>NC_136067.1:1369074056-1369469056 GCF_964261635.1 Lissotriton helveticus
GAGTGAAGAGTGCGAGTGTATTCGAATGAGTGATTGGAGGTTGTGAGAGGGGGTGGAAGTAAGTCAGGGGTGTAGATATCAATGTTGCAGCAGGTGCCGTGGTACCAGGGCCCAGAGTCCGTAAGTGTGTGTGAAGTGTGTCAGTAAGTCAGAATGAGAACCAGTGATTATAAGTATGTTTGTGTGTGAGTAAAAGGGAGTGGGAGTAAGTATGGGTGAGAAAGTAAATGTGAGAGATTGTGAGTTAGAGTGAGTGAGGGGCAGAGAGTAAGTGTGAGAGGGAGTGAATATGAGTGAAGCAAATTTGGGAAAAAATGGAGTGAACTCCTGGTCGGTATGACCCCCAACCACTTTCAAAAATCACCAAACCACCACTGCTCTTAAGAGTGTGCCAATTCCTACTAACCACTTTATATATTACTGATGTGATTCAATTTTAATATTTCTCGCTTTAAGCCTTTGTTTTCTTTCGGCATAGAGTACTGTGTTCCCCTTCGGTATATCAATGGAAATATACAGTCGATCACCGACCTTTTCCATCCACTCTTGGATGATGTGGCCTAGCGGCTAGAGCTGGAACTAGAGAACTAAGTGCTCGATCTCTGCCCAACACCCTGTGATCCTGAACAAAATAATCACTTAACACCTTCATGCCTAAAATTTCAAAAAAAGAAGTGCATAACGACTGGTTCTCGTGTAAAACATTTGGTGCTCAAGTTCGTTCTGTTTAAATCTGCAAGCAAATTATTAACTTCGTCTCTTTGTCTTGAGTTCGCAAACATTATTTTACCAGATAGCCAACATTTCTCCTTTATTTGTTGACCTTCACTTGTCCCCCCCCCCCCCCCCATGCTGCAAAAAGGTAACCATTCAAAACATGAATTGGAGTTAATGATGGTCTACAAGGCCTGCCACACATGATTATTGTAGGACATAGTCTAGCTACAGTTTTCAAACTAGTTTCTTAAATAAGGCAATCTAGTGTACTTTTAAATTATTGTTAATTCATTTTCAGTCGTCACTTGCTACCCTCTTTACTCTGGTGCATGTTGTATGCTTGGAGTCCTGGATGTGTTAGGTTGCAGTTAACTTAAAGGGAGAGTGTACATTTTGTTTGTACCATGACACTATCCAAACCCGCCTTGCCTTCTGAGTTTTTTTGTAGCTATTGTGGAGAAGAAATCCAAATTTTATATTAATGGTGATTGGCTTCAGATTACTCTCTTCATGGTTCTTCTACAGTGCCCTTTCTATCCCTAGTGCCAATGCCTTGAAGCAGCCATACAGGCTGGCCCTATAGCTCTGTCGTGTTTGTGACCCTCAGACGCCATTTATAGATCCTCATAGCTGCTCTCTTAAGGTTTGCGAAACGTGTTAACGTTTTATTGTATGCTGACGAGCTTGTAATTCAAAGGTAGGATGGCGGAACCCGACAAACCTTCTGGACGAGAATGTAACGATAACTTTTTTGATTACTATTGTACGAAGAACACAAACTCTAGCTTTTGGAAACCCCGGAAGGCAGGTTACATGGTTTAAGGAAATGAGAATTTGGCATCTGTCCAAAAGTCTTTGCATCTTCTCTGATTCCTAATCATGGGCATTCTTCGAGAGGCAATAATGATTATTAGTTTCTCAAAGGTTATTGTATTACATAAACTCAAAACAATCTACAAGGGATAGTTAATCGAAGCCAAGATAAAGGCCGACTGAACAAAAACAACTACTTTAGCTCTGTATAGTAGCCAGCAAGGATTTTGGATCCAAGCTCAATTTCAATCTTCGCGAGGGCAAGTGCTTGAAATAAGTTTTCTTAATGTTCCTCTGTCCATGTGGAACTCCAATTAAAGTCATTCAGCTCCCTAGTTGAAGTCCACGCTTTTTAAATATATATAAATGATTGTACAACGAAGGTCTATCAATAGGTGACTCTTTTCTGAGTTGTGTAATCAAAATTGGGCAAGTCCTCATCATAAGTTAATTAGGGAATTATTCACTAGATATAAAATAGGTCCTCAATACAAGTTGACCTGGATAACTTCCGGCATGTCAACATGCTGCGCAATACATTAAAATAAGCATGTTATTCCCCATTATCAAGTAATGACACTTAAGTGGATGGTCTTTGTCGTACTCGATGGATTCTGACCCAGTGGAATTACCGGTCCACTTGTAATGAGGGCCTTCGTCTTTGAGGATGGTTAATCAAATGTTGTGATCAACAATATTTTGAAAGAAGAAGCTTTGATCAAATCTTGCCTGTGTTATTGGGAAAATGCTTTAGGTGAAAAGTCCTAGCTATTATGAATCCAGTGGTAAAACATCGTTCGGAAAAAGTCAATAGGTCACTTTCTAGACAGATCTTGTTTTAATATGTGTGTTGGTAGAGATGTGCCTTGCCTTTCTGATATTACATGAAAAGAAAGGGACAGAACGAGCTCTGATATGTGTTGATGTGAAGTGAGTGCTGTTCACAAGCCAGCATTTTATTCAGTGCTGCATTATTAAAAATCACCCACACTAGTCATTCTGGAATGTTACTTTGTTTGATAATATCTGCCTGGGTTTTGAGATGGATTGTCACGTTATTTTCCAGCTGCTTCCATTAAAGAACTGAGTTGGCATCCCAAAGCTGTGCTGATACACCCGCCTCCAGTTGAGTATGAAAACAGTGGAGATGAGGGGGATTATTTCACCCCACAGTATGATAATGACATTTGTACATGGACAGCTGGAGTCCAGTGGGTTTGACACTGGGTTGTGTTCTATACCCGGATCATCAATAGAAGATGGTGCTTCCTTTGCTATGATGATGAGAGGTGCAGCGGAGGTGTCAGACTTACAGCTGCCATCTATGGAAGCCAATACTAACACGTTGACTGACGTTTTGCAACCTGTACAGACTTCTTATGAGCCTTTACTGCCATTTAATGGAGCCCTGACTAACACAATAATGAGCACCTGGTCTGAGCCTTGTTCCTGTCACCCCAGAGAACAGACAGGTACCCAGGCAACCCTGACTTCTTGACGCAGCACCTTATGCCAGAAAGTCTGGTGGTTCAGTCTTGCACCAGCAGGGTAGATCCTGATTCATTCCCTACAACTTCCCCCAGAAAGAGTTTAAATAATTGGAGCATTCTGGAAACTGATGTTTTAAACGACCAGCCTAACCCTTCGGTTAGTCAAAGCCAGCTGTTTGCTGTAGAGTTATTCCCACTCTTTATGGGACACAGTTGGTGTGATCTTGCCAGTGAGCTCTGGGGAATTTCAGGCCAACCCGACTCAGATCTTCGAGGAAGGTTCAGGTTCAGCCATTTATAATATTCTTATTGGACTGGACATAACCAACTGCTTGGGCACAGCATTTGGCAGTTGTGTGGTGTTATGCTTGAATGAGATCCACAGGTTTCTCCTGTGATGTGCAGTCCTCTCTGATGGATAAGCCATTTATTGGATCCCACTTGTTTTGTGGGAAGGCCGATACAGCACTGGAGCACTTCAAAGAACGCTGGGCTGCAACACGTTCGTTAGGACCCTCTACTCTGGCAAGCCAGTAATTTTGACTCTTTTGAGGCTACTTCAGAGGTTTGTCATACCCGCAACACCGAGGCCCACTGCCTCCACAACAGGCATCCCTGTCCTGTCGGAGATCAAGCAGACAACGCCCAGGCCACCACGGGCAGTGAACTTCCCAGTCCTCTGCCCCAGTGACATCAGCGTTGAAGCTGCCTTAGTGACACATGACCACCCTGTGGTAGGCAGAGTCGATCGTTTTCTCCAGAGATAGCAAAATATAACATCCGACAGGTGGGTCCTACAGATCGTTCAAAAGGGCTATGCCTTGCCATGCCTTTTGAAAGCTGCACAATTTCCACCCACATCAGAATGGCTTTCAGAGGATCATCTCAATCTTGCTGAAAATGGTGGGGGCTTCTTTGGCCAAGGGAGCTGTAGAGAGAGTCCCAGCACTGAAACAGGAACTGGCTGTTACTCTCTCCATTTCCTCATGCTGCAGAAGGGTGCAGGCCTTCATTGTAGGTAGACTTACCACAGTCAGCCGTAGACCACCACTAGACAATGGAGACTCTCCTAACTTTATTGGAGTTCACCATCAGCATGCCAAAGTCACACCTGACTCCTTCTCAAAGGCTCCTTTTTTGGACCTTCCTCCCCCCACAGCAAGTCCAGGACATTTGGGCCATGACCCCACAGCCTCGGTCTTGAGTCTCAGTGAGATTGGCTCTGAGGCTTCGAAATCTCTTTGCCTCCTGCGTCCTGTTTGTCAACCATGCTAGTTGACATATATTGGCTGTACAGTGGAACCTGAACTCTTGGTGGGCCAGCACTAGGGGAACCAGTTGGATTTCATCCAGATGTCTCTGGAAACAGCAGCATACCTTCTGTGGTGGCTCAGCCACAGATGGACCAGTACAGAACCCTCTTCCTACCCCACCCAGAGCTGACAGTGGCACCGGATACATTATTGCTGGGGATAGCAGGACTCTGGGCTCAGTTGAAGACCCGTCTCTGCTTGCAACTGTTGGAGTTGCACACTTTCACTTGGTGCTGATGGCGCTGAACCCCTTCCTACCATCTATCAAAGGGAGGCTGGTTGAGGTTCTCTTGGGCAACACCACCACCATATAGTATTGTAATCAGCATGGCGGAACGAGGTCCTGGTCATGTGCCAAGAGACATTTTATCTATAGACTTGGCGGAAGCATCAGGGCATTTCCCTACTTGTGAACGACTTTGTGAGTTCGGCGAACACCGGGGCAGACAAACTTCTCCACGGTGCCTGACAGATCGCAAATGGTGGTTACATCCTGATGTGAAACGGGCATGTTCCAACAATGAGGAGTACCATGGTTAGGTCTTTTTGCCACCATTGAGAATGCACAGTGTCAAAACTATTGCATGCTGGAGTATCCAAGAATGTGAGCAACCAGAAACTCCAGAAGGAATTATTTTATGGTTCAAATCTCTTTATTCATTTACGCCAATGGAAAAGGAATTATTTTAAATACACTTTTGGTATAATGTTTTAAGAGTGGTCACTCATGATCCAATGAAGCCAGATCAATTCCATATCATTTGTGTATAAAGAATCTTTTGAGGGCATAGAAAAAACTTTAGGTAAGTTTTCTGTGCTAAATGGCCCTTGGGTCTATATGTGTAAAAGAGTGCTGGGATGTCCCTTTCTCAGGCCGGTTCCCCTCACCCACCCGTAGGTGGCATGCTTCATCATCAGGTAACCTCCTCGCACTACGAACCTAATCGTAGTGTGGGCTATAACCCCCTCACTGAGAGGGAGGAGCTCAGGGGTGTTTTATTTATGAAGGAAAGAGGTATCCTAAAACCTGTAGATGAGCAGTGTGTGGTGAGCGGGAAGAGAAAAAAAGAGTGTAACTGAACTAAAACTAACTCTATGGTATGCCAAATGATTTTTAAAGGGGCATCCAGAGGTCAGGATTAAAAAAGTAAGACTATGACAGAGGAAAATTCTATCTGTAATAGGACTCTAAAGGTCGACATGTTTCAACCTATCACCCTCTGTTGTCGGGTGAGCTAGTGACACCTTGAATCTCAGCATGCAAAACTTGAGGTGACATCCATTTCCTGTACAGAAACAAGTGGTGATAACGATTGACTGCATTGCCTAGTCATAGAAAACACAGAGTGCACAGTTGACTTAGAAGCAGATGGAGAAATTCTATATGTGTGTGTGTGTGCACGTAAGAGTGTGTCAATACTATGGTAATATGACCTGTGCCGCTTGGATCTGTATATTTGCTATGCGGCTATTACACATCTGTTTTTACGTTCTAAAAAGCAAGGGTGACTCTGAAAATATATATCCGAAAGTATGAGCCACTAACTAGTGTTAGTAGACAGATCTGATGTTATAGTTGTTTCTCTACCAGAAAATAAAAAATTGAGGCAGATCCTTCTAAAAAAAATGTGCTTTTTCCTGATAAATCTGGAAAGGATCTCCTTGATAAGTGGGCACAAAACCAAGCCCTTTGTTCAACAAATTTGATTCTGTATCACTGAGCGTATGTTGTCTCAGATTAATAGTCCGGTTGTTTCTCTGCTTGTCCTCGATTGGGGAGCCGTCTTGCTCATGCTCCTTGTGCTTTGCGGAGAGACAGAGAGATGGATTCCAGTGCACATGGGACTGTGGTAGTGGGGAGTCAGCCTCTGCAGGTCTCAAAACCACCCCAGGACCTTCTTTTGTGTAGTGTAAGTATTCTGTGCTAACATATGAAAAATCAATACCATCCTTGTTTGCAAATGGTCAAGATCCTAAGTTATAATGTCCAGGGCCTCAACTCTCCGGCCAAGCAACTAGCTCTCCTGGCTTATCTTAAAGTCTCTCAAAGTGACATTGCCCTACTTCAGGAGAACACAGCTCCTCAAAAGTGATTGGGTATGGCTCCACTCGAGCTGGTTTGACAGGCAATACTTCTCCTCTGGACCAGGTAAGACAGCGGAGGTCTCTAGTCTCATTGCCAGCCACTTCCCTGGTCAAGTACCACACATCCAAGCTGAGGTCCCCAGGAGGCTCCTCTCTGTTCGCCTTACTGTGAACGCACACACCTTGACTCTTGTCTCGTTATACACCCCTAACCAGGAGCAGTTTGTGCTGTGGGCCATGGGTCTGGTGGCAGTTACTCTCAACTCGATCATTATAATGGGGAGTGACTTCAACTTGGTCCATAACAACTCCCTTGACCGGTCCGAGCAGTGAGTCAGACAGGCTGATGCAATCATGGACACTGGGCTGAGCTGGTTTGCAGATGTAGGCCTGGTGGACACGTGGTGAGCACAGCACCCTTCATCCCAGGGATACACATTTTTTTCTGCTGCCCACCAGACCTTCAACTGCATGGACTATTTCCTACTCTCCCCGTACGTCTCGGCACCCTCTGGCTGACTGACATTGAAGTGGTGGCATTGTCTGTCCACTCCCTGATTACGCTCATGTTCCATACTACCACTAGGGGGCTAACATCTATCTCTGGTGGTTTAATAACAAACTACTTACATACAACACCACCCGGAAATAGATACAGACCGTCAATACAGACATCCTTGAAGATAATTACATGCCCAACGCACCTATCTCCCTTTTATGGGAAACATTAAAATCTGTGGCCAGGGGGGCTTCTCTTGCGATCCATGCGAAGCTCAGTCGAGAACGACGGGAGAAGAGGCGCAACTTGGAGGCCTGGGCCCACGATTTAGAAAATCTAGGTGCATGGGAGCCCTTAGGATGCGTAGACAATTGACTCGGGATGGGGCGCAGCTTAAGGCACTGGATTGGAACAGAGCGGAGTACGCCCTGCTCCAAACCACCCAAAAATATTATGCAGGGAGTTTGGCCCATAAACTAAGGGCTCTGATGCAGAAACAACTGATCTCTGAGATTAGCCTGCCGGATGGTGATGGAGCCCACAAGGATGGGGATGTCACTCATGTCTTCAAGCTCTTTTATGCTTCCCTGTACAAGGCTGCTGAGTTACCCACGGTGGACTGCCAACAATTCCTCTCAGCAGGGCCTCTTAGCCACTTCCCTCACGGTGATGCTCTTAAGCCATCTCCAGACTGAAACCAGGGAAGTCCCCTGGGTCCGATGACTTCACTTCTGGCTTTTACAAACTGTTTGGGCCTCAACTGGTCCCCCTCCTGGTCCGGATTTATAATTCTATAGGGGACTCAGGCACACTCTTCCCCCCCCTTCCATGAGAGGGGCAGTTACCCCCAGTCATACTAAAACCCGAGAAGGACCCCCTACAATGTGGTTCAGATGTACTTCTTCATATCATCTGTTGTGATGAGGTTTATGAAAGGTTTGACACCTATTTGTCCCCAAACCCTTTGTGATGCCACCGTGGGAACTTAATATGGTCCAAACTTTCTCCATGTGCACTCCCTTCGAACCAGTGTACGGCTGTCCACTATGTCTCCTGAGTCTGAAGACCATATTCCTTTATTCCTGGTCAAAATAATGTCAGCTCTTCACATGAGTGAACTTCAAGCTCTCTCGGTGCAACTGCCTTACACCAACCGCCCTTTCCCAGATAGAGATGTTGAGGACCAAGACAGCCTTTTTGCCAAAAGTTGTGATTTCTTTTTACATTGAACATGCCATCACTCGTCCATCATTCTTTTGATCCAGCTCACCCCCAAAAAGAGAGGAAAATGCTCCATTGGCTGGAACCCACAAAAACCTTGTGCTTTTAAATTAATCACATCAAATGCCATTGAGTGGACTATAAATTAATTGTGGGGTTCTCTGGGGCAAGGAAAGGCAAACCAGTGCAGAAAAGTGCTCTGTAAAGCTGGATAGACTTCTACATTAAGATCTGCTATACGTTGACCAAGTAGCTGCCTCCAAGAGGACTGAATTCCCATTCCTTCAGGGCCATGGCTGCTACCACTGTGTTGGCGCTCAAAGTGCTTATTCTTGATATTTGTCAAGTTGCAACGTGAACATCTGTGCATGTATTAAAGAAGCACTACTGCCTTGACAACCATGTCTGACGGGAAGATTATTTTGCCCATTCGGTCCTGCAGGACTTTTTGATCTGAGCCCATTCCATGAACCAACCACCTTGGGAGATACTGCTCTGGTATCTATTCTAAAGGTGAGGAATATGCCTTGTAAACCAAGTCCACTGGGGAGGGCAATTCCCCTATTCGGCCCTGCAGGACTTTTCGGTTTGAGCCCACTCCACAGACACACCAACGTGAGAGGTAATGCTCAGGTATTAATCGTAAAGCTGGAGAATCTGTAGTTAGAAGTATCCGTCAGAACAAGTTACTTGTGACCAGGAATTATCTTTCCGGTGGATACACTACCTACAGATTCCTCAATGCAGTCCCACCTCCCTGTTCGTAGAATGATCTTTTTCCCTCTAAAAGGTCCCAAGCTAGAAATCTACACACTGGTACTTCTGATTATATTTGGGTTCTGTGTCTGAGGGCGTGAACAGAGTTGAAAAAGAAATTGATGTTAGGGTATGGCGCTAATATTGTAATTGTGATTGTCACTTCTGGGTCAAGACCGGGGGCTGCTCCTCTGTAATGGCGGAGGAGCCTCACCCCACTGCCCAGAGCCAGCAGATGATGAATTAAATGATAATAAAACAATGTTAAATATGATTTTATTTATTGCTTTCCCGAGCCGCGCAATAAGTATAGGGCTGGGCATGGCAGGGAGGAGAAGTAGTGTGCACACATAAGTGTGCATGCCTGTTTCACCGGCCTAAGACGGCTGACCAAACAGACAGGCACACTTATTTATTTTTATTTATTTATTTAACACTTATATGGCGCACCGAATCATCCCCCTGGGATCTCTCGGTGCCTTGGCAGTACACTGGCAGAAACCACGACCAACACAAACCCCTAAAACAACCACTTTATAGGCATTTCTTGAAGTGTCCCAGAGAGGTACAGCGGCGTATTTCTTCCGGTAACCTGTTCCAATGAAAGGGGACAAGATAGGAAAATGCACGCTCTCCCATTCTTGATTTATTGATCTTGCACGGAACTAAAAGGTATTGATTGCTTGACCTCAGATGGTGACCCGGGACATAAGGCCTCGCCTTCTTCCTTAGATATACTGGCCCCAGGCCTCGCCTTGCCTTGAACACCAGTGTGAGAAGTTTAGACTGCTCTTTTTCTGATGGGCAGCCAGTGTAAAGCCTGCAATAAGGGTCGAGAAGGGGAACGTCTAGGCTTATTCAAAGCCATTCTTGCAGCAGTGTTTTGCAGTACTTGGAGCCTAGAGAAAAGCTCTTCCCTGGCTCCCACCAGTAGTGCATTGCCATAGTCCAGCCTGCTCACAATAAGCGCCTGAATCAGGGTCTTTCTTGCATCCAAGGGGATCCAAGGAAATACCCTTCTCCGCATTTTCAGGATTCCGAAACAGGTGCCCGAAAGTTCCTTTACATGATCTTCAGACGATAGGTTACTGTCTAACAGAACTCCCAAATTCCTGACCTGCTTTGTGGGGGAAGGAGACTCCCCCAGTTCAATGGGCCACCAATCTGGCGTCCACAATTCCTCTGCCTTCCCAAACAGGAGAATCTCCGTTTTGTTGGAGTTAAGCTGGAGGAAATTATCCCCCATCCAGGCAGCTATGTTCAACATACAGATCTTAAACTTGGCCCTGGTGACAGCAGGACCTGATTCGAATGGGATTATCACCTGCGTGTCAGCCGCATACGAAATCATCTCAAAGCCGCTAGCTCTTATAATGGCGGACAGAGGAGCCACATATATGTTGAACAGAGTAGTACTTAAAATGGACCCCCGAGGCACCCCCTTATCAAGTGGGATGGTTACTGACACAAATGAGTCTAGCTTGACACATTGTGACCTGTATGCCAGGAAGCTTTGCAGCCAAGCCAGGGCTAGACCTCCGACACCAATCTCCTGTAGTCTGCAAAGCAGAATATTATGCGAGATGGTGTCGAAGGCCGCTGAAAGGTCAAGAAGCACCAGCATAGTGGGGGTCCCTCTGTCTAAGGACATCCTAATGCTGTCTGTGACTTCGATCAGGGACTTATGTTTCTCCAACCCAGCTGTGTTACACAGCCGGGTTGGAGAAACAGGACAGACTCCCAGGCACTGTCTGAGTGGCAAATGAGGCCACTCAGACCAATCCTGGTGCTTCTCACATGAGAGTAGCGTCTTGATTGGGTGGGGAGCCTGTGCTTTGAGGCCCATCCACTACCAAGGAAAGTGGGAAAAAGAAAATTAAATCTTATGTAATACCCAATACGGGTTTAGAACTGGGAGGGGTACTGAGGACCAGTGTCTTAACCTGTATATGACCATCTGTAAATATACTGTTGCTGCTAGGGGGTCGATCCATCTGGCCTTTATGGACCTGTCAACAGCCTTCGACCTAGTTAATAGGTCGAAGCTGTGGACAATGCTCATGGAGATGGGGTTGGACATAGCCCTTGTAAATTTTCTAGCCTATTTGCACAGAGATCTGACTGCATCAGTGCGCATGACAATGGATGGAAAATGCACCACTGGGTTTAGATCGGCTAGAGGGGTAAGACAGGGGTGCATCTTAGCCCCCATGTTGTTTTCTTTGTATATCAATTCATTGTGTTCAATCTTATCAACTGTGTCACCAGATATACCTAGCATAGGTGGGTCCCCTCTGCCCGTACTGATGTATGCCGATGACACGGTCCTTATTTCTAGAACCCCAAATGGACTGCAGCTGCTTCTTGACTCATTTGGGACTTTTATGCAGAAATTAGACCTGGTAGTAAATATGGAAAAGTCACACGTTATGTCACTGGGGAAAGGAAAGAAAACCACGAAAACCTTGCGATGTAACGGTGTGATACTTTCCAAAGTTAAAATATTTACATACCTAGGTGTAATTTTCGATGATATGGGCACCTGGACCCCCCAGATTGCAAATAAAGCAATGGCTGTGCGTAGGTCGTTTGCAGCCATATTGAGCTTTGCTAAAAGGTTGGGAGGGAAACCTACAGAAGCCATACTTACTCTGTATAGAGCCAAAACTTTGGCCCTAGCAAGATATGGGGCTGGGATTTGGGGTTATAAGGATCTTACCCCAATACAGAAAGAAGAGAACAAATCCATGCGTTCTCTATTGGGTTTACCACAGTCTACCCCCTCCTTTGCTGTTCACACGGAACTAGGGTTAGGTTATATCGAGGATGCACTTAATATGGCCCCACTACTTCTTTGGGTGAAAGTATGGCTGAATCCTAATTTGACTCTAAATCGTAAAATTATGAGCGATTGTATGGGGAGAGATAGAGCCAAAGACATAAAGTGGTTGAAACATATTAAAACCGTAGCTACATATTTGGGCCGCCCGGAACTATACTCGAACCCCGAAAGCCTGTGTAAAGATGATGTCACATGGATAAAAGCTCAATTTATGAATTATAGGAATATCCACCGTGAAGCCCAGGAAATCGAGAAAACCACAGTAAGGGCACACTATTTAGTAATATCAACTATGACTATTCAGCCTTATTTGATTATAGTAAACAAGCCATATCATCGATGGCTATTGACGAAATTCCGTTTCAATCAGATGCATCTTTTATTGGGTGAATATCTGAAATGGAATACGCCTAGGGATAATGCTCCTTGTAAATGTGATGCTTTCACTGATCAAGACCTGACACACTTTGTCTTTTTTTTGTCCCTTTTTTGCTGAGGGTAGGAAAAAATATATCATACTACTCCTGAGGGACAAGGGATTTAAGCAAGTGAAACCCGCATTGTTGTTTTTACAACTTATGGAGACCCCTATTGTGATGTTTGGGGTTGCAAACTTTTTGGTAGCATCTTTGCGTGCTAAACGGCATAGATTGTTGAGTACTCCAACGACGGAATGTATTCTGGAATAGCCCATGTCTAGATTAATTTTACTCTGTCAAGAAATGTTCATTTATTTCTCCCTCTTGTGATCAAGCCTTTAGGATGAAGTAACATGGTAAATGAAACTACTTATAATTCTAATATGATGGTTTAGGGTACATGAATCATTTTTAATGTTTTAACTGCTAATGACTTTTTATACCCAATTGATCTTAACTGTTTTTAATAATTGCTTATAAATGTATTGTACTGCTGATCTGTGTATGTATGTGTATTTCTGTATAATTGCACGTGTAGTATACTTTTATGATTTTAAAATAATCGAATAAAGTATTTTTGACTCTGACTCTGAGTCTACCAAGGAGCAACGAGATGGCCGGTAGCATAAGCGGGAGCGGCAGGTACGTTTTTAAAATATTTGTATTTTATTACCCAACACTCCTCCCCGCCACAACACTTTACATAGGCAGCGGCCACCACTGGTCGAGACAAAGTCAACATGGATGCGCACAGTACCTGTACCGGCGCACAGGAACAATGCTGTGAAAATCTTCCAGATCCAGTCTAGAGCGTGGGGATATTCTAAAGGTGAGGAATCTGCAAATAGATTGACTATCTACCAGAAAGAGAATTACAAAAGTTAAGTAATTTGTTAATTTGAGATACTTTGTGCACCACTGCCTGCACCACACAACAAAATGCTATTATCATGAGCAAATAGGACCTATATTTTTCCGTCTCTGCTGTGCCAGGCGCCCTTTCTGGTCCCCTGAAGTAAAGTATATTTAATTCGGTAGTTCAGTCGCTCAGTGCAGCTGTGACCACCTGTTCCATGCTTTCTCCTGTAGCTCAAATCTTGTTCCCGCTCTTTCCTGACTGACATGGTTTTTACCGTCGCGTGTCAATTCTGATTTCTATTGAATCCAGAGAGGGAACCCACCGATTCAACTGAGTCGGGCCTTGTGACGACCACTCGACTGCAGGGATTCAGGCGTGTCTTTCATTGTGTCACACTCACTCTCATAGAAATGGCTCTCTAGGCGCTCTCCTTACATGGAGTTCCAAGGCAAGCCTCGTGAAAAAGTTTCTTAATTAAATTATAAGAGTACAGTGACGGGCGCATGCGTGTATGGAAGTACTGAATCTGAAAATAAGCTCGTATGTCCGTATTCATACATTGAGGAGCATAAACCCCCCTTTCTCCTCCTCTTTGCGTCCTTCTAGGAGCTGAAGTTGTTTTCATGAAGAACTTTTACCATCTGTTAAAAGCACACATTAATGGAGCTCAAAAAGAGTTACCATGCCCCAGAGTCGAGGCAAAATTATAAACGTTGCCATCACAAGGTCGTGGTTACGCGATTTTCCCATTAAACAAGAGCCAGGGTGATTGTGCCCGTCGATTTCCGAGCAGTCAAACAGGGACAGGAGCAAAGATATTATTCCACTCGCCAAACCAGTTCCATAAAACTAAACCTATCCCTTTCTATTACTTATTCATAACAAACCCATGAGGAATAATGCAGTTGAGTAGCGGAAAGACGGAGCAGTAATATAACAAATCTATTCCCTAATTTATGTTTCTTCCTTTGTGTTCAGAGGAAGCTACAGTGTCAGTTTATCGGAAATACCGGGCAGAAAACGCTTCGCTGACGGAATTAGAACGGATATGCTGGTCCGAAGATTTGGGTTTCAGGTGTTTGCAAAATAAAAGGAAGTTGATTTCCGTTCAGAGATATGAAAGGACGTTCCTGAGCGCGAACCCTTGTTGGCGCCCCGACCATGCCACCAGGGCACAAGTCCTAAGCAAGCATTTACAATGCAACGGTCTCGCCTTGCCAAAGTTAGAGCTATTGGCATTGTAAATGACACATTTTTTATTTATGTGTTGGTTTTGAAAACAGATAAATAAATGGCATTGCCATTTATAATGGCAATAGCTTAATCTTTTGCAAATGCGAGACCTATTGCATTTGCACCCACACACACACACACACACACACGAGCGCCACACACACACGAGCGCCACACACACACACGAGCGCCACACACACACGAGCGCCACACACACACACACACAAGAGCGCCACACACACACGAGCGCCACACACACACACAAACAAGAGCGCCACACACACACACACGAGCACCACACAAACACACACACAAGAGCGCCACACACACACAAGAGCGCCAAAAGTAAGCAAAACGAGGGACCACACACACACACAGAGCACCACACACACACACAGAGCACCACACACACACACACACACACACACACGAGCGCCACACACACACACACACACACACACACGAGTGACACACACACGAGCGCCACACACACACACACACGCGCCAAAAGCAAGCAAAACGAGGGAACAGGGGGGGGCAGAAAAGCAAGCACAACGAGGGAACAGGGGGGGGGTCAGAAAAGCAAGCACAATGAGGGAACAGGGGGGGGGCAGAAAAGTACGCAGCTAGTCCGGGATTCACCACGGTGCCTATCGGCAACCTTGTACTACGATGATGCAGTCAGTGTCCCAACATTGCCTGATCACGTTAAGAGTCCTGCAAACGGCAAATGTAAAGCGAATATCTTTCTCGAAAGCGATTCCCAACCCTCCCCCCTTAACAAATACCATGCAAGGTCCGGTAGGATCAAATGGCGGAATGAGAGGGAATCAACACATGTGCCACAATACCCCGAGGGCAGCTTCCCTAAACAGGTCCATCTCCATCAGTCACATGGGCCAAAGCTGGGGGCTCGATCAGTCCAGTGCAGCAGCGACAAGTGACTGTGGGCCTTTGAGGCTCTTGAGCAGGGTCCAGTCTGCAGCTGCGGTGTCCTTGTTTGTTCGCTGGTCCAGGGCGGGGTGCGGGCAGCACTGTCCGTGCTCGGATTTTAGCCCCCGGCCTACACTCCACTCCCTGGTCTACCAGTCACTTCCTCGCGAGCCAGGGCTGCACAAGATTGCGGCGGCGCCCAGGAAACCATCCTACAACACCACCCGCCCAGATCATGACCACCCGGACCCGCCAGTTACACGACCCACGTACCCACCTTACCCCGGCCACACGACCCCGTACCCGACACAATACCCGGGAGCCACCAGGCAAACGACCCCTGTACCCGCTTCTACTCCGGTCACATTACCCTCCTGTACCGGTGCGTGTGAGGTAAGCGTAGTGCTCGGGCAGTTTGCGAAGGCATGCGCGCGGATTACAATGAGAAAGGGCCGGTCGCGTGGCTCAGCTGGCGCGAGGGGGGCAGATGATGGATAAGCTGCTCCCTCCCTTTAAAAACACAGAGAGAGAAAGAGTGGTGAGAAAAAGGATCACAGATCAACTGCCCGACCCTGATCTCCATGAGAAAGGGAGCTGTTTACCCTGCCGGCACCGGTGGGGCATGCCTTTGTCTCGGATCAGATTACTGCGCCCAGCTGCTCCGAGCAGACCGGCCCACGGGGAGACTGCATGCCGAGTGTGCTCGGGTTCACGTGTCCTGCGTCCAGGCTCTTTTAAACATACCAAGACCACACTGGCTGCAAAGGGTGCACATAGATGTTTGGGCCAACTGTGGAATTCAAATAATATAGGAGCTACGCAACTCTATATTTCCTGTATGTTGTGTAAAATGAGCAGCGGGTGTGAACGCATGTGCCCTTGTATATAATTGGGCTTGCGTGAGTAGAGGTGGATCATGCGGTCGAGCCCGTAAACACGTGTGTGTGGTGAGCCTGTGAAAGGATAGTGTGCACGTGAGAGAGTTAGAATCGACTGTGTGTGTCAGTGTGCCTGTGCACTATATTTGTTAGTGTGTGCCAGTGTGGATTGTGTACAGTTTTGTTTAAGAGTACGCGTGCAAGCAAGAGTGCGGGTGTGTGTTTTGTAGATGCGACTGTGTGTGCATCTATGTGTGCCGGTGTATACCTGTGTGCTTTAGTTTTTGTGTCGTTGTGGTTTGTTTCCGCCCCAAGTTTCAGTCTCCGGGTCTGTTTCTGTGAGAGACATCATATGCACCATTAAGTGCGTCAACTGTTATGTATAAACACTCATTATAAATGTTTTTTTTCTATTTGAGTCTGCATGCTTTTGTGACTGTGCGTTTCTGTATGTTTGAGTGCGTGCAGGCATGAGTATATGAGTGGACCACGGAGAGAACAAAACCCGATGCCCCCTGCTCCCCGCACACAAAGCCAACATGACAATGGGCCGGCCGAGCTGCTGCGCCCTCCGCGCCCCCTCTGCAGCCGCTAACAGATTGCCATCGACTTTAGGGATGGAGTGTGAGCCGCCGGGACAGCTTTCACACGCCGTGCGTGCACGCTCCCCGCTGCGGGACATACCTCCACTCCACACGGCCCTCCTTAGGAACGCGCTGCGGGCCTTTTCAAACAGCTCAGAGCAACGGAAAGTCGCTAACCAAGCAGCTTCACTTTAAGTGCGTGGGCAGGGCCAGAGCTGACGAATTTGGAACGAGACTTAACAAGCAGCAGAGGTCCGTAGCGGAGGTTGGTCCACGCCATGAACAGTACCACGTTTCTCTGAGGCGAAGCAAGAATGCCTCGGAGAAACGCACGTCATTTTTGGGATTGAGGGGCGTGTTTTTCGTTCTCTCCTCTTCCCATTGGCTGGAAGAGGAGAGAAAGAAAAGAGAAAGAACGTAAAAAACCCACCCCTCCATCCCAAAAAGACGGGACTTGAACAGAGTGACGCCCCTCTACTCCAATGGCTGGCCTCCGTTTAGGAAGCCAGACAATGCAGAAGAGGTGCAGGTTCAAGCCCCACTCTCTGAAACATCAGTTTTCTCCCAGCGAGAGCTGCTCAAGCGCAGCCTTCACTAGGCGAAACCTAAAAAAGAAGTGGGGGGGACGCTGTCACCGGAAGTGACGTCACGACAGGAAGTGACATCACGAAAGGTGGCTTGCACCATCAGGCTCATTGTCTCCCCTCGCTCACCCCTTAGATGCGATTGCATCTGAGAAATCAGCGCATGAGCAGCGTGCTGTGAACTCAGAGCGCCTCGTCCCAGAGAGGCCAAAGAGTGAAGTCCAGCTGTTTGGCAGGGGGGGACGGCATCCACCCGGTAAAATAAGGGGGGGGGCGCCGTCCACCCGGTAAAATAAGTGGGGGGACGCCGTCCACCCGCCTGGTACCCTGACTCGAGCCTGCATGCCACAAGCCAATGTAATTTTGGCGTCCCTGTTGAGGTGTTTTTGGAGGCTCACCTTCTGCCTGTGGTCGGGCACGATTGGTTAAAAATATTAGTGAAGTAGGAGGTCTAAATCCTTGCTGGGCCTTGTGGATTAATCGGAGGAGTTTGAATTTAAATTGTAGGACTGGTTGTGAAATTCTGCTCCGCTCAGTGCGTTTTTCCCACTCTGCGCTCTGTATAGCACACGGAGTTCTGAATAACTCCAGTCCGTGTAGCAGAGGGTTTTCCCAGCAACGTGAAGTTGGCGAGCATGAACGAGGAAAATCTCACTCCAGGCCACCTCCCGGTCAAATGTCTCAACGCGGGCGGTCACGGATGGTCGCACCCGCTCGCGTTGAGAAACCTTCTGTTCGCATTAAGGAAGCTGCCGCTCGAGTAGAACATTTACTCGAGCGGTAGAAACAAGCAGTGCCCTCTTGCGCTGCACATGGCGTCATTTGCACTAATTTTCCAGCGCTCTGCAAATACCTGGCGCTACAAATCAGTGCAAACAGTCCGGCCTAACGCAGTCCATCGCTTGCGAAACTCCACCTAGCGCGGTAGAGTTTTTTGGTCACTTCTCCGTGAACTCCGCCCAGGCATATTTAAATGTTTCCTTTATTGGTAGCTAGTGGATGAACAATAGATCTGTGGTGATGTGGTCAGAGCTCTTCCGTTGTTGGGGGTGGGGGGAGTTATGTCATTTTGATCTCTTTGTAGTTTTGCCAGGTTGCTGGCTGGGAGGCTGATTTAGACTGTGTTTAAACAATAAGCGATATGGGAGAGGACAACAGCACTGTGGTGGAATATTTGCCTTTGTCTTTCCGGTAGTGGAGGATTCCACTAAGGCAAAGAAGGGTGGAAGAATTGTTTTTTTGGCCACAGCATGGACTTGGTTGAAAAAGGAGAGAGGTCATTGGCAATTATATCAACCAAAGTCTTGACAGATTAATGGAGGTGGGGGAGGGGGCAAAGGCTGGAGGCCAATTGTGACAGTGTCTGATTCTTACGGCGGAGGAGAAGGATTTCAGTTTTGGTACCTACTAGGCATAAACAATTGTTTCTGCTTGTGATCATATTAGAGGGATCGTGTTTTAATCGTTTTTAAATACATATGGAGGTACCTCTTCTTTTTAATTCTCTTTTATGAAGTATTTGGTTTTAACTATGAACTGTGATGTTTTTTATTTGTTATGGTCATAAAAATGATCGAATAAAATTTTACTTACTTAATTGTTTGTCACTGTCTCGTGACAGTGAAAAACATATTTGTGATTTTCTGGTTTCTTAGGCATTTTGAGGTGAATGAAGACTTTATCAACATACATGTGGTAAATGAGGCTTTAGTAGCTAAGGGACCCAGTGAAGGGCACCATGTATATGATGGAAAGAGCTACAAAAGGAAAGATCCTTCTGTAAGCAGCAAGTCAGGTGGGCAGTCACCTCAAAAAAACATCAACGTTTCACCAGATGGTTGCATTTGGCTAAGAGGAATTTAAATCACTGAAGGACAGTAACTGTTAGTGCAAATGGATAAGGTTTGCAAGACTGAATGGGAACCATAGAATTAGCAAACAATCAACAACAAAAGAAATATTACAAGAGTAGTAGAAAACTCCTACATATGTCCCCGTTTTTGGATTCAAACCTCAGATTCACTCCGCCAGTCTAATTCTATATATAACACCACTGAGTGTTTGCAGAGAGTGTGGGAAAACAATGTCACAATTTAAGCATTTCACCAATGTACTATGCAAGTTGCTACCCTGCCACATCCTACCTTTCCTCTGTCAGTTGATAATGCTAGTCCATTCATGTTTATTAGTGTCTACCAGTGTTTTCTCTTGTAATCTCTGTGATTTGTTCCTTGCTGAGTCATGTGACCACAATATTTTCAAGTTATGTCAGTTCATAACAAACATTTTTGTTATGTCATTTGGGTGGAGATTTGCCGATCTCTATTAGCTCTCCTCGAGGCAACCTCTTAGGAAGGGGCCCCTTCGCTGGCAGTGCCCTGTAGTTGTGGCATCATTCAACCTAATGTTTCTGATGTTGTTCCATGTTCTTTCTGGAGCATGCCTTGTTTGTGCCTAAACGTTACAGTAGATCTGGCTAGATCTCCTGAAACAGGACTGTCACCGATTTCTTGTATCTAAGTGGTTCCCACCAGTTCTGTTGAAATTGATAGGTACCTCCTGTTTGCCACTGCTTCTGGAGCTAGTGCCGGGTGCCCTTGGTGTTATTGTTTGTAGAAGTCGAAGTTCTGGCATGGCTTGGTTAATACGACCTGCCCTGCATGTTTTTGTTTTTTTACTACCCTACGTTTTACACCCCTTCCCGTTGAACCTCCCTGTGGACTCGACACTCTTGTTACATTGGAAGATATCCATGCTCTGAGATAGATTTGATGCCTGAACTTGGGCTCTATTGATAAAAGGAGATACTTAGTGTGTACTCCCTCCTATTGTCGAGGATGGCTACTACCCTGTCATGCCAGGCTACATGGTGAATGCCATTTGGTTGTAGCTGAATGGTAGTTCAGGGGGATAGTACTTTTTACCTGCATCACTGTTAGGAAACCAACCCACCAGACCTAGCACTGTAAATTTTAGTTCAGTCTCCCGTAACGCCCCCATGTGGCATGTGGTAGCTAGTTTATCCTTACATGTTTCATCTGATTAGGACCAGATAAAATACATGTACAGGTTGAACGGTGTTAAGAAGTTGGTGGATAACCTGCAGATTGTCTTCCTCCTCTGTGGCTGTGACAAATTGCTTTCCCATTGTTTTCTGAACCTTCCCCTCAAAACTGTAGCTGTTTGGAGGCCTGGGAAGGATCTATGTCTCCGCCTTTGCCAAACCAACTACAGTTGACAATATCTGAAACCTGCCATCATCCCTTGTTTTATTGAGTACTACCTAGCAGCAAGGATAAATTGACACAGGATGTCTGGGTACAATCTACAATTACCTTGTCCAGTCGGAAGTAGTTATCCATTGGTCTGGGAGTGCAAAGGCCATGGAGGAAGTACAAAAGCTCAGGAACAACGACCTGCTTCTTGGAGGTTGTTTGTTTTCTAAGTGATGCTTGCACTTGATTTGACTCTAGCTTTTCTTTTCTACAGTGTCCTCAAGATAAGCTGTATACAGGCTGTCCGTAGCCAGTGGTTGCTTTTTTTTGTCTGATCTTTCGAGGCAACCCTGCGCAAAAGACCATAAGGACAAATGCCTATAACAGGACCTTGCTGGTTGCTGATTTTGAAGACTAGGCCTACCATTTATGGAAAACCCTAGACTTGTACCCAGGTTGGACAAATAGGAGGCTGGATTACCCAAACGAATAGCAAAAGAAAAAAAAATAGAACTCCTCTCACTGAAGCCTATGTACAGGAGATCTCGGAGGTGTAGCCTCGCTGCCAGTATGTCTCTAGAAGCCCCTCCCACATGAAATGTGATGGGGATGCAAAAGGCACTTTCCAGCATTGTTCTGGTCCTGCTCAGTGTCCCAGGGCCATCCTACCTAACCAGGGGGGGGGGGGAGTGTTTGTATTTCACCCCCAAACTTTGGGAGTGTTCCATTGGCTATAGATGGTCAACCTTATTGCACAACCATTAGAAGGGCCATTTTAGCATTAATAGACTGTAACAATTTGTATCGGACCCCTCCTCCAACTTGACTGATGGTTCTTTTTTAGGTAACTGGCTTTAGCTATTGCGGAGAAAGCACAAACCTACATATTTCTGCCACCTGCACCCAGGAATATCAAGAAATTAGAGCAGGCATAAACTATTCACCCAGATATATTCCGACACACCTGTCCCATTAGGGACTGGGACTAAACTCAAATTTAGTAAACCCAAGGGCATCCAAGGGCAGGCAGCAACACCCAAACTTTCCACCATATTAGATTCATCATAGGGCCACTTGTTATAACAATGTGGCACCCAGGGCATAAATATTAGGATCGTATTTGGGTTTACGTTTGGGTCCTGCAAGACGCTAAGATGCTAGCACCTAGTTTATTTTAGTTTTAGTCCTTGAACACCTATTATTCACTGAAGTTATAGCTCCAACTGGGCTTTGAATTTATTGTGTTTTTTATGTGTCCCAAGTGTTTGAGATTCTAAACCATTACTACCTCCTGGAGTAAGTAAGCTGTGACAGATCACATTTGCTACCACAAGATATTTAAACGTTCAAAATGAGAAACTTATGTAACCAAATGAAGTGCACTTGTATCTGTGACCCAGGACATCAGTGGTAAAAAGTTCACTGTGGATACTCTCACTGACTGCACCAGGACCCAAAGAACAGTTGTCTTACGATGTGCTGTGTGATGGGAGGTTTGCCCACCACAGTGTAAAGATGCCCACATCAAATTGTCCTTACTAAATGGAAACCCATTAAAATATATGCACATAGGATTGGCTGTAACCCGTGAACGCACTATGTGGCAAAAAAAGTGAACATTTATGTTACTGGATTTGAATTGCATCTGATATTGTGGAAAGAACTGATAAAGATATTAAAACATTTATTGGAATACACAGCTCTCTTGGAAACTTTGATTGTGAAAATTTACCTACCATATGTTCTAATCAATGGGACAGTCCTACATTGGTTTGTATGTGTTGTTCAACCTTGTAGTTAACTTTGTGGTCTGATAAAAGAAAATATAGCTTGGGTGCACATTTCTGATTATGTTATTGTTTGTTTTTTCAGTTTAATTTTAGTGTTGTCTGAAGAGAGTGCTGTGACTCGTATTTTAGTCTACTGGAGTTATAGAAGGGACCTTGGAGAGACTGCAGAGCTACTGAGTGGCTCTTAGATAGTGATATTGCTTAAGACTGGACCTATTTAGAAACCAGCCGGATTGTGGGACGCTTTTTAAATCTAAACAGATTGGGTTCTGCTCGTAGATTGAGAGGTAGGGTGTTCAAAGAGAAGACCTTATGTTCTATAAGGGTCTTGACTGCGCTTGTTTAAATGTGGGCTTTCTTTTGACAGTGAATTCCAGTTGGAAAAGTAGGAGTTTCGTTGTAGAATATTTTGTGTAGGATGTAAGCAGATTTGAATTGGACCCCTTTTCTGAGTCGAAGCCAGTAGTGTTTTTCAAGGTGTTTTGAGATGTGGTCAAATTATTTTAGACCAAAAAGAATTCTTACCACTTCATTTTGGATCCTCCAACAAGCCTAAGTAGATAGAATTGTCATATTTCAATCGAAGCTAAATTTAAGCATGTGAAAAATCTACCTTACAAGAAAAGAAGAGAAATCTTTGGAGGGCTTCCAGGTGGAAGAAGCGTGAATCTGCCACAGCTGCCATCCGTGGCTAAGGAGACAATTGTGAGTCTAGAATGGTGCTCAAGCTGCAGACAGACAGAACAGGTTTGGGATCCTCGGCTAGCAATGGGGACCAAAGTTGGCTATCTCAAGGACTGCGCTTTTTGTGTAGGGGCAGAATTTTAGAATTGGAGCGGTTCAGTTTCATAAGGTTCCTGCACATTCGTCTCAAGGGCTCTTGGACGGTAAAGGTAAAGACTGGATTATATCGGGGAAATAATTAAAACTTGAGGGGTGCCACTTCATGAGGGTGTAGGCAAGGAGTGGCAAATTTCTTAATGCTACCAATAAGAAATGAAGAAATTAATGCCAAAACATAATTTCTATAGAACAGGATGCTAGGCAATATGGGATGTTATGGTTTATGGTGTAAACAGTGGTTGTATGTGAATTAATGGACAATGTTTTCTTTGAAACACATACTCCTCGTTACTTCATAATGGAAAAAATTTAGCAAATTATTGCGTTAACATTGGTTTCTTTGATTAATCGAAACCTTTTGGAGGAATGTCTTTTTCCTCGAAAAAGGCTATTTTTATCCAATTTTTAACAATTCCGTTTCAATGTATTTTATGCTCTTGCTTGTGGGGCAGCAGTTTAGAATGTTGATCTTTCATCAGATCAACTGTCATTCTAACTGGAAGGAAGCAGAGGGTTCACTCATACCTGGTATTCCTTTCAGCACACAAGTTCCATGTTAATAGAAAATCTATAAAAACAGCAGGATCTTTAGTAACAAAAAAACAATCTGTGTAAAACCGTCATTATTTCTTCTTTTCTCCATGCGGTGTGTCGCAATCCTCAGTTTTTTTCCTCCGGGAAGCGTGTTACTTCAGCTCTGCAATTCAGACAAACACTGTCCCCATGCAGGAGCTGTCTTCTAAAATTGTGGGTGCTGCATGTGAACTGTAACCTTTGTACCAATAAATTATTCCGGGGTTTGGGTTGCTCTGACATTTGTAAACATGTTACAACTGTTAATTTAGTTTCTTTTAAATTGTGTTTACTGTTAAACAGTGGCGGCCAGCATGGCCCACGGTTAGGCGGGGTGGGCACAGGGGCTTGTGGGGGGTATTGTGCCTGGGGGGGGGGGTTGCGATTGCAGAAGGGAACTTAATAAAATAACGTACCTTTCCGCGGGTTCCCCGTCTCTCTTCCAGCTCCTGCTCTCCTGCTTCCGACTTCAGGAACTGGAAGAAGGCAGTCATGCTTCCTCCCCTATGTCAATCATAGCGCTGCAATGCAGCGTTGTGATTGGTCTGAGCGCCGAGACATGGCACTCTGCCAGGGGCTGGAGGGGTGGGCATGTTCTCCATGCAGGCTGAAATGCCGCCGGCATGGAGAAGGGGAAAGTATGCATGACTGGTTGGGGCAGCCAGAGAGGGCCAAGCAAACCGTCATTGGGCACTTAAGAGTGGGCAAACCACCTGCTCCGTGAGTAAAGCATCCCCACCCACCCGCTTGCCCACAAAGGAAATACAAAATTATAATAACTTAGTAATTATCATTTAATATTTCCTTTCCTTTCCACTGCTCGAAATCAGTGGGGCGACGCTCCTCTGCCATAGCGGAGGAGCCGCCACTGCAGTTAAATGCTCCTTTACATTCTGTATTTAAATGCATTTCCATGACTTTGTTTCTTCCAATATGCTTTGTATGTTTTTGTTTTTCTATGAATTCACCTACTACCGTAAACGGCAGCAGAGAAATCCAAAATTCCTAGGACTGTCGCATTGTCTCGAGTTGCAAAAAATTGTCCGATGGGATAGGCTCTGATATAAGAGCCTTTTGAGCATCGTTTGGCGTTTTAGTGGTTCTGTGTAAGCTGTTATATTTCCACAACAGTTTTAGAAAGATGTTCCTTTCAGAGTTGTGGTAGGGGTTTCTCCATAACAGTACACATGTTTTAAAGATTATTCTATTTGTTTTAGAGGAAGCTGTATACCATTTAAATGCAGCATGTTTTATATATATATATATATATATATATATATATATATTTTAGTTTTTTGTCTACTTTGAGTTTGAATCAATCATATCTGTAATGAAATCAATATCGCACAGCATGCCTAGCCCATGCAGCAGTTTAGGATATTTTTTTTACCTTTGTGATTTTGTGCTAGAGATATGTATAATTACTTCCTAAAATGATTTGATTGTTTCACTATAATAAGTGGCACAGCTTTGTGACACTGGTCTATGGTGAGCTCTCAGTAATCTAGATGAGAAAGCATGCAGAAGAGAGAGGTTTCCAGTGAGACATCACTAATGAGAACAAGCCTTGTTTACATAGATCCTAGCGGAAAACGATAAACATTGCACGATCCTTTAATGATAACCCTTTATTGTGTGCGTAGGCTGCCTTTCCTTCTCCTGGAAACTCAGTAACCTTTCTGGTCATTTTCTTAAGACCGCTGTCTTTCGTCAATCACAGAATTAGCATTTTTTCTTTAGCAGTTTCAGTAAGAAAGTATGCTGTTGTACCTAATTTCTAAGAGAACTTTGACTTTCACCAGGATACCTTAGATGTGTTACTGTCCCTTTCCCACACCGAAAGGTGGAATAACATGGGAATCCGAATTGGTAGGGTTGATAAAGCGTCTCTGGAATAATACTAGTGATACCGTGTCAATAAAACACTGTGTTAGTCTAAAAGGGTCAGGTAACCAATTTTTAGAGACATTTGGCAACCTATAACAAATTAGAATAGGGGAAATGAGATCTGCATGCATCAAAGCTTTTCCCATGGGATGCTGGACTAATTGGAGAATTTGTTAGATAGGAAGTAATGTTGAATGCACACTGATATGCCCTTCTGTTTTTTCTTCCAGCTCCTGAGGAAGGCGAGGCAATTAAAGGTCAATATGACAAGCATCAAGCGGCATATGGATGCCTCGGGGAACTAAGGTTAAAGTCTGGTAAGTTACAGTGTTGCTGTACTCAGACTCCTGTGCTGACTTATGAACATGTGGGCAATGGCAGGATTTAGGGTCCCCTGCAAAGGCAACGTTGCTAAAGGTTGCTTAACCCTCCTTATAACAAACATATTTTTATCCCTCTGGAATGCTTAAATGGGTAAAACCATAGGATCTGGGAAATGTAGCTTTTTTGTAATTCTGTCTTCTGTGCTGACACTAAGATGATTTTGTGTGTTTGTATATATTAGGGGGAATATACGACATGGTAAATGTATGAACTTTTATTACATTTTAAACTGTAGATGAAAGTCGAAACATGCTCTTAAACCAATATTTGATTATTCCGCTATTAATTTCAGTATTTTATAACATGCCAATATACAGCTTTTTATGCTTTTTACTGCTCCAGGGGTACATTTCAGTGTGAGATTAATGAGATAAGGATAGTTATTGGTCTAACCACTGAAAGAGATGGAACAAAATATCGCAGCTTCCCTGTGAGCGTCAATTCTCCTCTCCCATAAACTTGTAAAAAATGGCCATTACCAGCAATGGAGTGATATCCCTGAGCATGTAAAAAATGCAGAATTTGGGATTTGAGAAGTGCCCTACCTCCATATGTCACCTTAATGCCCTGCTTAAATTCTCTATCCGACCCCAAACACATCACCACTGTGGCCGAAGCCACCTAGACCTAAGATGCGTTCTCCCCTCTTGGAGCACCATCAGTGAGCAACGCGACCTTGCTATCCAGCACAACATCTTTATCCTTTGTACCCAAAGTTGGAGGATAATGACGCCTGCTCCTTCCACCTGAAACTAATCACTGTGTCACAGACCACCTGCATAGGAGAAATGGAAACCAGGTGGAAAAAAAATGGCGAGTCTACTGCTGCACCTATTAAATTGCAGCTCCTGAGATGAATGACTGCACAGTATCTTTCCTCGACAGACCAAATTCAGCCATTTCCGCCACCAAATTCCCGACTTATCTATTGAACTGTTCCAGCCATGCTGATAATAGTGCATCTTCCTTAATGAGGCTATTCACCACCACTATACACGAGGACAGTGAAAACAAATAAGGCTGGTAAAACAATCAATGCCCTTTCCAGAAAACTTCCTGTGACAGACAGCTAGAGTGCAGTAACAGATGACAACAACATCCACATGCATGGCGCTCTTGTATTGTTTGGTCCAGATTTCCAGTGTTCTTTTGGCCCCACTAGTGCATGTATGTTCTTGTGCTTCTATAAAATGACTAGTGTTATCTATCTAACTGTAGTTGCTGATTTGACCTCCTGCCTTTTCTGCCCTGGAAAGTGGAACATCATTTGTTCGTTACAAATGAACATTTAAACAGCTTCTTAAGCTGACCATACATATATGTGAATTGCCATCATATTGTTTTCCCTACTCCAGTGCCGTAATACCTCTGGTTAGGCCTGTGCATTTAAAAAACCTGTTTATGCTAACCCAACTTGTCCAGGCACATGAACCTCTATTTGTACTCAATTTTTGATGCCTAGGTTCACCCTACTGAAATCTCCAATTCCAAACTCACCAGTTGGAGACGAAATAGACCACAATCTTAGCTTGAAAGTTATCCTGAAGAAATTGCTGGCAGTTCACAGAAATGCACAGAGCATGAAAACAAAACATGGATTTAATGCAGGTGGAAATAGCAGAATCTGGAAGGATTTAAGAGATCCAACCCTCAATCTGTCAGGTGGAAACTAGTGTGAGCAGTGGCGTAGGGTGGGTTGCCGGTGCCCGGGGCAACATTTTAAAAGAAAGTATTGCGCTTTCTAACCCCTGCACCATTCGCTCAGGGAGTGCTAAAATGCCACTGGTAAGGGAGATGCAATACATTCTTTTAAAATTTTGCACCCCTAAGAATTTTGCACCGGGGGCAACTACCCCTGCGGATCCCCACAGCCCCACGTAACGCCCCGGAGTGTGAGTAAGCTGAGGGACAATAGAACACAGCATTGCATGAGGACTGAGCTAACATACAAAAATTTCCAGAAATCTCAATGTGAAATCAGTGATTTAGAGGACGGAAACGGAAGAGGCAAACACAAACTCTTTGGTCCTCCAAAACAATCTGTGGAGGAGGCTTATTTCTGCTCTAAATTCCTAGATGCGGTTTCCTGCTCCAAATTCCTTGAGGAATGCATCCCAAATGCCTTGAGGAATAATTTTCTCAAGAGTAATTGAAATTGATAGAGTACATTGCGTTCCTTCTCACAAGTTGAATAAGGTTGAACAATGTCCATGAGTTCAAACCCATTTAAGATGCGAGTGCCCTGATCAACTATGGGGATACAACAGCTTCTGACTTGGTAATGGTACACGTCGGCGATGCCCCCTTGCTCCCCTCTTATTCTTACTTGCTGTAGATACTTCATTATGTATGCTTGATAACACAGCAGATATTTCTGACATTAGTTTGATCTTGCACATCTGCAAAACGGCAGAATAAGCAACTGATATCCTAGTCTTTTCTTCAGATGCCCACAGCTCCATTCATAGATTAATATTTCGTGTCATTTGGCTAGCCCAAGACAAAATGGAAGTGCTTCTGCTAAGTCCGCTATGTCTCCCAGATATTATAAAGACCAAGGGCTCCAACTGCATCCTCAATGCATCAAATATTTCGGAATATGGGTCTCCACCAATTTACATTATGTGGTTAAATACAACTGAAAACATATACTTGCTAAACTAAAGATCTATTAGAGATATGGCTTCCAAAGAATGTCTTGTGGTGGGGAAGACTGGAGACCTTAACAATAATGATTACCACTATTGTGAATTTCTTGACAAACATGTTACTGATAAGCTTATCTATGGACTTATTGACCTCTTTTGATAAATGGGTATTGATATTTATTTTATGAATAGCAAAAAAGCTAACATTTCACTTAAATGAGAACTGGGAAAGTCCTTGCATGGATGCAGTTTGCATAAATGGTTTATTACACATCTGTCAAGTCTTTCTTTGGTTCTCCAACTTCCCTGGTAGAGCTGGAGGTTAAGAGAGAACTGATGTACCCAATTTTGTTTTCAACCCTCACCATAGATACCAGCCCTGTGGCTCATTGCACACTCATTCGACAGGACACCGCCCAAGCCCTGTTGTTGTAACACTTAAAAAATAAATAATAACGTCTATTACTCCAACCTAATGTCAGTATGGCAGAATAAAAGAAGTAAGATCGAAAGCAACATCGCCTCTGTCCTGATTGGGTAAATAAATGCATCTCTTCAGTTTTGAAACTGCATGGCAAATACACACTTCCGAATACTGATTGTTATAATTTCTTAATGCTTAGAAATGTATATTGAAATTAGGATGATTAAACCTTCTCACACTCCTGCCTGGCCTTCCAGAGACCCTAAAAACAAGTACAGCAGAACATATGGCAGTTAGGGTATATACACTCCTAAGCTTCTCGAATCCCAGAGTCCTTACCTTACTGCACTACAGACCAAATGGGAGTTGCAACTATACATCCCTCAGCAGACATAGATTGCCTCAAGAGGGTTCCACTCTAATCGATTCCAACCCATTTGCATTCAAAATGATTCTTTCCTAGGCACAGTGCAGATACCGACCAATAACCAGGGTAGAACAACCAGGGTTTGGACTCCTAATCAGTAAGGCAGAGCCACACAATGAGAACAAAACCATAGAAAGCCAGTACTGATAATTAGTTTCACTTAATTTCAATAGAGTCACCTAGACCTAAACAGACGTGACCTTTTAGTTTTTTGAATTCTCAGTTTTTTATTTTTCAAAATTAATTAAACCATAAATTTATTTGTATGGGTTTTTAACATTTTTGTCATAATTACACAAAAAAAGTACAATCAACAACAATTATCGCATCCTTCCAATTTCCATAAAAAATACAGGCACACTGTCACACTCTAGTTCACACACTATGTGCAACAAAAACACTCATTCATCCGAACACCCTAACAATTTAAGGTTCAACATGAACACATTTGTTGAGAAATAACAAGACCTAAGGTGCATAGTTTACATAATTCTTGTCAAAATCGAGGAACAATTACAATAATTGAAAACACTCAATAGGTCAAAAAAACAGGTCGACTAGTTTCGAACACTTTAAATTTATCTGGTGTTCTCCTCAGGACCAAAAACCTCATTTAATTTTAATAGATCAACCGATCTATTTGTCTATTGCGGACTTTATTCAGGATTCTTATCCGCACGGGTCACGCAATAGTGCCGGAGAGCCTAGCCTGTATGCTAGAAAATTTCGAAGAGTTCTCTGTGGAGCCTTAAACCAAGACGCAGCTCCCCCTCGAGCACCGTGAAATGAATCACATTAACTTTGCTCTCTAAAAGACGGGGCAGCGGTCTTTTTCTTATCTGAGTTATCTTCACCTCAAGTAGTGTGGGCGACAGCTTCAATAACCAGTGCTTAATAAACACCCTCCAGGCTATTTTTACTGAGCCTAATTCCAAGTGATAAGAGTTGAAATTGTGGATAAAAATAAAGGCGGCTTGGCTCATATTCAATTTAGTTGTTCAGTATGTCCTGCTGGTATTGGAAAGGTTTTCAAACTGTATAGACAAAATATTTAACATTCACTGGACATTAGCTGTGGCCCTTCACATATTCATGGCTTCATGGCAGGGCCTATGCCCGTCCTATGTGACTCCAACTTACTGATGCTAGACCTCATGCTCACTAGAACCATGAAACAATATCCAAAATAGAAATAATCAATATAATGCTTAAAACATTTGTTGTGGGCTTGACTCGCGTTCACATGTGATGCTGACAATGCCCTACTATGCACCACAGATGCCACCCTTCAACTTCCACCTCTCTGGCATCATTTAGACTACTATCTCCAAAAGACAGACCCACCAAAACAAGGACCTCTTTGTTTAACTCCATGGCTGCCCTTAGAACATATAGAAAATGCATAGAAATCTTGGCAGCGAAAGGGTGAATATTAAGCTCCATCCATGATATATTAATTGTATCCCCCTACTTGTCAGATTGCACAAGTATATCCTTATATCCCTTCTTCAGACACCTGATGCTTAGTGACATGCTTTGTATATTTGCTTTACCTTTTATATTGGTTACCTCTTTTTGTCAGTATAATGAAGGTAATTTCTATTTCACACAATGCTGCAGAATAATACCTTGTACAGTATGTCTCTGATTTCCCTTCCACATGCTCCCACGCAGGATTGTATTGTATTGTATTTGGTATTTATTAAGCTCATATATCACCCATAGGTCTCCTAGCGCTAGCTAATACTCAAAAACCGGGAGGACGGGGTGACAGTGCTAGAATAGCCAGGTTTTAAGGGTTCTGCTGAATTCCTTGTGATCGATTTCCAATCGGAGATGTAGAGGCGATGTGTTCCATATTTCAGGAGCAATTCTAGAAAAGGATCTACCACCGTTTCTGATTGTGCAGACCTTAGGTACCGTTAGGAGGTGTTTTCTGCTGAGTTCTTACTGGTTGGTGTTTTGTCAGTTTTTTAGCTAGATATTGCGGTCCTTTATTATTGAGGGTTTTGTGTACCAGACAGCGGAATTTGAAATTAATCGGCTTTCTGATGGGGAGCCAGTGGAGGGTCTTTAGACTGGGCGCTGAGGGTGATCGGGGGGGGGGGAGGTTTAGGACCAGCCTGGCTGCAGTATTTTGCAGACCTGGAGCTTTGCTAGATGCTCTTCATTTATGGATGCAAGCTGTGAGTTTCCGTAGTCCAAGCGACTAATGATTAGTCCCTGTACCAGGGGTATGTGGGAGTATAAAGGAATCCACTTGAAGATTTTTCTAAGACTGCACATTAGACCATAGCTAGTGCAGACTATATTACTAATATGGTCCGACATGGAGAGTTTGTTATCTATTATCACTCCACGGTTGTGGGCGGTTGTCTTTGGTGGGGGGGCAGGGTTCCAGAGAGGGGGGCCACCAGTCGTTGATCCATAGTTTCTGTGCATCACTAAAGAGCATGATTTCTGTTTTGCTTTCATTGAGTAGAAGATGGTTGTTTGTCATCCAGTCATTTATGGCCATCATGCAGTGTTTGAATCTTTGTTTAGTGTTGGTGGGGTCGGGTCCTAGGGTGATTAGTAATTGCGTGTCATCCACGTATGACACTGTTTGAAAGCCATGGGCTTTGATTATCTTGGCTAAGGGGGACACATACAAGTTAAAAAGTGTGGGGTTTAAGATGGATCCCTGTGGGAAACCCTTGTCATTTGGCTGGCTCTTGGAGGAAAAGTCTCCTATTTGGACTTTGGATGATCGGTCCATCGGGTAGCCCTTGAGCCAGTTCAGTACGGAGCCCTCAACACTTAACTCCCATAGGCGATCCAGGAGGATGGCATGAGAGATGGTGTTGAAAGCAGCCGATAGGTCAAGTAAGACCAGTATGGCGATTGTCTGGCATCAAAAGAGAGCCTGATGTTATCAACCATCTCTAATAAGGCAGTTTTGGTGCTGTGGAATGCCCTAAACCCCGACTGAGATGGGTCAAGCAGGTTATTGCTTTCCAGGTGTTTAGATAGTTGACTTATTGACCAATGATTCCATGATTTTATCAAACAGGGGTAGGAGGGAGATTGGTCGGTAGTTGGAGAGCTGTTTGGGGTCGGCGGTCGGCTTTTTCAGGATGGGTCCGACTATGGCCTCTTTCCAGAGTGAAGGTACCGTGGATTGCGATAGCGAATGATTAAAGATTTTGGTCCGGTTGGGGAGGAGGGCAGGTCCAATTTTAGATAGGATTAATTCTAGCCCTACAAATGCAACATCTGCTATCATGTGATGTGTATTTTCCTTTAGTTTTTCCCATTTTTTTCGATTCTTGTTCACAATTTATTTGTATTTCTTATTTAGTTCAATAAGCAGGTTCAGAGATCATATAATTGTGGCTCTCCCAATGCCACATGGATGAGCCAAAGACAGGATGCGACTACTGGATAAATGGATTGCCTTTGCTTTGTTTGTTTATACAACCCTGACTGTTCCACTTCTATGTAGTGGAAGATGCCAAGTGTACAGAAAGTTTGCTGTAGCAGAATTTCTGAGGGGCAAAACATTAATTTCTGCATATGAAATTCGTCTCAGCGGTCAGAATTGTAGTAAATCCGATTTTTTTTCTATTGGGTAAAATGGTGCAATCTGCACTTGTCTACTCGTAATCCAAGTTCTATTACTGTTATACGATATTTATTCCAGGAAGTACCATCTACATATTTCTCTCTGCTTGGTTGAGGAGTGTGACACTATAGTACCTCTCGTTTAATTAATGTTACCCAATATCGCACTTGTGCCAAGGATCGTTCAGCTCCTCCCTTTTTGAGTCCATGGAATATTATAGCAATGTATTGTGTTAGCAGAATATGCTGTATGTACTGTTCAACCATTGCATCTTTGTGGGAGAACAAAACCAATTGTACCTTCAGAGCAGCCTAATAATGCCAACAATATTAAAACCAATTCAAGAATGAAAAGTTGTGAAAAACAAAAGCTACCAAAACTAGCTTATCATGCCCATGGTGCTTCCAAATATTTGCCTTTCTGTATCTGGTGTCTTTGGTGATTTAGCTTCTGTTGTGTGTCCCTGGTGAAAGGGGGTTCCTAACATTGGAGAAGGTGTTAAGAGACATGCAGGGTATCTTCAAAGAATGGACGACCCATAGCTACCCCTCTTCATATCTGCTCATTGTTCCACACAACTACAGAACAGCAATTAGCAAATCCCCCCACGCCTCCCCGACACAATAATTCCTTTTACTTTACCGCACCTAACTGGTGTAGTTGAGAAATGGATAAACCCAAGAATTATGACCCAACTTATGGTGCCTTCTGTTTATTTTAATGTGTCAACAATTACTTTGATGCGAGTTTGGTGCTGGCTTGAGGTGAAAGATAGCTTACTTACAGCTTGTACATTTAGCTTTACCCTGATGTCGCTGTCATCATGATCTCATTCACTGGGATTGCTGTAGTTGGTCTGGATCACAGGTGATTCTCCCTGTTAGCTGGCGTCAGTCAATACATTCCTGACAAATTGTAATTGTATTTATATAGTGCTTACTACCCCAGACAAGGCGTTGAAGCCCTTTATGACGATTAGCACGCTACCTAAGGAACCCACCTTTAGTGGTTAATCTAGTGGTTGTTGTGATTAGTTATGTGCTCCCATGCCAGCCTTAAGAATTAATGTCACATTGCACAAGATGGGGCCAGTGATTTTTTGAAAAAGTTATATCACAGTATACAAGATGTTAATATAGTGTATATGATGCATTTGTTATGCGTCATATCTCACATTGGCAATGCTTTTCTGATTCTTATTTGGGGTCTTTCTTCGTGTAATATAATCTACAGCCTTCTTATGAGCAAACAGTAGATCTGTCTCCATATATGTGTGTGTGAGTAATACCCGAGTGTGCATACCATAAATGTGTAGCTCGTGTAAGTCTCATCAGCTAATGTTACGGTGTAATGTCTGTGCGTAGTCACCTAATCGGATGAGGTTATTTAACTTTTCCAATTAAACACTAACTATAATGCTGCTGTTAGATAAATACATCCCAAAAGTCTCAACATTCCAAACACAGGTTTCAATACTTTTGCTAGCAAAGTGCTTTCTAATTGTTAGCATCTTCGTTTGCTTCCCAACAAAGTGAACAAAAGGAGTGGCCGCACTACCATATACAGCTAAGGTACATGACTTAAACAGGCATATTTTTGGCTTACTGATCATTTTGGAAACCTGGTACCTTTCCAAGTTTTGCATTTTACTTTTGTCCTGTTTTTTAAATCAAAATTTAAGGTAGTCCTTCTCTAAAGTGTCCATATATAAAGCTCCCTCTATCCTCTTACTTTTTAACTTCATCTTTGTTCTTATCTCCAGTTTCATCCTTATCTCAACTTTCCTCCTTGCCCCAGCTCCTCTGAACTAACCAACAAACCCTACCTATTGACCAGCAAGTTGATTCCTTTCCTCAGCTGCCCCTTCCTCCTTAAAGAATCATTGACTGATGCCTTGATCAGTGAACTTGTTTTCTCAGTAGGTCTTTGTACGCAACCATGTTTTAAAGATCCACTAGTCCGGTCAAAGTCCTTGGTTTCTGCTCCCTTCTAAAATAACTTCTACCAAAATACCATCAAAAGGGCTAGTTCAACCTATAGCCATAAAAGACCAACATTATTTGTCAGCAATAGACCATCTGGAAGTAAACTGATCTATGTGCTCCTAAAAGCAGGACTATTCAAACACGTGGTCATGTTGTCAGTTTTTCGCTTTAAGTAAGGTTCGAACTTCAACTGCAGCAGGCGATTTTTGCTCTTTTTTTGCAACATGGTGAAACAATTTCACCATCTGTTTTAAAGATGTAGTAAGTGGAAAACAGCTGTTTCTTTGATCGGGACTTTTCTTTTTAAATGTTGCTGGGCTTACTGTGCTTGTTGTTTCCAAGAAATTATGGTAGGCGGTGTTGTTCTTCATGCATATGCTGCAATTTTACATCTTTTACTACCGGCCAATGGGGTTTTAGGAAGGGGGCTTTTATAATGTCTAAAAACATGTTTAACTCTAAAATACAGTTGTGTTTCATTCTCGAGGTTATTTTTTTGTAATTGAATAGCTGTTGCACATTTGTTAGGAATGGATTAAATGGCGTTCAATGTGACGTGAAAAGAAAATGTAAAGCTAAAATTAGAGAGGGATGGCTAAGTGAAAATTAAAAACACTTGCATCAGGCAGAAAGAGAAAGTATTGTGAAGAGCTTTCCTAACAGGCACGTGACGGAACAGTTAAACCTACGCCGTGCTTGTATCAAAACCTAATGCACTTTAAGGTAAACTTTCTGAAAAAAAGTATTGCACTTTTAGAGTTCCCACTTGCACGTAAGGGAGTGCCTTAAAAAAATGCTCGTCTTAAACCCTTTAATACGGAAGTGTAGTGTGTCTTAATTTAGGATACCATTAGTGCTTGCTATGTTTAAAAAATGTGCTGGGACCCAGTGGCAGATTAAACACTGTGGAGGTTCCTAGGCAGCCGAAATTTCGGACCCCCTCGCAAATTATCTCCTAATACGTTTTTCTATTACCAACCAACAATTTCAGTAAACCAATTTCATTACACAAAACTGAACATTAACAATTATGAATGTTATTAGACAAAAAATGATTGAAAACAATTTAAGAAAGCTTGATTTTAATTTTCTTTCAAGGTATCATCTATATTATTTTGATCCGTTGTCGTGGGGCTCACCGCTTTCTCTTTTTCGGGTTGTTTCCCTCTCTTTCTCTATCCTCTTTTCTGCGTTTCACTCACTGCTCAGTCAAACTGTGAAAAAGAACAATACGTCCAGATTTCTAAAAAATGTGTGCTTGTGCAACCCACCTGCAATTACTGGCACCGATTATTCACAGGCGCTCCAGCCCACCGCATAGCATATCAACCCAACTTCTAATCTGCTTCTCTGCACCTGAAGCAACCCACGCCACAGCATACATTTGGAGAGACACGTATGTGTAGAAAGTACTCTGCCACTCAATAGAATGCAGCTGCTGTCCTGATGGATTATTTTTAAATGGGGGACATCACACACCTTTAAAAAAAAAACTAAATTATGCATGCCTACCCTCCTCTTTGACTGAGTCCCTATGCTAACATAGGCCTTATCTTATCAAACTGCCCATTTGCAAGGTGTGTTCATGTATTTTCCGCCCACTGTCCTCTCCCTCTCCTGTACATTGTTGCAGGTGGGATTTCTTGAATGTGCCACTGTTGAGCTCTCTCTAATATTGCGTGATTCCTATATGCTGCATACTGTGTTTTACTTTCCTGATTCTACTCTATGCTGGTGGTCATCTCCTATCATTCATGGGTTCTTATGGGGCGATGGCCACGTCTGTATCGCTCCATGTAAAACTTTAAATAAAGTTGTTGAAAGAATGATGAGGCCATCGTATTTTTTAGAAAAATATGCCCTTCTGCGTGAAACATTAGGTAAAAGTAGATTAAACACATTTCTTGCCAAGCTTTCATGTTTTAGAGGGTTGCTTAATCACGTGGGATGTCTCCTCCTCGGCACACACCAAAGACTTCTAGCTGTAGCCAGTTGTTGCATGCTCAGGGTAGGGCAGAGCCCAAGGCTGAAGGTGGAGGCCGCTGGGTGGCTGGATCGGCCTGTCAATCACTATTGATGACCAAGACACATTAGCAAGGTTGGTTGTGGCATTTTGGACATTCAAAAAAGCACATTCTGGACAGGTCTATTTCTGTATAAAAACAAAATACTAAAGAATAGTTGTGAAAATATTTTAAATGAGTGGGGCTGCATACCATCAAATTGACCCTTTACAACAAAAAGTAGGCACCCCACTTTTCAAGAACAGGATGGTAGTTGGGATACTAATTTCCAATTGTTCATGAAAGCACCAGAATTTCATATCAGATCATTATTCCTCGCGGACACTACATAAATTACTCCTTGCAGTCCGTACCGCAGCATTTAAAGAAACTTGTTAGTAGAGCTGGGGAATTAGGTGTAAAGCCATATTACTTTGGAAACCCTCAGCATTATAATACGAGTAGCAATAAGGAGACCAAACGGTGCTTTGAAGCATACATGATTCCCATCATTGGGCTCCTGAAGAGGTGAGCTGTTTTAATAATGATGTACGATTTATAGCTGAGTGATAGTGAATTATTGTAATGTTTTTCATCAAGGGTTCTGAGTGACATCAAATCGACAAGGCGAGCAAAGATTGCGTTGTCTATGATGTCACTCAGAACCCAGAGGTGAAAAAAGCACCCCCATTATTAGCTTTTTACCATCTATAATTTCATGTAATTTATGCACCCCAAAATCTGCCCCTGGTTTCAGATGCTATATAGGGGCACATGACTTACATAATATGCCCTTTCTTCATTGTCACAATTAAAAAAAATATATAATACCCAGTCTCCTGCCGCCGACGCCCACCGCTCTCTGTTCAATCCTTTCCCTTTCCTCCCATCCAGAAGCTGGGCTTCCCGCATTCCAGGGATGCACTGACAGACTCTCAGAGAGCCCTGACAGAACATCCTGGAATTTCTTTACGACTTACCAACAGTGGTTAACTAATTCTGTTACCCATCCATTGCTACATCATAGGATGTGGTTTATAGCAGTGACGCAATGGATTTAGAATCCAGTCATTTACGCTAACAGCTCTCTAGGAGAGCCATGCATAACAATATACAAATGGATAGGATAGCAGTGGCCATATTTTGATATTTACTTAGCTCCCATGGATTGTATTAACAACTACACCCTTTGTGACACCTCCCTATAATACATCTCTAATTTGTTACCATATAGTGACCACCATGTACAGTATATTAATACGTTCCTCCACGTCAGGACAACTAAAATTATGTCTGAGTAGTTTATCAAGTGTTACTAGTACCTCATAGTTATAAGATTAAAACTAATAGTCACCTTCCCTTACTGGGATAACCAACTATCATCTGTGCTTCGCTTGATGCATCAGCCCTTCTTGTTACCATTTGGTAGGTATGGAAGGTCTGGGTTTCAGATCAACTTTAGCACCTAGCCATATATTTATTTATAGGAGCATACAAAGGGCCTCATTACGATGAGACCCGGAAAGCCTCATTGCGGGTTTCACTTTCGACTCCTGCAGTATGTTGCAGGCGGTCGAAAGTAAAATCAGCCGGTCATTCTGGCTGGATTCCGATGGGCTCAAGGAGTCTGTCGGCCAGTCGGGGACTAGCACGTAATCCATATGGACGGCATTTCCACCGTAGGGATTACAATGTCCGTTTTACAGGCTTTCCATGTCAGGCTTTCCTTTACCCTGAGGCCTCTGGTTGGGGGCCGAGGGGGCACCTATGGTACCCCCCTGTTAATCCCTGCACCACGTGGCAGGCCCCCTGTTAATCCCTGCACCATGCGGTGCAGAGATGAGCATATTCTCCCATTTCTCTAAGGAAGCTTGTGCTACTGCCGGTTTACGGCCGCAGCACAAGCTCCCATAGAGAAATGGGAGTATGCAACCACACCATGTGCAGTCGTATTGTATTACTTTGGTTGGGACTGCCGAACAAAGGTATGTCGGATGTGAGTCCGCCCGACATCGTAATAAGGCCCAAAGTGTAAAAATAAGAGATCACACAAAATTGTGCAGTACCGATCATACAATATTTACCTGGCAATGCTAGTCAAATTAGATTATTAAAAAGGGAGCATACACATCAGGAAGAAAGGATGCTGGGCTGCAGCTCAGTCTTGTATCTTGACGATATTAAGACCAGTGTAGAGACATTGCCTAAGACATAATCGTGTGAATGATGATGGTTTGAACTAAGTGTTCTCTGTTTCCCCATTTCTTAGCGCCGAGACACAGCAGGGTATGTGTTCGTGCTTTACAAAGCTCAAAATCAAATCAAGTATTTTATTTTATTTTTGGTTTTGCATAGCACATGCATGACCTTACATGACCCTGGGGTGACAGACCACTTTACAAAGTTATAAGGTTGTATTGAATAATACTATATGGCATAGATGTTTATTATTGCTCGAAGCAGGGCACAAATTGTAAATTATTAGCAAAAAATAAAGACAATATATATGAGTTGACCGGTGGAAGCAAGGGCCAGCATTATTATAGTATTCAGTCAAGTGAAGAAATGCATCCTAGGCGGAATAAAATATCCAGCAAGGATGTGGTTAGTAGTGATGTCTTTTAAAAGAAATGTCTGCTCATTCGGGACCTTATTCATAAACTATAGTAAGGTGTAGCATGGGAGAACCCAATGCACCGATCATGTTGAGAGGGCTTGTTTGAACAGGAGACTTTTCATTCCACTACTGAAGGTAATGTAGAAGGGATTCGTTCTGATAGCTGATGGCATGTGGTTTTACAATTCAGGTGTGCCTGATGTGAGATCAGTCTGTGTCGTTTACCATAAATGAGTCGCCCAGTTGCTTGAGCCGCAAAGTCACAAGTTGTTGAGATGGCGGACTGCCCTATATCGTAAAATAGACAATAAAAGTCAGACTAACTACCCCCTGGCAAGTGAAGACTGTGGACATTCCGAATGAACTGAAAAATATGTACTTCTAAGACCTCATTGTTAGTTGACATGGTATTAATGTAGCTCCATGTCTCCATACATTTAAAGAGACAGGGCCCGATTTAAATCCTGGCCGGCAGCTTGTTTCTCAGCCAGGGCGATAGAGCAAATTACTCTGTCGCCCTGTCGGCGAGGCCACCTGTTCATTGATAATGTTACGAATGTGACCCAACATTTGTGTGACAGTCCAAAGACAGGATTGATGTACAATCATTTTTTTTAAGTTCAAGTGAAGGTTTATTAAAGAATTAAAATTGTTGTGAAAACAATACTTCGTACAAACAGTTATTTATCAATGCATAAAGGCATGAGAGAATACTGTTAATATACAAAAAACCAACAAGGCAATAAAAAGTGTAACATATGAGATGAGATTTACAATCATTTTTAATTAGGTTATTAAACACTGAAATGTGTTAGTATGTTGACTTTTTCGTTTAAACTGCATTGAACTTGAAGTAAGAGGCATAAAGATTGGCCTGCAGACTCACATAGTTGTGCACTGTGGTTCTAGGTAGGCGTGCGGTTTTCTAGTTTCCGTCAAAGTTTTTACAGAGACAGGCAGCCTCCGTTCTGAAGCAGCACACTCTCAAAGCCTTCTTTGTTTCCATTGAACATAATAGAGAAAGATTGAGAGCACCTAATCACAGTTTTCCACATTCCAAGTTTACCTGATTGGCATCCTCACAATGATGGAGGGGTCGAGAAGCATCCTCAGGAAGAGATGAGTTCAGTGTAACAAAGCAGGCACACTTTCTTTATTGACAGTTCTAATACAAAGCTGCTATGCAAAATGTCCATGGCAGTGCTTAATTTGTAAAAAAAAAAGAAAAATTAAAAAAAATGGTGCGAAGGCTCTTGCCAGGAGGCCACTACAGCTTGCAGCACACATTGCCCTGCCATGTTGTAAATATTAATAACAACACAGCTACTAACCATCGCACTGCTACAGGTGTGACGATTCAGACTCTTTCAGGCCTCCACAGCTATAAGAATGGCTTGGGCGGCAGTTAAGTCATTTTTAATGTATATTGAATTAATAATTAACTGATGTTCTCATTCCAAAATTAGCCAGACAGGACCACCTTGTGGCAGACTGTCACAAGCCCCGGTGTTGACAATTAAGTGCCGGTGTCGAACAACGGAAACCACCGGCTCAAACTGAGCACTTGTCCATGGCCACCAAACTAACTTTAAAATAAAAACGTTGCAAGAATTAGCTCTATGTCCTAAATGTTAAAAGATAAATACAACGTTTATTGCATAACACAATCCTGCGTTTCCCCCCTTAAGAAAACAGTTAAGACAACTGCAAACTATTTCACCTAAAAGATAACATCTTAGTAGGATTTGGTTAATCCAACCAATTAACTATATTCAATCTCTGATGCTTCTTCATAAGGCTTGCTGTCCTTCTGGGGTAATAGCCACCAGGATTCAGATCCGAATTAACTGTTTCAATCAAGTCAGATACCTCAGAAGAACCTGTTTCATCGTTTTCAAACATTTCTGTCTTTCTCCGGTATTTCAGCATCAATGTTCCTTTTTTTTAATAGCTTGCACATGGTTAAAAGTATAAAGATGTGAGGCATTTCTGGTTAAGGTTCTCTCTTCATACTGGGCTGTAATCCTAGAACCCATAAACCTGCTACAGCCCACGGTGTAGGGAGGTTTAAACTTCATCTGCTGTGTCTGACGAAAACTAAATCACCTGGCTTGTACTTCTGTGACCTACCATGTCTTTGTCATTCTGTGTAATTTCCCTTTGCCAGTTTATCTTGTTTAATAACTTCCTCCTGACATTCAGGTGCTTTTAAAGCTACTTTTGGCAGACAACTTTGTCTAGCCTGCTCATGCATAAACTTGAACAGACATTTTCCATTGTAGGATTGGGGAGCATTCCTATAGTTTTTCAAATTTTGACTTCAGGCCTGATTCAGCATCGCTTGTGTTAACAGTTCTCTGAACTATTTCCTTGTACATACTCATGGATCTTTCTACGATCACATTTGCTTGGGCCAAAATGATGGAGTTACTGTCTTATGAGTCACTACCATATACACGTTTTCAATTCTTGTCCACAGAATAGTGGACCATTATCAGTTTTGAAAATATGTGGAATTTCCCATGTAATAAAATGTAATCCAAAATGAAAGTATAGCAGATGTGGAGGTGGACACTGCTTGTCTGACTAAAAGAAAACCTAGAATACTCCTCTGACAACCTAATATGGCATTGAAACAGAATTGGGTCAAGCGTGCACCATCCTAAATTGAGTAGCAGAGCGGTGATATATTAGTTACAATACACACGTCTTGTAGCACATTTGAATTCAACAATTTCCCTTGCTTGAGACAGGAGAATCAAATCAATGTTCTTATGTTTGGAAACCGTTGTTCCGTTTATTCAAAAAAATCTTATCACAATGGAAACAGCCATTTTCCATTGTGATGATAAAAGATTTTTTTGAACACCACTACCGATCTCTTTTCTCATTATAATATGGCATTGAACTCAAAGGTTCAAAGAAATCTGCTGCCAGTGGAGTCCAAACTACCCTAGGTAATGCAGACATGTTTAGTTCTTCGAGAAACCTTTACTTTGCCATGCACTGGCATAAATGACATGTTACACAGTTTCCCCAGTTTGCCTGCCCACCCTTGAAAACCATCATTTACTATGTTTTCCTGTTTGTGTTTTATTTTGAAATTGTAGCCCATTAGTTCCCCACCTTTTTAACGTGGTGGCATATTGGCTTTTGGACTACCAGATATTGTCATTAATGCTTGATGGATAGTAACCACTACAAATGGTTTCCCATATAGAAATGTAGTGTAGTGCTCAAGTGAGCAGACTACTGCTAAGCCTTTTGTGGGGGTGATAGCATTTCTTAATATCAGATAGTGCAACGTGTCTTGGCAATTGTTTCCCTGGTTTATGTTGTACAAATACCACTCCTAATGTTACTGGGCCGGTATCCGCTATCAGCCCTGTAAAAGTCTGGATCAACACATGCTAAGTGCTCTGCAAAAGATCAAGCCATAATTATTTTTAATGAGTCTTTGCGGTTTTCACTCCATTAAAAGTGTTTCCTCTCTTTGTCAGTTAATGTAAAGGAGCATTTATAGTGGCATGGTCTTTAATTGAGCATGAATAATAACTTGACATTCCTAAGAAGGAATATAATTCTGATAATTCTTTGTATGTGATGTATTTATGTATTTGCTTCACCCCAACGCCATCCCCAACCCACGCCTGTGCAACACTCATCCATTTTATTTTTCTTAAAATGCTTTCATGCTAAAATAAGTTATTTATTGATATTGATATTGGATCGCTAAATAAAAAGGAAAAGAAACCTTTCATTTTGTTGGTGCGTAAATGCATGTTTATAATATGCACATGCCTGAAAATGATGTGGTGGCTGTGTCATTGCAACGTCTTTTATTTTTAATTATACTTGTTTTGCCTGGTTTTCCGGTCCAGGGAAGGCATGGCTTGGCAGTTCGGGCTGGACTGTTCCCATGAGGGACAGGGTCAGACTGATTTGCATATAGCCATGTCTGAACTGGTGTGGCAGAGTGGGCTAAAGAACGGTGATGGATCAAACCCAGATCTTTTGACTGGGTGTGAGTGTTTGATTGGTTCAGATGCTCTGTCCATCACCACCCCTTTTTGTACCGCTTTGGCCGCCATAAGTGTGGCAGGGTAAGCTCAGACGTGAGTCCCTTGCTCACTTTGCCACTGGATTCAAGCAAGCCGGGCTGAAGACGGCTGGAATGCCTGAAACCGGTCCTCGGAAGCTTGTTTCCGGTCCAGGGAAGGCATGGCTTGGCAGTTCGGGCTGGACTGTTCCCATGAGGCACAGGGTCAGACTGATTTACATATAGCCATGTCTGAACTGGGGTGGCAGAGTGGGCTAAAGAACGGTGATGGACTAAACCCAGATCTTTTGACTGGGTGTGAGTGTTTGATTGGTTCAGATGCTCCGTCCATCACCACCCCCTTTTGTACCGCCTGGCTGCACAGCAGGCATGATGCAGGTTCTTGGCTATGAAACATTGGTAACGCCAATAGATCTCATAGGCAAGACCACTTGGCTTTGCCAATGCTTGTCTTTTCGATGTTTCCTGCATCCTAGAACGTTTTATTTGACCTGATTTTCTAGTTGTGCTTTACATACAGTCACAAAATGATTACAGTTTTAAAACTGTCGTCCCGTAGTGACCAGATTCCCCCATGTTGAATTTGTAGACCACACCTGTAACATTGTCTCTTTTTCAATTTCTGGCTTTAAGTTTTTTCTATTTTACCTTCATACCTTTTAGATAATTGTCTTGCTTGTTCTGTGATTTTCAATCGTAATTACTATGCATTGACTGCATTTGTTTTTGCTCTTGCCTCTGTTTGCACCAGCTGAAAAACCATATGTTTTCTCTAATAACTTCTTCATGAAATCTGTATCTCTTCCTTATTGTTAAATGTTTTAAAGTCCCTAGAATGTTACAAGCTTCCTTAATCTTTTGACTTTCATCTATGGATTCTTCATCATCCGAGCATGCATTGTTGAAAGTGTATCTTTCAAATCCCGTGTCTCTGTGTCAAATTTGTATTTGAGACACTTTGAATCCTCTATATGTGCTTGTCTCTTACTCAGGAATTGTCACAATTAAATCTTCCACTTCATTGAGCACAAGTTTCTTGCTTGTTCATCAGTGTGCTTTTTACATTTGGCTTTTTAAAAATGTTTAAATCTTCTTCTCAATCTTTCCCACCTTGGTTCATACAGAATATTGTACTTTAAATACATTCTTTTTCTTCTATTGAATGCATCTGTTCCATTTTTGGGATTTTGGTTGATGTTTTTCGCTTTCTTTGTGCCATGTGTTTATTTTTAATAAATAAAACAATATATAATTTATAATTTCTTTTATCTTGTACATGTAGAATTTTCCATGCTTATTCATAAATTTTAATCCAATTCCTTGTTTCTGTAGGTTTTAATTAAACTTCTTCATCATAATTTTGTTTTGCCTGATCTTATTATGGCTTCCTTCATTAGTTTCTATGGATATGTCTAAATGCCCAGCTTTAAAATGGCCGCTGCATTCTTGTTCTTGCAGTATTTTCCATCTAGAAGCCAGCTTAGTCAGTATTTACAATATTAGTGCGCTTCTCACTTACATGCCCTTCTGTCCACCACTTCCAGCATCTACTCTCCTCAGCATGTTGCCAACATATTGTCATGTCGTCATCCTAGCAGACTGCATTTCAACAACCAGCCTTCCCCACTTCTCTGTGGATAATTTCCGTCAGCTTCTGACTGGTAATTCTGCTCTCTACTCATTGTCAATTTGTAACTTTTTTGTGGAGAGATGGATTAAATACAAGAAAGCGAGCATACGTTTTCCTTGTCAGTTCAAATACAGCTCTGCTCCTGAAAACCCTGTGGCCAACGAACAAACTATAAAGCATTCCAAATGAAAACATTCCAAAAATAAGTGTTATTTTTTATGTTAAAGGGGAATAACAGTGTTTATCACATAACATAATATCACAGAAGGATGGGGGAGTGCCGGAGGGGTGGTTTAGGGAATACGACTCTATGCAATTCAGAGTTGCCCGGTGGTCCCCCTCCCTGGATTATCAGGTGCAAGAACACACCCAGTGAAACCACACAGGATGCCATGGACAGTTTCAACCTGCTCACAGAAAATAGAACATGTGTGTGTAAAGCTCCCCAGTATTGGGGGGAAACCTGCAGTGTTTGACCCTGTAATTCTGGGTCTTTCTGGGGCCTGCAAACTTGTTAGGGCCATACCAGAAATGTGTGCAGGGATACTGTCTGGAATCATTAATATTAGCCTCATTATCTCCCCAAAACATTTCTGGGCATCGTCTTGTCCTAGCTTGGTTAAAACAAACAAAAGAGTAATAGTTGTGGTAGTTTTTTGTGTTTTCTTTGCTACTGAGCTCTGGGAAGTAGAAGCACAATAAGAGTCTCCATGCTTTGCCACAGAATTCTCCCCAGGTTTAAGGCTCCTGCTTTGTTGCACCAGCATCTTGTGAGGTTTGGGAAGCAAGCTTCTTTTACATATTATTTCCAGAACACACAGCAGAAGGACAATCTGTGTAAAGCATTGAAACTAGAAGTGATAGAAATACCTGTGAATGGAGCAAACATTTGTGGGACTTGAATTTAGATATGGCTGCTTCCCAATTTCAATTAGAGCATATCCTTGCAATTTGACCCCATTATCAGCAATTCCAGTTCCTTGGAGTACCAATGTTATCCTTGTAATGTGTGACCCTGTCACCACCACAACTGCTGTTCATTCTCACTACATTTTTAGAAGGAAATATGCAATATCCCAGACCCTTCCTCTTATCCAAAGACTAAACGTTTTGAAAATATGTGCTTTAATAATGCTGTGGGATTAAAGAGCGCCTTTCGGTGATTATCTTCATGGCACCTCCTCCCAAATTCAACATATATTTCTCTTCACAATCTGCAAAAGCATGCTTCCTATTGTTAGAACTGGGGGTCTCAAGTTGGCAGAGGTAGATACCACTGTCCAAATACGGACCCTTGCTTCTAGTCAGGGTAAGGAGGATACACTCTTCAGATAACCCCTGCTCACCCTCTTGGTAGCTTGGCACGAGCAGTCAAGGCTTATCAAAGGCAATGTGTAAAGTATTAGTACCAACACTCACAGTAACACAGTGAAAACACCACAAACTGACTCCACAACAGTTAGAAAAATAAAGGTATTTAATCTAAACTACACAAGACCAAAACAACAAAAATTCAACATACACAGTGCAAGAATATGGTTTCAAAAGTGTTCTTAAGGTTGCGATAAAATAATCCACAGTTCGTGAAAAGTTCACAGTTGCGTCGCGTTAAACCAACAGTACCTTTAAATGCGACAAAGTTCCAAAACAGAAACTGGTGCGGTGAAAAACAAGCGATGCGTCACTCCTGAGACCCTGGGGAGGCGATGCGACAGCCCCGCTGGATGTAGCTGGCGTGGTGCGGTGACTCCGGTCTGTATGGGGAGGGATGCAATACCTTGTATGGATTCCGATACGGAGGTTACGTAGTGAAAAAGCTTGCAAAGGCACGATGCGATGATCTTTGGGGCTGCGACGATGTTACCATCCTAAATTGAGTAGCAGAGCGGTGATATATTAGTTACAATACACACGTCTTGTAGCACATTTGAATTCAACAATTTCCCTTGCTTGAGACAGGAGAATCAAATCAATGTTCTTATGTTTGGAAACCGTTGTTCCGTTTATTCAAAAAAATCTTATCACAATGGAAACAGCCATTTTCCATTGTGATGATAAAAGATTTTTTTGAACACCACTACCGATCTCTTTTCTCATTATAATATGGCATTGAACTCAAAGGTTCAAAGAAATCTGCTGCCAGTGGAGTCCAAACTACCATAGCAGGGCCGGCCCAAGGCATGTGCAAACTGTGCAACTGCACAGGGCCGCCAAACCCGAGGGGCCGCCACGACGACCGACCGAGCCGAGGATCGGATTCGGAACTATCACTGGCGGCCCCCTGGCAGGATTTGGCGGCCTCCGACCGGGCAATGGCAGCGACGGCGCGCGTGAGCGCTGTTGTTGTTTACATAGTCATTGGGTTTGGTTTCACTTAAGTTGCCCAGGCAGCAGCCAGCAGTTGGGTCCCAGGGCCGTCAATCTTACCCTATGACGACGTGACGGCCCTGGGACAGCCCCCGCGCGCTGTGCGCAGTGCGCAATTTAGCAACAACGTCACGCACCGCCCTGCGCCGCCTCACTGGGAGAGTGCGTCACTGTGAGCGGTGCGTCGACTTCGAGTGACTGAGCTCGTCACGGTCACATCGTGTAGAGAAGAATTAAAAATCATATCATAAAGAAATAAATTAACCGACTCCTCATCCTGTCGCCTGATCATCGTCGATAGAGACACTAGAACACCTGAGTGTCCTCCGACAAGTCTCTTCCAGTCCGACTAACGCCGGTGAGACTGAGACTGTGCTCACAAAATATATTTATAATGACTTGTAATAATCGCCTGGCCTGCCTGTCTTTCCAGTTGAGCTGCCTAGTATAGTAATGAATATGATTTATCATGAGTGTGTGTATGTTAATAACATCTGATGCGCAGCGTAGTCGTCAATAGTACTGAATGGTATTGGTTTTTGTCTCTCTGCACCACATTATGTTCACGACACGAGACACGACACGCGTCACTGTGTAACTATGTGAGGTGGTGCCTGCCTGCTTTTGAGAAGAGAGAGTAAGAAGACTGTTCCTGTCATGTGTCACCCCAATGGTTGGTTCTGTAAGCCAACCCTAAACAGTTCGTTTCCGATTGTGTTGTCAGTTGTTGTTTTCTTAATTGGGCTCACGTCGTGGCTGAGTCCGGAAAGGCTTCCAGGTGAGATCAGCGGGTGTAGAACTGCTCCTGGCAGGCGGGTGCGCTGTGTGGGAGTACTAGGTGTGTTCGGTCACTCAGTGCGTAAGCGTCTTTAGCATTGCTAGAACCGTTCTAAATTGGTATACTTATGCTAAAGAAGTCGGCAATTAAAGGACTAGTATCAAGTCAAAAGAGGAAAAAGTTAGCGGTGTGTAGGAAACGGGAAATTACTTCATGTGCTGAAGTGTTTTTTCTCACTGTTCGCTGTATTGGCCAGATTACCTCATTTCGGTATTTAATTTTTTTCATTCCCGGGCTAGGCATAAGGAATATTTTCGTTCCTGGGCATCAACAAATTACCGCATTCCGGGAATTCTAGTTTCGGATCTCACTTTGAGTTAAACAATTATTATATCCATTTAGTAAAGGAAAACCGAGAGCTGGACTGGAAAGAGGAAAGCCCTGCGCTCACTCGTGGTCCTCCTACCCCGTGCCCTTTCTCCCTGTTCGCCGTCTATCCAAATTGTTACCAACTTCATTGTTGGCATAACAGGGCCTGACATTTGCTGCGCGATTTACAGCAGGACTGAGGAACAGTAGTGCAGTGCATGACTTCCTTTTTCCAAAGTGCACATTTTATCCACGTTAAGTCATTAATTGTGTCACTCGAGCTGCTGTTCGACTCTCGTCTCATTAGCATTCCTATCAGTATGTTTTAGCTGCAAGTTGTTCTCAAAGCAGTACACTGCCCTTGTTGGTCGGTAACGTTCCAGATTGTAACTGTTGGCAGCTGTAGGCATCAGTGGGAGCAGTCAATGACCCCATGGGCCACGGTATACATCCATTTTGCAGTGTGCCCCAATTCTTTGGTAGCATAACCTCTGTCCCTTTAAACCAGTGTTCTTCAATCTGTGGGGCGCGCCCCACTGGGGTGGCGCGACACCTTCCCAGGGGGGGCGCGCACTCCACGCTGACCTTTGTTCCCTGCCTTCTTGGAGGACTCCGGTATTTGAAAGGGGGAGGGAGGGGAGTTCGATGGCATCTTTTGTGTTGCTAAGTCTCCCAGGAGGGTGTTAATTTGTAGGTGCCATGCTCGAGCTGCAGTGGGAGGCAAGCGTAGCTAGGGGTGTGGGGGGGGGGGGAGGGGAAACACAGTTCTTTTACTGGGAGTAATTACAACCTGGGGTACAGGGAATGTGCGAGATAATGCTGGGTAAGTAATTGTTATACTGTAGCTCCTTATCTATCCATAGCTGCCAAGGCGTCAGAATGCTATGTGTGACATTTTCATAATTTCAGTGTTATTTCGAGTGACATATCAATAAATACGAGTGACACTTTCTCACAGACCACACCTCACCCTGTGACGATCTGTGAAAGGGTGGGTTTAGGAAGCATGCAAAAGGCGCCACAGACCAAGCTATTACGTCAGTCTGTGGCGTCAATTTAGGCTTGAGTTATTGTGTTTACGGCCATCCCAGGACGGGCTCTTTCATACTTAGTGGCAGCTTGCATATTTGAGAATTCATCCGATACTGCACTGCGAGCTGCCTGAACACCATAAATAACGGAGGCAAATAAATGTGGGAGCTGCCTCACATAAAGAAACGGAACATACAGCGGGACAGACCGTGCAAGAATCACATTACATTGAGGGGAGTTCTATGTAGAGCAGGTTTGTCTGAGGTGAGAAATGTCCAAACCTGCATTCTGGACGTCTTGGTTTAGTGAAGTTTATCAGACTTGAGACCGTTTTTTCATCTTTATATCGCGCCACACAAAAAGCTGTAAATTTTGGAAATATTAATAAAGGTGTGATGAAAAGACTGTGGAACTGGAGAGCCTAGTTAGGGTCAGCTTAATTAACATTCTGTGATTCTGGGCTAATCACTTAGTCAGCCCCGCCTAAAAAAAACAACACAAATGTGCTTGTGTAACATAACTGGCGCTCATGTAAAAAGCCATAAAACCCCTTTGTGTCAAGCTCCTACTAAAAAAAAGTTAAAAAATGTAAAAAAGAAATCCTGATGAGTGTGAGGTAACGTTAAGTTTTCAGGTAAAATGACCGGATAAGCAGCTCCTTCAAAAAAAACTCCACAAATAAGCTGGAGAAAAAAGTCAAAATCTATTTCTTTCTAACTGCTGTGCTGTCTTCTCTGCAGCACAAATGGGGTCAGTACAAAGCAACCTACTGTTACAACTACAGATGGTTCTTTTATCTCATTTGCAGATCAAATGTGCTTAATGTTGTGGCAGTAGACATTGCTAGATGTAATCTGCAGGGAGAATAAAACAGGCACTAACAACGCCACTTAGTGTAGCTTTTTATTAATGAAATTGTTGGTTACTCAATGGGTGATGTTTGGTGTATGAGAGTGTGAATGGGTGAGTAACTGAATGTGGGGGTTGACTGTGTGGGCAGGTAAATTTGACGACTGGTTGTATGAATTGGTTGGCTAACCATAGGAAGCTTGATACGGATGGGTGAATATGAGTGAGTAAGTGTATGACGTAAGGTGGGAGAAAGTGAAATAATTGTTGGATGTGGGTAGGTAGGTAGGGGAATGATCTTAAGTGAGTAGTTGAGTGAGTAACCGGGTGGATGACTGTGAGAATGATAAGGTGGATAGACAAAAGCTTGTTAAAACACCATGAGTTGACTGAAATTCAACCTGCTGTCTTCAATAACCTATTTTAATGACTGAAAATATAACAGTGAGTGGGAATGGCAATGTGAATTAGGTGAATGAGTGGAAGGGTAGTTAGATGAGAATGTATGATTGAGTGAGTGAACAAGTGTGAGTGGGTGAACAGTAGAATGGGTGTTAGTAGCCTTTGACCGTGTCATGTATGTGCATGTAACTTGCATGATCGAGGTAACTATTAGCGGCAATACTACGTGTCTCTCGGACATCTTTCCAGGGGCCCCTTGATAGAGACTGTTCTGTTTTTTCCCTGATGGACTGGAATAATTCCTAAACAAATTCTTGTAAATACCGTTTTGTTTAATTTCTTTTTAATGTATTTGATGTGAGGGAGTCTATTACTATTTGTAGAGAAATGTTTGCTTCATGCAACAACCATAAAAAACGTATTGTATTGAATGTTATTCGCTGAATATGCTCGGAATGTGCGCGTGGCGGTCGAGTCCAGAAATTTCTGTCAGGTGGTGGGGGGGCCCAACATCTAAAAAAATTCAGCTGGGGGGCTCAACCTACAAACGTTTGAAGACCTCTGCTTTAAACAACAGTGATTGCAAAAACAGCTCTTTGCAAATGCAGAGACGAGTCTGCTAACTCACGCAGGTCTCTAATCATGCAACTGCGAAGTGAGAACAAATATCTGCAAAGGTAATCGAGTGATTAGAAGTGAGTTGAACATATTGCTTTGCCTTTAACTTCTCTTCAATTAAACACAATTGCCTTCAATTTTTTGTGGTTTGCTATAATTCATTGCTGCATTCAGCTCCTTTTGCCCATATTTTTATTATATGGACTGCGAAATGTATACTGATTTTCAGCCAGCAGCAAAGCCCTGACGTATGGCAAACACTCTGACAGACATGTAATCAACCTTATCTCATGTTGCCTGAATGTACAGTTTGAAACATAATACCTAATTATAAACCTTGCACATCAAAGAAGTTCAATAACGATGTTCTTTCGATTAGACCTTTCAGTCTTCAGGTACTGGTCAATCATCTAACGACTTTTCTGGACGTATTATTAGTAAAACACCTTCCTGAGCTCCGCCACGTCCGGACCCCCTCTTCCGAGGGCTCCCACCTGCGCTCCCTGCACAGGGCCACCATGAGCCTAGAGCCGGCCCTGACCCTAGGTAATGCAGACATGTTTAGTTCTTCGAGAAACCTTTACTTTGCCATGCACTGGCATAAATGACATGTTACACAGTTTCCCCAGTTTGGCTGCCCACCCTTGAAAACCATCATTTACTATGTTTTCCTGTTTGTGTTTTATTTTGAAATTGTAGCCCATTAGTTCCCCACCTTTTTAACGTGGTGGCATATTGGCTTTTGGACTACCAGATATTGTCATTAATGCTTGATGGGTAGTAACCACTACAAATGGTTTCCCATATAGAAATGTAGTGTAGTGCTCAAGTGAGCAGACTACTGCTAAGCCTTTTGTGGGGGTGATAGCATTTCTTAATATCAGATAGTGCAACGTGTCTTGGCAATTGTTTCCCTGGTTTATGTTGTACAAATACCACTCCTAATGTTACTGGGCCGGTATCCGCTATCAGCCCTGTAAAAGTCTGGATCAACACATGCTAAGTGCTCTGCAAAAGATCAAGCCATAATTATTTTTAATGAGTCTTTGCGGTTTTCACTCCATTAAAAGTGTTTCCTCTCTTTGTCAGTTCATGTAAAGGAGCATTTATAGTGGCATGGTCTTTAATTGAGCATGAATAATAACTTGACATTCCTAAGAAGGAATATAATTCTGATAATTCTTTGTATGTGATGTGTTTATGTATTTGCTTCACCCCAACGCCATCCCCAACCCATGCCTGTGCAACACTCATCCATTTTATTTTTCTTAAAATGCTTTCATGCTAAAATAAGTTATTTATTGATATTGATATTGGATCGCTAAATAAAAAGGAAAAAACCCTTTCATTTTGTTGGTGCGTAAATGCATGTTTATAATATGCACATGCCTGAAAATGATGTGGTGGCTGTGTCATTGCAACGTCTTTTATTTTTAATTATACTTGTTTTGCCAGGTTTTCCGGTCCAGGGAAGGCATGGCTCGGCAGTTCAGGCTGGACTGTTCCCATGAGGCACAGGGTCAGACTGATTTGCATATAACCATGTCTGAACTGGGGTGGCAGAGTGGGCTAAAGAACGATGCTGGATCAAACCCAGATCTTTTGACTGGGTGTGAGTGTTTGATTGGTTCAGATGCTCCGTCCATCACCACCCCCTTTTGTACCGCTTTGGCCGCCATAAGTGTTACAGGGTATGCTCAGACGTGAGTCCCTTGCTCACTTTGTTACTGGATTAAAGCAAGCCGGGCTGAAGACGGCTGAAATGCCAGAAACCGGTACTCGGAAGCTTGTTTCCGGTCCAGGGAAGGCATGGCTTGGCAGTTCGGGCTGGACTGTTCCCATGAGGCACAGGGTCAGAATGATTTGCATATAGCCATGTCTGAACTGGGGTGGCAGAATGGGCTAAAGAACGGTGATGGATCAAACCCAGATCTTTTGACTGGGTGTGAGTGTTTGGTTCAGATGCTCCGTCCATCACCACCCCCTTTTGTACCGCTTTGGCCGCCATAAGTGTGGCAGGGTATGCTCAGACGTGAGTCCCTTGCTCACTTTGCCACTGGATTCAAGCAAGCCGTGCTGAAGACGACTAGAATGCCAGAAACCGGTCCTCAGAAGCTTGTTTCCGGTCCAGGGAAGGCATGGCTTGGCAGTTCGGGCTGGACTGTTCCCATGAGGCACAGGGTCAGACTGATTTGCATATGGCCATGTCTGAACTGGGGTGGCAGAGTGGGCTAAAGAACGGTGATGGATCAAACCCAGATCTTTTGATTGGGTGTGAGTGTTTGATTGGTTCAGATGCTCCGTCCATCACCACCCCCTTTTGTACCGCCTGGCTGCACAGCAGGTATGATGCAGGTTCTTGGCTATGAAACATTGGTAAAGCCAATAGATCTCATAGGCAAGACCACTTGGCTTTGCCAATACTTGTCTTTTCGATTTTTCCTGCATCCTAGAACCTTTTATTTGACCTGATTTTCTAGTTGTGCTTTACATACAGTCACAAAATGATTACAGTTTTAAAACTGTCGTCCCGTAGTGACCAGATTCCCCCATGTTGAATTTGTAGACCACACCTGTAACATTGTCTCTTTTTCAATTTCTGGCTTTCAGTTTTTTCTATTTTACCTTCATACCTTTTAGATAATGGTCTTGCTTGTTCTGTGATTTTCAATCGTAATTAGTATGCATTGACTGCATTTGTTTTTGCTCTTGCCTCTGTTTGCACCAGCTGAAAAACCATATGTTTTCTCTAATAACTTCTTCATGAAATCTGTATCTCTTCCTTATTGTTAAATGTTTTAAAGTCCCTAGAATGTTACAAGCTTCCTTAATCTTTTGACTTTCATCTATGGATTCTTCATCATCCGAGCATGCATTGTTGAAAGTGTATCTTTCAAATCCCGTGTCTCTGTGTCAAATTTGTATTTGAGACACTTTGAATCCTCTATATGTGCTTGTCTCTTACTCAGGAATTGTCACAATTAAATCTTCCACTTCATTGAGCACAAGTTTCTTGCTTGTTCATCAGTGTGCTTTTTACATTTGGCTTTTTAAAAATGTTTAAATCTTCTTATCAATCTTTCCCACCTTGTTTCATACAGAATATTGTACTTTAAATACATTCTTTTTCTTCTATTAAATGCATCTGTTCAATTTTTGGGATTTTGGTTGATGTTTTTTCGCTTTCTTTGTGCCATGTGTTTATTTTTAATAAATAAAACAATATATAATTTATATTTTCTTTTTTTTTTTTCTTTTTTTTGGAAAACCTTTATTGACATCAAAAGGAAAGACAAGTCGAGGCCTACAACCAAGCCGGCCGGCCGCAATGTGCAAGATAATCAGGAGTCACCAGGCAAATATTACATAATCAATCAATACAAAGCAGAGGCCGTACAATCGCAGAAGGGGAGAAGAGATACAGAAACCAAAGGGCTAAAACACAGGAGTAAATAAGGCTTAATTTTATAATATGGGGAGAAGACATATGACAGGCTCATTTTCAATACGGAGGCATCCGATATCCCAAACCAACCTCAACATTAATAAGGGGGCATGGGGGCAAAATATCGGGGGGACAATATAATGCATTCAAGAAAATCAGGATACGTGAAACACAATCAGCCCCTGAGCATTATCCTCGTAACATGCCCGCCACCCAAGACACTACCAAGCCAGAACAGAGGGATCGGAAAAACAATGCATCAAAACCAGCCCGTCATAGTAACCTCTGGGACACAGGAAGGAAAAAAAAGGGGGGGGGGAACGAAGTGGGGAAGGGGAAGAGGAAGGGAAAGGAAAATGGAGGAAAGACAAAATAAAACAATAAAAAGAAAATAAGAAAATATGAAGAACGAAAGGAAGAGGACACGCCGACACAGGCCCCCCGTGGCGGGAAGACAGGAGACAAAAGGAGTAGCGGCCCAAGTGGGGGTATGGCGATCGGGGAGAAAGACAGCCGAAACATAGCAGGAGGATTAACAACGCCATACCCCCCACCCTAAACACACCATAGGAGGTCGGGACAGACGCGGCCTCACGAAAAAGAGATACAAAAGGGCCATAGAACCAGAAGACAAACAAAAAGTAGAGCCCAACCCACCCGTCCCACCCTGCACCCCTGTAGAAGGCTATGGCCCACCCTTCAAACAGCGTGCCTGTCGCCCTAAACCAGAACCCGAAATATAGCGAGAAGTAAGAAAGAAGAAAGAGACAAAAAGGCAACAAAAGCGGAGAAAAGAAGACAGGAGGGAGGAGCAGAATAAACATAATCCGAACGGGCGGCCGCAGCCCTCCGCCCAACCAGACAAGCACAGTCAAAAACAGACCAGGACGACACCCCATCACGCGCCACAAAACATTAGGAGAAGGGGACCTCCCATCTTTCTACGATTAAAAACAATTATGCTACTAAATCGTATACCGGGAATCAAACGGAAGTCGTACATTTCACCCCCAACCCTTTCGAGCGACAAACCCCACCCACCACAGGGCAATGTAAAACCACATACTAAATACTAAATCAGCATATAATCGAGTGGAATGGTGACTAGCATAGTTACGTGGGGGGTAGATAGATCCACAAGGGAGCAATAGTCCAAACAGAAAGTATCGATGCATCAAATATCGCAGCACGAGCAATGAAAAACAGGAGTTCAGTTGCGCCACTGGAGCGGGCGAGGTAGCCCCAATTATAGACACAGGCAAAGTCATCGAAGCAGGCACAGGAGGCAGTCCACCAATAGTTTCAGGCAAAAATGTCGAACAGGGTCGCAGTACAGCATCAAAGTCCCCGGGTTCCGAACCTTGAAAAGCGGGGCGCCCCAAAGTCACCGACACACTACACGATCTTCGATCAGTGGCGGAGACACTCAAGTCAATCGAGGGGGGCGAGGCAATGAAGTCTTCGAAACAAGAGGGCGACAAGAAGAAATGGCCACCCAAAATGGCGGCAGATCGTGGCGTACCCACCGAGACGCCCAGGGCCAGGGAAGCGTGTAGGGATCTCAGGGCTTCCAGGATATCTCTGACCGTCGGCTCACGTCCACCAGATCCGCTCCCCACACCAATAGGCAACACGGGCCCGCCGCCACAGGGTGATTCTCGTTTCAGAGGGTCGGCCGCCATTTCGTGAATCAGCCCAATCGCCGCTCACCAAGACCCCCGGAAAGAACAGTTCTCAAATGTAGGACTTTACAAGCTCCGGGGGTCCCAGCAAGGGCGGCCTCGATGCCAAAAGGATATCCGCCCAAGACGGGTCTCCACCAGCACCGGTGCCCCAATCAAGCGGAGTCCGGGCCCCGAGGACCAGGGCTGCCGGACAAAGCAGCGGCGGGTAGAGACCCCTTCACAGACTCAGGTCCCCGGGCCTCTCACCCACGTCGGCCGCGCGGCCACCAGGGCAGGCCCGGGTCAGGATCGCCGGGATCTTCGCACATCGGCTCCCAACACTGGTTCTCGCTCTCGGCCGGGGCCGAGAGCCGTCGGATCCCACCGGCCAGGTCCCGGTCCAAGTCTCGCAGAGGCCCCGATCTCTGAGGCCACAACTCCGGAGCCACTGCACACCGAGACCCCGGGGTCGGATGGTAAGTACAAACAAGCCGTTATGTTTCCATTGCCCCAAAAATGTGTCGTCCCCGGACAGGATAGAAGACAGGATAGGCAATCAGGACGGAGGGCTGCGGGAGCTGAGCTAAAGGGCGACCATTACGGCCGCGAGCTAGGCTCCTCCCCCCTATAATTTATATTTTCTTTCATCTTGTACATGTAGAATTTTCATGCTTATTCATTAATTTTAATCCAATTCCTTGTTTCTGTAGGTTTTAATAAAACTTCTTTATCATAATTTTGTTTTGCCTGACCTTATTATGGCTTCCTTCATTAGTTTCTATGGATATGTCTAAATGCCCCGCTTTAAAATGGCCGCTGCATTCTTGTTCTTGCAGTATTTTCCATCTAGAAGCCAGCTTAGTCAGTATTTACAATATTAGCGCGCTTCTCACTCACATGCCCTTCTGTCCACCACTTCCAGCACCTACTCTCCTCAGCATGTTGCCAACAAATTTTCATGTCGTCATCCTAGCAGACTGCATTTCAACAACCAGCCTTCCCTACTTCTCTGTGGATAATTTCCGTCAGCTTCTGACTGGTAATTCTGCTATCTACTCATTGTCAAATTGTAACTTTTTTGTGGAGAGATGGATTGAATACAAGAAAGCTAGCATACGTTTTCCTTGTCAGTTCAAATACAGCTCTGCTCCTGAAAACCCTGTGGCCAACGAACTATAAAGCATTCCAAATGAAAACATTCCAAAAATGAATGTTATTTTTTATGTTAAAGGGGAATAATAGTGTTTATCAAATAACATAATATCACAGAAGGATGGGGGAGTGCCGGAGGGGTGGTTTAGGGAATACGACTCTATGCAATTCAGAGTTGCCCAGTGGTCCCCCTCCCTGGATTATCAGGTGCAAGAACACACCCAGTAAAACCACACAGGATGCCACGGACAGTTTCAACCTGCTCACAGAAAATAGAACATGTGTGTGTAAAGCTCCCCAGTATTGGGGGGAAACCTGCAGTGTTTGACCCTGTAATTCTGGGTCTCTCTGGGGCCTGCAAACTTGTTAGGGCCAGACCAGAAATGTGTGCAGGGATACTGTCAGGAATCATTAATATTAGCCTCATTATTGCCCCAAAGCATTTCTGGGCATCTTCGTGTCCTGCCCTAGCTTGGTTAAAACAAACAAAAGAGTAATAGTTGTGGTAGTTTTTTGTGTTTTCTTTGCTACTGAGCTCTGGGAAGTAGAAGCACAATAAGAGTCTCCATGCTTTGCCACAGAATTCTCCCCAGGTTTATGGCTCCTGCTTTGTTGCACCAGCATCTTGTGAGGTTTGGGAAGCAAGCTTCTTTTACATATTTCCAGAACACACAGCAGAAGGACAATCTGTGTAAAGCATTGAAACTAGAAGTGATAGAAATACCTGTGAATGGAGCAAACATTTGTGGGACTTGAATTTAGATATGGCTGCTTCCCAATTTCAATTAGAGCATATCCTTGCAATTTGACCCCATGATCAGCAATTCCAGTTCCTTGGAGTACCAATGTTATCCTTGTAATGTGTGACCCTGTCACCACCACAACTGCTGTTCCTTCTCACTACATTTTTAGAAGGAAATATGCAATATCCCAGACCCTTCCTCTTATCCAAAGACTAAACGTTTTGAAAATATGTGCTTTAATAATGCTGTGGGATTAAAGAGCGCCTTTCGGTGATTATCTTCATGGCACCTCCTCCCAAATTCAACATATATTTCTCTTCACAATCTGCAAAAGCATGCTTCCTATTGTTAGAACTGGGGGTCTCAAGTTGGCAGAGGTAGGTACCACTGTCCAAATAGGGACCCTTGCTTCTAGTCAAGGTAAGGAGGATACACTCTTCAGATAACCCCTGCTCACCCCCTTGGTAGCTTGGCACGAGCAGTCAAGGCTTATCAAAGGCAATGTGTAAAGTATGTGTACCAACACTCACAATAACACAGTGAAAACACCACAAACTGACTCCACAACAGTTAGAAAAATAAAGGTATTTAATCTAAACTACACAAGACCAAAACGACAAAAATCCAACATACACAGTTCAAGAATATGGTTTCAAAAGTGTTCTTAAGGTTGCGATAAAATAATCCACAGTTGCGTGAAAAGTTCACAATTGTGTCGCGTTAAGCCAACAGTACCTTTAAATGCGACAAAGTTCCAAAACAGAAACTGGTGCGGTGGAAAACAAGCGATGCGTCACTCCTGAGACCCTGGGGAGGCGATGCGACAGCCCCGCTGGATGTAGCTGGCGTGGTGCGGTGACTCCGGTCTGTATGGGGAGGGATGCAATACCTTGTATGGATTCCGATGCGGGGGTTACGTAGTGAAAAAGCTTGTAAAGGCACGATGGGATGATCTTTGGGGCTGCGACGATGCGTGGACCAGCGGTGATCTTCCTCTTGCAGCGCCTCGATGCGATGGCTCTGCGAAGACACTCGCAGTGACGTGATGCGGTCCGCAAGCAAGCGGTGCGACGATCTCACCCAGCGACGACAGGCTCTGCAACGACACTCGCAACAATGGTAATCTTCCCGCACCGGTCTGGTGCGTCCTGCAAATGAAGGATGCGACGAATCTAGCAGCGGCAACAGGCGCTGCAACGATCTCGGCCTTCGTTGCGGCGGAAATTCCCTCGCACTGACGGGGATGCGCTCCGCAAGCGAGCGATGCAACAAAACTTGCAGAAAGTCTTTAAAAGCTTCCCAACACAGGCACAACTTCCAGAGGCACCACAACTGACCCAAGCACACTAGGAAGGACAGAACTGTATCATCAGAGTTCTGGGAAGCTGGGGGTGGAGTCCTTTTGTTCCTGGGACTTCTTAACAGGGAGCCAGCTCTTTTCAGGTCCTTGGAGATTCCTTCAACTAAGGGGACACAGCACCAAAAGCAAAGACCTTCCCCTCTCCTTGGCAGCAAAGCAACAGCAGGTCAGTCCAGCAGAGCAACAGTAGGACAGTCTTCCTTCTTCAGTTTCAGCTTTCTCCTTGACAGAGGTTCCTTCTTGATTCCAGGATGATCTAACTTTCTGTAGTCAGGGGTCCTGTACTTATACCCGTAAAAGTCTTTAATCCCTTTGTGCAGGAGGGCTCTGAGCCCGGTCTGAACCAGTTCTGGGTGTTCCGTGAGCACTTTGTTTTCCTGGCCTCTCCTTTCCTTTCAGAGAGAGGGGCAGGGTCGTCAGCCGCCCAGCAGGAGGTGGAGCCAGCATTGTGGAAGGCAGACACAGCCCTATTCAGGCCCAGGTGCTACCCCCTCCCACCACTCTAGATGCAGATGGAGCTATTCAGCCCAGGAATGGCCCACTCAGCCTCTGGGAGCCACCCAGCCCCTGTCACTCACATACCAGACAGTCAATTCACAAACAGGCCAAGGCACACAGAAAGGTCAGACAGAAGAACAGCAACTTTCTAAAAGTGCTGTTCTCAAACACAGGATTCAAAAACAACCTTTCCTAAAAGATGTGTTATTAAATTCTGAGTTCAGGGATACCAGACTTTTAGGTACTTTCTTGCTCCTATGGGAAGATATGCTGGTAGCCACTGTAGCCAGCATTCCCCATGATAGCCTATGGGGCAAGATTGCCTTACCATAGTGAAAAACGAAAATGGCTGTAATTCACTACCAGAGCATGTCACCTGCACAAGTACACGCTCTACCTTTCACATACACTGCACCCTGCCCAAGGGGTACCTTGGGCCTTACATAGGGGTGACCAATGTGTACAGAAAGATAATCAATCTTAACAACAATTTACACAGGGAGCACTTGCACTTTGACACTGAACAGCAGTGGCAAAGTGCCCAAAGCATCTAAACCAGCAAAAACGAAATCCAGCACAGCATAAAAAATACAGGAGGTAGAGGCAAAAAGATAGGGGGAAACCACGCCAAAGATGCCAGGTCTAACACCTATATTTTTACTTTCCTAAAATGAACCGTAGTTTGTCTTTGCTTGTCAGAGGGGTGTGTGAAGAATTGGGATATTTGGTGCATAAATGTCATTCTATACTGAAAAATATGCATTACGTTCGAGAGCTATGATCAGAGTGACAGGAATTACTTGACAATGTCGAATCAAATTATGCGAAAGATGACTAAATTATGCAGAATGAAAAGGCAAATTACATGGCATAATGCAGCTCATTGTGTGGCACTATTTGTTTGTCATTTTAACAAAATTTAATGCTGCTGAGAAAAAGATTCACTGCATTTGTACCAGCTTTATACTTTAATACAGAATTCTGTAACTTAAAAGCGATTAGTTAAACTTTACAAAAGTCTTTGTCACTGCAAGGCACAACGTTGATACCTTCTTAGTAATTATTGATACACTTGAGCTAGAAAGAATTTTTTTTTTGGAGAACTGCAAATTATGCGGTCAGCCGTGGATTATTTGGCAAGTGGGGAAATCCATAAATATGCAGAGAATACCCCAGCTGCAGAGTTGCATTTTTCCAATGCCTTTGGTTATGACGTTTTGCAGTGAAAGTATTCAAACTAACTAGCCTTATGTGCGAGAGAAGAGATCTGACATTGTTTGCATTAAAAACATACTCATTGCTATTTAGAGGTTGTTTGTGGCAGTTCATAATTTTTTTTTGTCTGGTCCTTTTTATTAGGTCGAGCTGGCGTTGGAGCGCGAAGCGCACCCGCCAGCGAGTTCTATAGTCACCGTGTTAACTGGCAAGGGAGATAGAGCTGTGCACGAGCCGCTACTGGCCTGTGCACGAGCCGACTCAGGTCCGTGAACGCGCGGGAACGTCAACGTGCACGTTCACGCACGTCACGCTCCTGTCCTCCCGCGTCTCTTCCGAGGCGCGCTCCAGGCCGACTTGTGGTGTGCGTGTTCCAGCGTTAGGTAAGTGAGGGCCGGGGGGATTTGTTTGCTTGTTAATAAGGTATGAAGTATGCTTCCTAATAAATTGGCGTACTGGCCAGTGACACCAGCTCTTCGTTGGGCGTCTCCCCTGCGCAGTGACGTATCACATAAGGTTCCACTGCTGCTGATGTACCCTTCGCGGTTATGGTGTTCGCAGGCGCTGGTCACGTTGCTCTGAGACGTCTTCCAGCATCCGTAATCCCCCTCGTGGTTGTGTGATAAGGCTGAGCTGCAGCGAGAACTTGTTATAGAGAGAGAAATTGTCCAGAAGTTATCGGAGCGCTGTGCATGAGCACCAGTTGTATTACAACCAACACGGCGCCCTGGAACCAGCTAGTTTGATGTTGAAATAATGATTTATTATAGCCTAGAGACAACAACAAACAAAATAAAATCCTCTCCCCACTGGTTCCAGTTAAACGTGTCCGGTGTAATACAGCTGATGCTTATGCAAAGCGCTCAGATACCGTCTGGTTGAGTTCACTCCGTATGAAACTACAAACATAAAGCAAGCTTTGTAAGCACACGGCACGCACATAGTGACCTCTAATTCTAGTCTGCTTGCACCCCAGGCAGTGTGAGCCTTGATTTTTCAGTCCACGTCAGATGGGACTAATGTGTGAGCAGCAAAGGGGAATGTGTTGAGATGGTTGATGTTTGTCATTGAAGTGTTAACTTTTTATTGCACTTTGCAGTAGATGGATTTTCCAAGTTTTTGTTACTTGTTACAGAAACATAATTTATTTTCAATTTATTGCTCCCCTTGTTTTTCCGCTGTTTATAGTTCATTATAAGTACAACATTCTGGCCCTTGAGACATAGTTGAAGGTTTTTACAGTCAGATGTCCTGGTTGCATTTGCATTTTGTAACCGCATAATTCCTGAACAACACGAGTGAGCCTTTCGGTAGCAGGCATTTGATGTTCCACCAGCATTATTCCTGCATGCTTTTAGGCGCTCATGACCTCGCCCCCTGCTGTGCCCCTGACGTTTCTGTTTGGCTGTGAGTTTGTGCTGGTAGTAATCACACTATAATGTGCTCCCATCCGTTGCTTTTCATCATGCACAGGAAGTCTGATGCAAGCGCCGGTATCCGATGTGCCGCGTTTGCTGTAGAAGAAGTTATCCTAACTCTGAACAAACCTCGGCCCTCTTCACGTCGTCTTATGTGCGGTGTTTGACTGGACTCTGAGATTTGCTGGTGTGTTGGAGTGTAGACAGGGGTGTGGCTTCAATTGGTGCTGCAGGTTCAGTGGCACCGGGGCACAATGCCTGAGGGGCCACTGAACCCTCATTTCCAAGGAACACTATCCCCCCACACAACATGAACACACATATTATTTATTACCTGCCTCTCTGAACATGTTGAAATGAAAAATTGCTCACTTGTGTTATTTACTTTTGCACATGCACTGACAGTGCACATGACTGTATTCTCGCGCTTTTAACCCTGCACTCCTCCCATTTCATGTTACTTCACTCCCCCACACCCTCCCCTCACAGTCCAGTGTTGTTAGGCACAACCACCCTCCCCCCGCAGCCCTCCCACAGTAATTTAGCAACTTTAACAACAAGCATTTGCAATGCAATAGGTCTTGCATTTACACGAGTTTAAGCTAGTGGCATTATAAATGGCAATGCCTTTTATTTATGTTTTATAAACGAAAACATAAATAAAATGCATTGTCATTTACAAATCCAATAGCTCAAACTCGCTTAAATGCAAGACCTATTGCATTGCAAATGCTTGTTTTTTAGGAGATGCCTTTCAGGTGAGATGGGCTTCCACGCAGATGTTGTATCTGAAGCCTGTTGGCTGTCAGTGAAATGAAGCAATGGGCTGTGTTTTACGGCATTCTGTGCTTTTTTGTAGCACTCCCAACATTTGACCGTCTACGGAGGTGAAAAGGGTACTGGTAAGATCATGTGATAAGTAGCCTGTGGTAAGTAGAGCGCTACAGAATCGCAGGACGGCTGGCAAATGCTGTAACATAAATAACATATCCCTTAGACATGGAGGTGGGAGAACGAGGGCTTCTCAGTGAAGGCATGAAGGGTGTTCATTATTGCTCTAGATACACCTGTGTGTGTGCTTATATGTGTAAAGCCTCTATTAGTGATTAATTAGTGAACATCGTATTGGAAATATTACATATTCAAGGCCCTCGGTTTTCAAAAAACACTTTTCATCATCAAAACACAGCAGCAGCGTAGCCTCGCTTGCAGCCCCCCCCCCCAATTACTCAGTCTTGCAGTAGGTAACTTGCTGCACTGGGTGTTTTGCCATTTCTCTGTGGTGCCTCGGCCCCTTGTACTATTCAGTGCCTTGAAGGCTGCATGGGGAGCCCTACCACCTCTATGGGATGACAGCACACCCGGCTCGCACTATTCCTGTCTGGCACAGGGCGACACGTCTGCTAAAATCATTGCTTCTCCCGCGGGTTAATTACCTATCCCATGTGCATCTCGTGCGTGGGGCGAGGTCACTTTCTGCAGTAGGGGTGTTGTCTGTTTTCTGGGGTGGCCCAACGTACAGAGCGCACTTCTATTGTATACACACCCTGGTGTGCGCGCACACACTGCTCCCCTCGCTTCATTCGTCCTTAAGTGTCTGGCACGAGGTCACTTTCAGCTGCAGTGGGACTGTTGTCTCTTTTCTGGGGTGGCCCGAGTACAGAGCGCACTTCTATTTCACACACACTGTGGCGCGCGCGCCCACCCTGCCCCCTTGCTTCTTTCATCGTTAAGTGTATGGCACGAGGCCACGTGTTGCTTCACCGAGTGTTCTCTCTTCTTTGGGGTGACTGGAGTGTTCCATGTTATTTTAGTGGAATGTTTGGGAGTAAGTTTGGTTATAGAGTTTGATTTTTAAACCCCATGTTAAGGTTTTTTTTTAAATGTAAGAGCCTCTGAAATCATTAGTGCTGGATAAGATTGTAATTCCCCAACCTGTGTGTTTATCACTGCAGGATCAGCCACCCACTTAGCTTTAATATAGATCATTCTGTTTACACACACTAACAGTACCACAAACGGCGCTCTGCATTCTGTGAAGCCCATAATGACTGCCCAGATGTGTGGGAAATGTTTCAAATTGATGTGGAGACGTAAGTAAATTCAGCTGAAGTACTAGTGGAAACTAATATTATTGTTCTTAGGCCAAAGTCAGAAATGAGAAAAGTACCTCAAACTGCACTTAGTGTATTTATTTTCAGCATTCCTTAACCAAGCTTGTTGAAATGTGAAGACTTTCTGTCACGCTCACACACATCTCTCTAAGCTATAGTTTGAGTCTTGATGTCTAGGTCTCTGTCTCCCACACACTTCCCGACCACAGAAAACTTTCATCAGGCCTCCTTTTCAATTTTGTACACATGCTGCTGCATTTAATAATAGGGAATTGAGTCACTCCTCCTAACACATACTGTGTGTGCTCAGTGGTATAGCTGTCATTAGTGCAAGCTGAGCAGTGAGAATTTAAGCTATTGCATTGCCAATAGCTTAAACTGTCGTAAATGCGAGACCTATTGCATTGCAAATGCTTGTTTTGGAATGATTATCTTGCATCTCTCCGGATATTTGGTGGTTTGCTTTCTTAGTTGTATTATGAGAGGTGATGGGAGCACTACATAAGCAGCAAAGGAAAGGAGCCCAAACTGGGGTGGCATGGTGAGCAAAAGAACAATGGATTTAAGGCATATCTGTAAATGGGGATGCATGTTTGATATGTTCAGCATTCTGTCCTTCATATTTTTGTGCTGCTATAGTTGCCCAAAGTGGGAAGGGTATTTCCCGACGTTGGTCCCTTGCACACTTTCCCTCTGGATTTAAGCTAGACTGGCTAATGAAAGGTGGTACCCCGAAACCGGACCCAGGATGCTTGTTTCCAGTCCATGGAGGACCTGGCCTGGCAGTTTGGGATGGACTGTTCCCATGGGGAGCAGCATCAAGGCTGATTTGTATATGGCTTGATCCAAACTGGAGTGGCGTGGTGGCAAATAAATAATGGATTAAACCGAGATCTGTGACTGGGGGTGAATGTTTGATTTGTTCAGCATTCTGTCCATCATTTGTTCTTTTTGCATTTGTCACCTTAAGTTGGTCCCATGCTCACTGCGATACTGGATTCAAGCTAGCCTGATGAGGGATGATACCCTAAAATCGGTCCCAGGATGCTTGTTTCCGGTTCTGAGACAGCCTGTTAGTTCGAGGTGGATTGTTCCCATTGAACATTGGGTCAAAACTGATTTGTATATGACCGCATCCAAACTGGGGTGGCATGGTGAGCAAAAAACGATGGGTTATACCAAGATCTGTGAAGATGAATGTTTGATTTGTACAGCGTTCGGTCCATCATTTGTTCTTTTCACTAGTGGGCCTGCAGCACTGATGGTGCCACCTACTTAACTAACCCTTTAAACATGTCTGAGGCCTGCCATTGCAGCCCGTTTGTGCAGTTTTTAAACTGCCATTTCGTTCTAGCAAAGTATATCTTTTGCCAGGCCAGGCCCAATCCTTCCTTGTTTATCTATTCTATACTACTATTATAAAGAGAGAACACAAACCTTTGAGCCAGGTAAACTCGGGAACCACCGCGCCAATCCACACACCCGATACATTGTTGAAATTGTCAAGGTGTGCAGATGGACATAGGCTATATAAAATCAAAATTAAACGTACATTTAAAAATGTAACTTAAAAAAAAAAGTAGTCCCTTGGAAGTAGCGCCGGCCGCGACGTGCGTGATGACGAGGAGGAGCGGCGGACATGAGCGCGGGGAGGAGCAGCGGACAGGCGGGGAGGAGCGGAGAGGAGAGGCGGACAGGCGGGGAGGAGCGGTGACGAGCGGAGCGTCGGTGAAGTCAGGAGTGTGGGGAGGAGCGGCGGCTCAGGTAAAGCAAAGGGACACGTAAAATGCCGGGGCGGGAGGGGGCCGGGGTGGGAGGGGGAGGGGGGCGGGAGGTTGGCCCTGAAGAACGGCGGCTTCAAACACAAGTGAATAGGCATGTGGGGCGATTGAGGCGCGCACTGCAGTCCCGACCCGCCATTCCAGGACACTGCGTCAGAGCGACCCGCGCGTGCTTTTTTTCCCCTCTTTTTTTCCTGTCGGCTTCGATTTGCTGCATACAGTGGCAATGTTTTTCCTAGCTGTGCTCTTTGAAGTCAATGATAGAGCTCAGTGGCATTAGTACCGGCTACGGCGGGGGCCTGGGCGGCCGGTTGGCCCAGAAGCCTCATTGCCCCCGGACAACGTCGGGCGGGATATATATATATATATATATATATATATATATATATATATATATATATATATATATATATATATATATATATATATATATATATATATATATATATATATATATATATATATATATATATATATATATATATATATATATATATATATATGAACCATGAAATTCTCATTGAGATATGAGCATGAAATTATGAGAGTTGTCAAAACATTAGACTGATTTACTTATTAAATTGAGAAGAAGTTTTTAAATCTTTTCACAGGGTGAAAGGTAAAAACACATAAAAATTGGGGCTTATTGATTCACTTTTTTATAAATTTTGACTCCCAGTAACGTGCGACAGGAACTGAACCACTATGTAAGGGCAGTATAGAGGCAGTTATCCTGAACACCGATTCAGCCCACTTGGGCACTATCACAATTTGCTCCCCACCCACCACCCTTTCCATATCTCCCCTAACAAAAACAAGTTTTTTTTTTTGCACAAATCTCGATGCGAATTTTGCACATACTTTGCTTATTTGCACAAAGGGGTAATTTATTTACTGTATAAATATGACCAGAACATGATTTATTTACAAGTAGAAAAAAATGCTGGTTTTATTTGATATTTATTTATTTATTTATTTGCGAGATTTGCACATCAGGAGATATTTTGCACTGAAAATTATAATGCCGAATATTATAACTGCATTTTAATGTTAGGGTGGGAATGGGTGAGAAATAATGGAGATATTGTCGTACATTTGTATTTATTGAAAACTGTTTAGATCATACAAGAAAACATCATGAAGTCGATGTTAAACAGGATTAGGCTGAAGTCTGTTGTTTATCTCTACAGGCCCAGTGGTCAGATGATACCTGTATTCACGTTAAATACACAGAGATTGGCTGACCATGTCATGTGATCAAGGGCTTCAGGGCCCGAAACGCGTCATGGCGGATGGAGTGATGCACTTAATCGAATAAAACAAGCAAATTCAACTGATTGGGTCTGTTTCGTTATTTTGCGGCAAGCAAACAGAAAAACGAAGTTCCCTTAAAAAAAAATATATATATATAAATATATCCATATCCATATCCATACACCCTAGGTTAGGCCCTGAAGAGTACAAGGGTGCAGTGTATCTAAAAAGTAGGACATGTACTTTTTAGTTTTACATGTCCTGGTAGTGACAGACTCCTACATTTATCTTTCGCTACAGCAAGGCCTAACTCTTCCATAGTATAACATTTGAGTTACTGTGTTTGCACTTATTGTATCCTTTGTTACGTTTATGAATTTTATGATCAATTTTTCATTATCTCGTGTACTGGTAATTTTATTACTGTGAATACTAATGTATGACAGTTTGTGCTTATATGGTTGATTTATTTAACCGAATAAAAGCTTTCAAACCGAAACCAAACCGAGTTACTGTGTTACATTTAATAAACTATAACTTCCAGTTGGGAGCAGTTAGACAGGTTGAGTTTCACGTCTAAGGAATTGTATTTAAAGGCCCCCTTTTATGGTAAAGTCAGATTTTTTTTATCACAATTCAGAAAATTCCACTTTTAGAAAGTTGGCATTTTCTTGTAAATGTTTGGTTCCTGATCCTAGGTCACATGACTAGGTGGGGTAGGTAGTTGGTCTTTGTTTATTGCTCCCAGACAGTGAGTCAAAGGTAAGATAGGTGTTGGTAGGATGGGCCACTCTGAGTTAACGAGGGGGAAACGCTGTCACCTACCACCCTTGCTCATCACAAAGGCTCTGCCTAAGCACTCTCACAAAGGGTCTGACTCTGGTCTTTTGTGACCCTAGGGCAGGGGGGAAGGGATGTCTGACACCTCAGGGTGGTGGAAACCGCTAGAAGCTTCTTCCACTTAAAAGTGGTCACCAGGTATAAATATTGGACCTCAGACCCCTGCTCTTCAGTGCACATCTGGACCTGAGGACTCTACCAGGAAGAAGGACTCCGGTGCTGCTGAGAGGACTGCTGCTCGGACTGCTGCTCTGAAGGACTGCTGCCCTGTTGTGCTGACCTGCTGTCCTGCTGCCCTCCTGCCTGGGTGAGAAGAGGACCTGCATCTCAGAACCCAGGACCAACAAATTATTCCAAGGGCTAGTAGGCAGACCTCCTGACTTGAGCCTCTGGGACAGAGGACTCCAAAAACCTTGAACTCACTGCCTGAACTCTGCCGTCTGTAAGTCTGACCCTGCCAAGTGGTGCCACCGTAGTCCTGGTGCCTTGGAGGTGGACCTGAATGTTCTCTGCCAACCCATCTTGGACCCAGCAGAACCAACACATCTCCTGTGCTGCGCAGCATAACCCTGAGCAGAACTGTTGCATTGCCTCTCTTGCGTGGATGTTCTTTGTGCAAGAACTTTGCTTCGTCTTCGCAGCCTCATTGGAACCAGCCAGTGAGAGATACATCCTCGATGCAGGACTTCACATCGCAAGCCCCTCGTCGACTACAACAGTGCAGGACCTCACATCACAGCCTCACAACTCCTCGAAACTGATGCAGCACAACGCATCTCCAGCCTGGACCTCACATCCCCTCTGCTGCGCGACGCATCCTTGACACAGAACACCACAACCAGGATTTAAGATGCTGTTGTTCATCAGGCTTAAGTGGGTTGCGGTAGGCCACCCATTCTCCATGGCGGTTGATCTGAGCTTGTGACTTTGTCCCAGTCTAGTGTAATCAGATATCCACAGGTGGCACCTTGTGCTTTTTAGGGCTATTTTCACTTAGATCTTTAAAATTGCATATCTCTAGTTCTACTGATAGGATTTTTGGCATTTTGGTCCTAATTTATTTGTAAAAATGTACTCTATTTTTCTTGATTGGTGTGGGATTTTCCGTGTGTTGTGTTTTCACTTTATTTTTGTTTGAAGTGCTGAATAAATACTTTACACATTGCCTCTAAGTTATGACTGCTCCGTGCCAAGCTACTAGAGGGTTGAGCACAAGTTAATTTGGGGTTTGTTTGTGACTTCACCCTTAGAAGGACTTTGTTTCTGGCTTGAGTAGGGTTTCACATTTCACCCCTCCCCGCCCCCTCAACTAGCAACCCAGTTTCTTACAACACTAGATACATAATTTTCACAATCAAACGAGCAAAAGTTAATGCCTCAAAACTGCATTTACAGAAACGTTGGAAAAATTGAGCAGTGATCACAAATATATATTAATTGTGACCATTAACAGATCGTGATCATTATATCCTAAACTGGGGGATTGTAAACTCTTTGCAAAATTAGTTAATGTGATACAAATCCATGATCTGTTTGATTCCCTTTTGTTTCATGGAACACAAATTGAATGCATGTTTGTCACAACATAAGTATCCAAATGTTTTTTTTTAAATTCAATAACCCCATGCAAAATAGTTGACAATTGAAATTAATTTGTGCTAAGAAGGGCTTAGATAAAGTTAGCCTGGTTAGTCTATAGTGATGTCAATTTATATTATATATATATATATATATATATATATATATATTCAACACAAGGTGTCCCTCTTTAGAAGACACACAGAGCACACTAGGGGTTGTTTGCTCAGCTCCTTTATTGCACTTGGCATGACGCGTTTCGTCTTCCGACTTCCTCAGATGCAGCGTGCAATATGAGAAAGCTGTCAATTTCACGAGCATTTAAAAGTCAGCCTTGGCTCCTCCTTTCCCGGCATCAGCGAAGAGGGACTTAGCCCATGATCCTCCCCCTTCGAGTTTCTTCGGTGCCATCTTGAAGTGTGTTTTGTGATTTAGTTGTTATTGGTGCAATGTTGATATTTATTGCTTGGCATATTATACATAGTCCTCCATGCGTCCTGGATACAACACACACTTTAGTTGAAGCCGATGGTACATTCAGCCGGTAATACTTGTTAAGCCCTTTGGTCCGCTTTGCCCCTTTGCGCTGGCCGTTGGTCGGAAAGCCGCTTCTGTGCAAGCTGTTTTAAGTAAACAGCATTGCCATGTGTAAGTCACAGTCCAAACTTGTTGGCAGATAGCGGAGCTCCTTGACAGCGGCGGTTCAGGCAGGCAAATATCCGCAGATTAGAACACAAAACGCCACTCTCCTGCCGAACTACTTGAGGCGGGTGCTTCTGTCATGCAAGCGGCATTGCACGTAAAATATTCAACACAAGGTGTCCCTCTTTAGAAGACACACAGAGCACACTAGGGGTTGTTTGCTCAGCTCCTTTATTGCACTTGGCATGACGCGTTTCGTCTTCCGACTTCCTCAGATGCAGCGTGCAATATGAGAAAGCTGTCAATTTCACGAGCATTTAAAAGTCAGCCTTGGCTCCTCCTTTCCCGGCATCAGCGAAGAGGGACTTAGCCCATGATCCTCCCCCTTCGAGTTTCTTCGGTGCCATCTTGAAGTGTGTTTTGTGATTTAGTTGTTATTGGTGCAATGTTGATATTTATTGCTTGGCATATTATACATAGTCCTCCATGCGTCCTGGATACAACACACACTTTAGTTGAAGCCGATGGTACATTCAGCCGGTAATACTTGTTAAGCCCTTTGGTCCGCTTTGCCCCTTTGCGCTGGCCGTTGGTCGGAAAGCCGCTTCTGTGCAAGCTGTTTTAAGTAAACAGCATTGCCATGTGTAAGTCACAGTCCAAACTTGTTGGCAGATAGCGGAGCTCCTTGACAGCGGCGGTTCAGGCAGGCAAATATCCGCAGATTAGAACACAAAACGCCACTCTCCTGCCGAACTACTTGAGGCGGGTGCTTCTGTCGTGCAAGCGGCATTGCACGTAAAATATTCAACACAAGGTGTCCCTCTTTAGAAGACACACAGAGCACACTAGGGGTTGTTTGCTCAGCTCCTTTATTGCACTTGGCATGACGCGTTTCGTCTTCCGACTTCCTCAGATGCAGCGTGCAATATGAGAAAGCTGTCAATTTCACGAGCATTTAAAAGTCAGCCTTGGCTCCTCCTTTCCCGGCATCAGCGAAGAGGGACTTAGCCCATGATCCTCCCCCTTCGAGTTTCTTCGGTGCCATCTTGAAGTGTGTTTTGTGATTTAGTTGTTATTGGTGCAATGTTGATATTTATTGCTTGGCATATTATACATAGTCCTCCATGCGTCCTGGATACAACACACACTTTAGTTGAAGCCGATGGTACATTCAGCCGGTAATACTTGTTAAGCCCTTTGGTCCGCTTTGCCCCTTTGCGCTGGCCGTTGGTCGGAAAGCCGCTTCTGTGCAAGCTGTTTTAAGTAAACAGCATTGCCATGTGTAAGTCACAGTCCAAACTTGTTGGCAGATAGCGGAGCTCCTTGACAGCGGCGGTTCAGGCAGGCAAATATCCGCAGATTAGAACACAAAACGCCACTCTCCTGCCGAACTACTTGAGGCGGGTGCTTCTGTCGTGCAAGCGGCATTGCACGTAAAATATTCAACACAAGGTGTCCCTCTTTAGAAGACACACAGAGCACACTAGGGGTTGTTTGCTCAGCTCCTTTATTGCACTTGGCATGACGCGTTTCGTCTTCCGACTTCCTCAGATGCAGCGTGCAATATGAGAAAGCTGTCAATTTCACGAGCATTTAAAAGTCAGCCTTGGCTCCTCCTTTCCCGGCATCAGCGAAGAGGGACTTAGCCCATGATCCTCCCCCTTCGAGTTTCTTCGGTGCCATCTTGAAGTGTGTTTTGTGATTTAGTTGTTATTGGTGCAATGTTGATATTTATTGCTTGGCATATTATACATAGTCCTCCATGCGTCCTGGATACAACACACACTTTAGTTGAAGCCGATGGTACATTCAGCCGGTAATACTTGTTAAGCCCTTTGGTCCGCTTTGCCCCTTTGCGCTGGCCGTTGGTCGGAAAGCCGCTTCTGTGCAAGCTGTTTTAAGTAAACAGCATTGCCATGTGTAAGTCACAGTCCAAACTTGTTGGCAGATAGCGGAGCTCCTTGACAGCGGCGGTTCAGGCAGGCAAATATCCGCAGATTAGAACACAAAACGCCACTCTCCTGCCGAACTACTTGAGGCGGGTGCTTCTGTCGTGCAAGCGGCATTGCACGTAAAATATTCAACACAAGGTGTCCCTCTTTAGAAGACACACAGAGCACACTAGGGGTTGTTTGCTCAGCTCCTTTATTGCACTTGGCATGACGCGTTTCGTCTTCCGACTTCCTCAGATGCAGCGTGCAATATGAGAAAGCTGTCAATTTCACGAGCATTTAAAAGTCAGCCTTGGCTCCTCCTTTCCCGGCATCAGCGAAGAGGGACTTAGCCCATGATCCTCCCCCTTCGAGTTTCTTCGGTGCCATCTTGAAGTGTGTTTTGTGATTTAGTTGTTATTGGTGCAATGTTGATATTTATTGCTTGGCATATTATACATAGTCCTCCATGCGTCCTGGATACAACACACACTTTAGTTGAAGCCGATGGTACATTCAGCCGGTAATACTTGTTAAGCCCTTTGGTCCGCTTTGCCCCTTTGCGCTGGCCGTTGGTCGGAAAGCCGCTTCTGTGCAAGCTGTTAAGTAAACAGCATTGCCATGTGTAAGTCACAGTCCAAACTTGTTGGCAGATAGCGGAGCTCCTTGACAGCGGCGGTTCAGGCAGGCAAATATCCGCAGATTAGAACACAAAACGCCACTCTCCTGCCGAACTACTTGAGGCGGGTGCTTCTGTCGTGCAAGCGGCATTGCACGTAAAATATTCAACACAAGGTGTCCCTCTTTAGAAGACACACAGAGCACACTAGGGGTTGTTTGCTCAGCTCCTTTATTGCACTTGGCATGACGCGTTTCGTCTTCCGACTTCCTCAGATGCAGCGTGCAATATGAGAAAGCTGTCAATTTCACGAGCATTTAAAAGTCAGCCTTGGCTCCTCCTTTCCCGGCATCAGCGAAGAGGGACTTAGCCCATGATCCTCCCCCTTCGAGTTTCTTCGGTGCCATCTTGAAGTGTGTTTTGTGATTTAGTTGTTATTGGTGCAATGTTGATATTTATTGCTTGGCATATTATACATAGTCCTCCATGCGTCCTGGATACAACACACACTTTAGTTGAAGCCGATGGTACATTCAGCCGGTAATACTTGTTAAGCCCTTTGGTCCGCTTTGCCCCTTTGCGCTGGCCGTTGGTCGGAAAGCCGCTTCTGTGCAAGCTGTTTTAAGTAAACAGCATTGCCATGTGTAAGTCACAGTCCAAACTTGTTGGCAGATAGCGGAGCTCCTTGACAGCGGCGGTTCAGGCAGGCAAATATCCGCAGATTAGAACACAAAACGCCACTCTCCTGCCGAACTACTTGAGGCGGGTGCTTCTGTCGTGCAAGCGGCATTGCACGTAAAATATTCAACACAAGGTGTCCCTCTTTAGAAGACACACAGAGCACACTAGGGGTTGTTTGCTCAGCTCCTTTATTGCACTTGGCATGACGCGTTTCGTCTTCCGACTTCCTCAGATGCAGCGTGCAATATGAGAAAGCTGTCAATTTCACGAGCATTTAAAAGTCAGCCTTGGCTCCTCCTTTCCCGGCATCAGCGAAGAGGGACTTAGCCCATGATCCTCCCCCTTCGAGTTTCTTCGGTGCCATCTTGAAGTGTGTTTTGTGATTTAGTTGTTATTGGTGCAATGTTGATATTTATTGCTTGGCATATTATACATAGTCCTCCATGCGTCCTGGATACAACACACACTTTAGTTGAAGCCGATGGTACATTCAGCCGGTAATACTTGTTAAGCCCTTTGGTCCGCTTTGCCCCTTTGCGCTGGCCGTTGGTCGGAAAGCCGCTTCTGTGCAAGCTGTTTTAAGTAAACAGCATTGCCATGTGTAAGTCACAGTCCAAACTTGTTGGCAGATAGCGGAGCTCCTTGACAGCGGCGGTTCAGGCAGGCAAATATCCGCAGATTAGAACACAAAACGCCACTCTCCTGCCGAACTACTTGAGGCGGGTGCTTCTGTCGTGCAAGCGGCATTGCACGTAAAATATTCAACACAAGGTGTCCCTCTTTAGAAGACACACAGAGCACACTAGGGGTTGTTTGCTCAGCTCCTTTATTGCACTTGGCATGACGCGTTTCGTCTTCCGACTTCCTCAGATGCAGCGTGCAATATGAGAAAGCTGTCAATTTCACGAGCATTTAAAAGTCAGCCTTGGCTCCTCCTTTCCCGGCATCAGCGAAGAGGGACTTAGCCCATGATCCTCCCCCTTCGAGTTTCTTCGGTGCCATCTTGAAGTGTGTTTTGTGATTTACGCACGTTACTGGGAGTCAAAATTTATAAAAAAGTGAATCAATAAGCCCCAATTTTTATGTGTTTTTACCTTTCACCCTGTGAAAAGATTTAAAAACTTCTTCTCAATTTAATAAGTAAATCAGTCTAATGTTTTGACAACTCTCATAATTTCATGCTCATATCTCAATGAGAATTTCATGGTTCATATATATATATATATATATATATATATATATATATATATATATATATATATATATATATATATATATATATATCCCTTCTGGCCCACACGAATACTAATACCATAACGCTCAGCGATCTACAGTAACTATAGCTAAATCCTCCTATACTCACATAAGAAATATATGCTAGGGGTGTCAACTATACTAGCCATCATCAACTAAACATGCATGGAATAACTGAAAGGATTGTCTCATACTGCTGGCCAACTCGAGAACTCTAATTCAGTCCAATACTGCAGGTCTCAACTAGCTACTCACTGTTCACCGCTTTTTTACTTCAAGCAATGACATTAAGACATGGGAAGATATCCTATCCCAACAGATATCCTAACCTTTTCTCTCTCCAATCATGTCCGATTAGCACCATAATTGAAACAAAATAGCTTCGAGAACCGAGTGCAGTAACCAGCCAAGTCGTTTATGATCATAAAAAATGCCACAAAGGAACCTGCAGAGCTGTTCAAAGCTACCAGCCAACTGAAAACCACAAACTGCGGGTCTCTCACACGTCTTCATCCACCGCACTGAAAATGGCTTTGTCACATAACAGGACAACCGAGCCTCCGTGGTCATTACGCACATGGAAACACTTCCCACATATGATCAAAAACAAAGATAAACCCTTCCACATACCCTACACCAGAGGTCTTCAAGTTCTGGGGTGCGCCCCTAGGGGTCCGTGACTGCATTCTCAGGGGGCACAAATGTCTCAGTTAAGACTTGTAAATCTTGTAAATGAAGATGGCCTGGAAGCACAATTATTTGTTCCGTTTCCAGACTATCTTCATTTACCTGCTGCCAAAGGGCATTAAAAGCATGGGAACTGTGATTTTAAGTGCTGTGGGCCAGAGGTCAGTTGGTTTGGTGGCAGGGTCAATTACTGGCATACAAAGAACAAAATGTACAGTAGCTGGTTTGAAGTGTTTTTTCAACTTCACGTTATTTGGATATAAAATAACGCACACACAAATTAATCAGTGGCAGAGGCACTCCCAAAGGATGAAATCTCAGATGGTTAATGTAATTGCTGCAGATGCCTGTGTGTGTCAGTGAGTCAGAGAATTGAATCTGCTTAGTGCAGTGGGGAATAGTGACTTTTTATAATGTTACAAGGTCCTTGTCTTTGGCAGAAAGCACTGCAAATGTGTCATTATTTTAAAATGTTATTACAGACAGCATAAGGCAGGCGGAAGCAAAATTATTTAGGGCCAGATTTACAAAGACTTTGCGTCCGATTTGTGTTACTTTTTCTAACACAACCCTGATGCAAAGTGTTATATGGGGATTTACTATCCAAAGCAAGTCAGGATTTGCATTTGATAGTTTCTAAAAGTAACACAAAGTTTTGCTATGTGCTGCCTTGCATTACTTTGCATCAAGGGTACGTTCCATGGTTAGCGCATAGGTGTCTTTGCAAAAGGGAGATTTCGGCTCTATTCCTTGCTAGCATTAGAGCAAGGAGAATCCTTGCTGCAGAAGGGACGACGTGTGAAGGCTATTTTATCTGTAAGGAATAGAGAGCCTCTATCAAGACCGGAGTGACAGTCAGGCATGGTGGGGAAGGGGTGAAAGAGGTACATGAGACAGACTGCTTCTCAGGGATTCGGCTATCATCAGTGAAGCAGGTGGTGTTACATTGGGTCCCAGGAGGGTGAAGGGCTCACAACTCCCCCAAATATTGGGAGAAGTGTTTGTTGATCAATTTCTGTTTGTATTTCAAGCATTTACTCAAGTCTCACATTACTGCAGATTATGAGCTACAGAAAAAGTACCCCTGAAATGGTCTCACAAGCTCAAACATCAGTGCTCAGCCCTACCCCTCCATCTCTTACAGTTCTTGCCCTAAAGTTTTGGAGGGGGGAAAAACTCCAAAATATTTAGCCTAGGGGGCTCAACACAACAAAGTTTGAAGACCTCTGTCCTGCACAATGTAGCATGCTCTCCATGAATGCAAGTGCTTCAACGCCCCACATAGGTATAGTAAGTAGTATATAAATGCTGCAATACAATACAACAGAGACAGGCATCTCCTCTATCTACTGGGTTTGAATGTCATCGAACCTCTCCAGTCTGATGACATGTAATTCACTGTAGTATTCACTTAATACCGGTGCTGTAATTGAGTTACCACTCATAGCCATTCCCAAAACAACCTGCAGTTCTCCCACCAACCTGCTTTCTTCATGTCTGCTGTTGTGTCCCTAGAAAGTGAGTCCTCATCTTGTTTGCTTCCACTGACCGATATACCTCTTTCTTGGCATCATTTTATGTTGGGGAGGACATGGTATACGATGCACTGGTTCCACAACTAGGAACCGCGAAGCCACCAACTTAGAATTTACGATGTAACCAAACAACATTTACCTTTATCATTGAGTAGTACAAATGGCAGCTCCCATCTCCTTCCCGAGAAACCACTGGGGCTCCAGCTTTCCCCATAAAATGGGATCGCAGTAGAAGTCCCAATCTGATGGAGTGATTATACCCATGATCAGAGTTCTAGAGAGATAATGTTCCAACAGGTATCTGATATTTAACTTGTCCTGAAGATAGCCGATGACCTTCTGGGCGCAAATAGGCTGAAACATGCCAACCTCTTTTTTTGATCACTCACTGGATATGAAGGATAAATTAAAGGGCGATAACACATCTCATATATTATTACAAATAGTCATTGAGAGGCTCACTACTATTGTAAGAAGATGCTCTAACCTTTGAGAATGATGAGAATGGTGCGGACTTACTCCTTTTGATACATTCTACTTTAACTAAGGAAGCAAAGTGTACCTCACTTTTCTGCTTCTATCTTTCTCATTTTTATTTTTTTATTATTATTTTAATTGCTTCATCTGCTTCCACCGCCTTGGTCCTTCTCAATCTCCCTAACAATCTGAGCTCCAGCTTAGCTTCAAGACTCAATTCCTAGCCTAGCCAGTCCGGTGCAGACGCATTTGTAGGACTCCCAGGGTATCACTCCAAAACCCAACAAGCTTGTATAGTCCTCACAATTGTACTCGAACACTTCATACAGGAACCCTACCATTTTGGATTTTTGTTGCTTCGACGCATTCAATTGCCATCTTTGTGCCCATTTCCATTACTAGCAGGGAATCATTCTCGCACCTAGAGCCCTTCACCTTGAAAGTTGGGAGCTCAGCACCACAAAATATTCAGATTTTGAGAAAGAAGCATAGGCCGTGGATCAAAAAGAAAACTGGCTGTCACTTACTTGCGTATTCCTCCACACCTCCACTAGGCACATGGTTGTTGCAAATCTACCCATGGTACTATGGACCAGTGCATTAATTTCCCTGCATGTATTCCTTTCCTATTCATCTCCTTCACATTATTCAAATCTTCCCCCAGAACCAAGGGACATGTGGTATGCCCACTATCAATTTGCCCTTTTTATCCACAACTAGCTGCTGTAATCAACCAGAATCTGCAAGATGTTCCATGTTCCCACAAACATAACAACCCCTAAATATGCAGCCGTACCTTATTTAGCAGGAACGGCACTGGGTTTCTGGGCAGGTTTGCCACCTCTAGAAGCCCCGAGAGTAACCAGTATTTTCCTCTCACAATTAAGCTTCATTTGTTTCTTTCAATTAATAGGATTTAGTCTGGTTTATGTCTTTGCAGTAGTTGTATGATCCGTGACCCCACCCACCACCCTCTGGTTCTCCCTAGCCCCAAGTCTGTTCATATTCCATACTCCTTCCAGCTCCACCCATTTCTCCCTTTCTCCTCCCCCGACCCCCAACACTCCAATTAGCTGCACCCTCGAGAAGCACAGGTCGGCCCTCTTCCCTCCCCCTCCCCTGTGACCTCCTCTCCTATTCCTCCCCCCTCACAGTATGCCCCCCGCATCACATCAGCCTTACCTCTAGCTAATACGCTCCTCGTCCAATCTGCACCATCCCGGTACTCCAATCTCTTCTCCTCCCCCATATTCCTTCCTGCCACCCCCCTTTTTAGTCCACCTCTCCTCCAACCTTCTCCCACAGTCAACTTTCCCTATGCCCCCCTTATTCCTCCCTCCCCCTCTTCTCTACCCCCTCCTCCCCTCGTTATTCACCCTGGTTTCTCCACAAACCCACTGCATCTCTCTCCTCTATCCCACTCCTCCAGCAATGCTGTGCTACTCCCTTTCCCCCCTTGGTAACCCTTTCCATTTCCCTCCCTCGGGCCCAGCAGAACCACTTCCTTTCTTCAACTTCCCTTTCTCTCAACCCCCTTCACTCTGCCAGATGCCCGTTCCCTCACAGCCACCTCTCCTAGCTGACAGGACCTCTACAACCACCTCGCCTCTTTTCCTCCCAAACCTCCTACATTCCCATGACTCTACACATTCCTCCCCTCTCCTTCTACCCTACCGCCCTGTTCCGCACCCATCTCCCCCTAAATATGTCCTCTCCTCTCCTTCTTGCAACACCAACAAAGACAACTCTCCCTTCACCTCTGATTAACCAACTCCCGCTCTCAACCTCCACCTTTCCCCACTTTTGAACCCTATACCCCAACTCACCTCCTGTCCCCCACCTCTCCCTGCCTTCCACCACCAATTCCACCCCCTCCTGTTTCCATCAAGCCACCCAACCTTTTGTGCTCAGCCTTACTCTCTCTGGAAAATAAGCTAGGCTCTCTTATCACCTCAATCTTCCAACTTGTAGCTGCCATTTCACTTTTAAGCTCCAAGGTTTCCACCTTTCCATACACCTCTACTCCTTTGGAAAACCCTCAACTTGCCACGAGATGCACCTCGCCTCCTCACCCCAATATAGCCAAGCTCAACCTGTTGTCTGCAAACTTTGTTAACTCACACAAGCCCTTGAACGCCACCCTTCTTCAACCTGCATCCCCTAGTAACCCTACTATCTACACTATTCCGACCATCTCCTCTGTCAGAACCAGGCATCCACCTAAACCCTCCCGAGCACCCCCGCATAAGTACAATATCCCGATCACCCCTTCAGAGCCCAAGTGCCCCTGTCACCAAAACAGTCTTGACAGAGCTGTGTTGTCTGCTCCACAACTGCAGATCTGCAGTAAAACACAAACTTGAAATCTCCGATACCATCACCCTTCGCAATATTGACATGCTCTTCCTCACAGAGGCCTGGTTCAACGATACCTCTCACTCTATGTTTGATCTCCTATTACCCACAGGCTATTCTATATTTAGGAATGACAGAATTGACAACGTTGGGGGAGGTGTTGCAGTCATCTTTAGAAACTCCCTTCAACTTAAGGCTTCTCCTATCAGCTCCTTCCACACCTTTGATTGCCTTTCTCTTGAGCTTCAATTGCACCACCGCACACCCCTCAGATTCCATGTCATTTACCGCCCGCCTTGTAGTGGCCCTTCGTTTATGGAGGAACTCACTGACTTCATCAGCAACCAATACTCGCAAAGTGACAATCAGACCTTCGTGGGTGACTTCAATCTCCACTGGGGCTTACCGCAAGACTCTTCTGCGAACTCGCTGGCCACCTTCCTCTCTACAAACTATCTTATCCAACACTGCACAGAATCAACACACTCTAAGGACTCAATCCTGGACCTTGTTATTTCTAAAGCAGGCATGCTTTCTGTCACTGCCCCTATTCATGTAGACTGGTCTGACCACCTCCTCATCCCAGTCTCTCTTCACCTATCACACTCTATAACTCTTGGCCAGCCTAAGAGGGCTACCTCCTGGTTCCATGATGCTAAAAATATTGATGTCGGTCCCCTCTGTGAATCAGCTTTGTTATCACTTCCAAGGCTAGACCCGAAGCTAGATGTTGACGAACTCACCTCCCAATGCCTCACAGTCCTTGCAGTCAAAATCAATAACGTCGCTCCACTCAAAAGCAAAAAGATACGGCCCACTCCCTCAGCACCTTGGTTCAACAAATCCCTCCATGAAGAAAGGAAGTAGCTAAGATTCCTGGAGAAACAATGGAGGCAAGTGCCCTCCACCGATAATTTGGCCACTCTTCGTTCAGCAAGATCCAAGTACCACAAGCACATCTTCCTTGGGAAAGCGTCGCACTTCAAAACCCTCCTTGACTCAGCCAAAAATAGACCCAAAAACCTATTCGATCTCATCAAGATTCCTAACTGCTCTCCCCAACCTCCAAGTTGGAGGATTCTACAAAGAAAGCAGTGGATTTCGCTATATTCTTCGATGAAAAAGTGAAATCCCTTGTGGATCAGGTCGCTCATCCTACCCCTCCAGAGAGGCGCAAATCCTCAGACATTTGGCAGAATTTTGACCCCATCTCTGAAGATGCCCTTCTCAATTGCATCCTCGAAACAAAGCCCTCCAACCATTCTCTGGACCCCATCCCCAGTGCCATTGCCATTGACTTTTATACCCATTCCCTTTCCTATTGGACCACTCTGGTCAACCTCTCCCTCTGTCAAGGCTCCCTTCCTGTCTCCTTCACAACTGGGCAGGTCACCCCTCTACTTAAAAAACCCACTGCTGATGCGAATGACTTCAACAGCTTCCACCCCATCACTAACCTACCCTTTCTTGCGAAGATCACACAAAGCTGTGTAGCGAAACAACTCTCTCGTCATATCAAGGACAATGATCTTCTTGACAATTGTCAGTCCGGCTTCATCCAAAACTGCAGCACTGAAACAGCCCTACTGCAAGTGATTGATGACGTGCTGAGGATACTCTATTCTGGGGGTTCCTGTCTTCTAATTCTCCTTGATCTTTCTGCAGCCTTTGACACTGTCAATCACACACTCTCCTCAACACTCTGCAACAGAGAATGGGCATGGAGGGCACTGTGCTTAAATGGTTTGCTTCCTTCCTCTCTGATAGACCCCAAATGACCAAAATAGCGAACAGTCTTTCATCTCCTTTGGCGGAAGGTCAAGGTGTTCCTCAAGGCTCTATACTTGCACCCACATTGTTCAATCTCTATTTAGAACCACTGGGAAATCTCCTAAGTAAATCCGGGATCCACTATCATCTCTATGCAGACGACACTCAAATCTACCTCAAGGTTGCCTCCACTCACTATCTCGCCATCCTAAACTCTACTCTCGACTCCATTCAAAACTGGTTGTCAACTCATCAACTGATTCTGAATCCATCCAAAACTGAATTCCTCCTCCTCTCCTCCTCTCCTCCTCTCCTCCTCACTCTCTCCTCCCCCGGTTCAATCATGGATGGATCAGATGAATCTACTTAACAATAAACCCATCATTGTCGACAGCGCAAAATCCCTTGGTGTCATACTGAACAAAAAACTCAATCTAATCTCCCACATCAATTCCATTGCAAAGTCTGCGCGATACCAACTGCGCCTTCTTTGGGGAATTTGTTGCTTTTTCCCGGAGCAGGACCTTAAAACACTGGTGCAATCGCTGGGCCTCGCCAGACTGGACTACTGCAATTCTCTTCTTACTGGCCTCCCCAAATCCCACTTGTCCCCCCCCCTTAAATCTGTTCTCCATTCAGCAGCTCGTTTCATTTATGGGGCCAAAAGAAGCGACCACATCACACCGATGTTATCCACCCTCCGCTGGCTTCCCATCGAGGCTGTATCACCCACAAAGCCTTGCACTCCTCCTCTCCTCGTTACCTGGTAAATAAACTGAAACTCTCTGGAGGCTCTAGACCATCTCGTAATGCGGAAAATGTACTACTTGAACCTCCCACCTTCAAGAAGGAAAGATCGATGGCCAAATCCTTTTCAGGCAACGCAGTGAGAATCTGGAACTCACTTCCGCCTCAGCTCCGGACCACCACCTCCTCCCAGGCCTTCAAAACGGACCTCAAAGTTCTCCTCCCCCAAAGACACCTCCAAAATTAATTCACGCCCTCTCTATTATCTGAAGGAAGACCTCCCATTACTGAAAATTCTATTCTCCATGACTATGGTAGTGTCTTCCCAGTGTGTTCTTGTGGTTGGAGTGTTTGCCATTTATTGCAGTATTATCCTTGTACCTGTTTTTGGTACTCTTTTGTAACATGCACACGCCACTTTTCTCTTGTAACACACTGTTTGCTACCTCTCACATTTTCTTTGCTTTTGATACTTGCACAAGTGCCACCATTGCCTATGTAACGTTTGTTCTTGTGCTTGAATGTCTACCATATATTGCAGTATTATACCTATAATTGTACTTTGTTTCTCTTGTAACCTGCACACATCACTTTTTAGGGCTCGGGCCCACGCCACCACGAAGTGGGGGGCGGAGCGTCCGAGCTCCTATGCGTTCAAAAAAAAAAAGAATTCAGAAAGGGGTCCGGCTGGCACATTCCTTTGTTTTTTATGGCATCTGCCTAGTGATTCGTCTTCGCTGTGCTGTCTATTTAGTAGCGTTTACGTGATAGGCTATATGTAATGTACGCGTGCCCGATTTGGCATATTTTCGGCGGTTTCGCGCACGGCAGACTTATTAATCTTAATTAGGAGCTGTCAGAGTGCCCGTGTAATGCAATCCAGATGGTGCGAGCGCGTTCACCATTGCATTGCATACAAAAAAGTCATCTGATCTCTTCAGAGAGTGTCCGCAGGCGCTGTACGGGGCATTTTTTTCCAGGCGCGAGGGGTCTTTGTAAAATCGTAGACTGCGCCTCGTTCCCCGCAAATCTAGACGGGCAGCGCTCTAACCAAATATGCGACAAAAATAACCCGGATGACAGGGAAATGTGTTGACATCACTGGTCGTGTAAACTTAACAGTGCGTTTTTATTTCGGAGGAGCCGGTCGCATTTCTTCTCACCCGACAAAGGCTTTGCTGCCTCAACGACACGTCCTAAATGTCAGAATTGCGCCACAGCACAATGAGGCGCTGTGTCCCCCTCTCAAAGCGTCTAATGTGCTGCAGCCAAATGACCGATTTTTATGGGGCGGCCAAGAGGGTTGTGCTGCAGCCGCCCCCGGTTAACGTGCTAACATTACAAGCCTCACATCCTCATGGCAAGTAATGCGCGTCCATGTTTTAAAACCGAAAAAAACCTCAAAATGTAAACGAAGATCTTGCCCTGTGAATTAATTTGTTCCCATCTTAGACTTCAAGAGACAGCATCCAACAGAGAATCAAAACAAGCATTGTCAAGCGCAACAGGTCTAGCCTTGCAAGCCTGCCCTTATTTATTTTTTTGCTAGCAAATGCAATAGACATTACAGTTTTAAAAGTGAAAATAGTAAAATTGCAAGTTGGGAAGCTACAGGACCCTCACAGAACAAATAAAATAGAAATGAAAGACATATTGGCCCGTCAAGCCCTGGTGCATGTGGTCATTCTCAGTGTACAACTGTCAATGGATGAAAAGTGGGAGACCTATTACCCCACGGTGTATGCTACGGTGGGCGGAAGCAAAACGAGAGTAACAATGTAACAGGCCACTGGATGAAGAGGGCAGATCCAAAGACTTTATGGATTTACATATGTATTTAAAAGGGTTTTTAAATAACACGAAAGACGATTCTAAGCCAGACCTAAAAATGTGTTGTGTGCAAGGACAGCAATATAAAGAGGCTGTGGGTTCATGACTTTATACTCCACTTGTATCTCTCACCATCACTTATAAGAATATGTAACTAAAGGCACCAGATGCCAGGGTGGCATTCTATTGTTCACCAACCTGGGGCACAAAACAAGGCCTAACCCTTCAGTTATTACATACGACAGTGTGGAACTCAAATTTATAATACTGATTTAAGATGTCTGCATTTGCTCCAACTAGAAGGAACTCTGGAATCTTTAGAACCCATGTTTACTATGTTTACTTCTGTGAAATCAAGCAACCTGTTGCAAGTCCTGGTAGGAAGACGCTAAAATGCAGAAAATGTCCATAGATCTGAGAAGGCTGTGGAGTGAATGTGGTTCCAGCTCCTTTCTCTGTAAACATAGTGTAGCCGAGATAAAGTACACATCATACAATCAAAGTTAAATAATGTCAATAAGCACTTTTCGGTGTTCGGTACAAAATGCACTCAGCACAGGTTATGTGATGCAACCGATCCTGTTTACGAAAAAAGGGTGGGGTTCAGGCCGCCATCTTGTGTTTTTGTTTTTTTAAAGAAAACTCTGCATTCTACAGGTTTGAAAATGCTCTTTTAATATCATACTGCACTACCAGTTACTGCAAAGAGCAGCATGGCATCTGACTGATGGAAATCTGTTTAGTGACCACCCAAAACAGGCTGAGTACGGAACAAGCACGTCACAACTAACTTCGAAAAGGACGTTTAAGACCAGGGCCTGCGGGCAGACTACAAGGGGAGGATTCAGGTTCCACAAAAATGTACCACGGACACCTGAAGGAGCTTCAAATAACTCGTTTTTGAATACCTGACTGAAGAAGGCGGGGCATAGCTTTGCACTGCTGTAAAAATATGATTATATATCTGGGAAGTAAAATCAGATCTTCTTACATAAGCTGGCTGCGTTACTTATTGAAGGCTCAAAAATGTAAATTCAAAGGACAGCATAGCAGTTTCTGAATTAGTTAAAGATTAATGAGCCAGACGGTCGCATCCAACAACGAGGGATGCCGCTTAGACTGGTCACGCTTCATGCAGCAGTTAAGACCCGGTTTACACAGCATTAACGTATTAATATGTAAAGTAAAATACACCACGTGGACTTGTGGAACCCAGGACTAGGTGCATTATGCGGTAAGTCAAATCTCAAGGAACTGTTACTTACTCCAAAAAAGTTACATATAAAGGAGTAGTGAGTAGAGTAGTGAGTGCAGAGTAGTGAGTGCAGAGTAGTGAGTGCAGAGTAGTGAGTGCAGAGTAGTGAGTGCAGAGTAGTGAGTGCAGAGTAGTGAGTGCAGAGTAGTGAGTGCAGAGTAGTGAGTGCAGAGTAGTGAGTGCAGAGTAGTGAGTGCAGAGTAGTGAGTGCAGAGTAGTGAGTGCAGAGTAGTGAGTGCAGAGTAGTGAGTAGTGAGTAGTGAGTAGTGAGTAGTGAGTAGTGAGTAGAGTAGTGAGTAGAGTAGTGAGTAGAGTAGTGAGTAGAGTAGTGAGTAGAGTAGTGAGTAGTGAGTAGAGTAGTGAGTAGTGAGTAGAGTAGTGAGTAGTGAGTAGAGTAGTGAGTAGTGAGTAGTGAGTAGTGAGTAGTGAGTAGAGTAGTGAGTAGTGTAGTGAGTAGTGTAGTGAGTAGAGTAGTGAGTAGAGTAGTGAGTAGAGTAGTGAGTAGAGTAGTGAGTAGAGTAGTGAGTAGAGTAGTGAGTAGTGAGTAGTGAGTAGTGAGTAGTGAGTAGTGAGTAGTGAGTAGAGTAGTGAGTAGAGTAGTGAGTAGAGTAGTGAGTAGAGTAGTGAGTAGAGTAGTGAGTAGAGTAGTGAGGAGAGTAGAGAGTAGAGAGTAGAGTAGAGAGTAGAGTAGAGAGTAGAGTAGAGAGTAGAGTAGAGAGTAGAGTAGAGAGTAGAGTAGAGAGTAGAGTAGAGAGTAGAGTAGAGAGTAGAGTAGAGAGTAGAGTAGAGAGTAGAGTAGAGAGTAGAGTAGAGAGTAGAGTAGAGAGTAGAGTAGAGAGTGGAGAGTAGTGAGTAGTGAGTAGTGAGTAGAGAGTAGAGAGTGGAGAGTAGTGAGTAGTGAGTAGAGAGTGGAGAGTAGTGAGTAGTGAGTAGAGTAGTGAGTAGAAAGTAGAGTAGTGAGTAGAAAGTAGAGTAGTGAGTAGAGTAGTGAGTAGAGTAGTGAGTAGAGTAATGAGTAGTGAGTAGAGTAGTGAGTAGAGTAGTGAGTAGAGTAGTGAGTAGAGTAATGAGTAGTGAGTAGAGTAGTGAGTAGTGAGTAGAGTAGTGAGTAGAGTAGAGAGTAGAGAGTAGAGTAGAGAGTAGAGTAGAGAGTAGAGTAGTGAGTAGAGAGTAGAGAGTGGAGAGTAGTGAGTAGTGAGTAGAGTAGTGAGTGCAGAGTAGTGAGTAGTGAGTGCAGAGTAGTGAGTAGTGAGTAGTGAGTAGAGTAGTGAGTAGTGAGTAGAGTAGAGAGTAGAGTAGAGAGTAGAGTAGAGAGTAGAGTAGAGAGTAGAGAGTAGAGAGTAGAGAGTGGAGAGTAGTGAGTAGTGAGTAGAGTAGTGAGTGCAGAGTAGTGAGTGCAGAGTAGTGAGTAGAGTAGTGAGTAGAGTAGTGAGTAGTGAGTGCAGAGTAGTGATTAGAGTAGTGAGTAGTGAGTGCAGAGTAGTGAGTAGAGTAGTGAGTAGAGTAGAGTAGTGAGTAGGACATCAGAGGCAGCAGCTGTGCAAGCTTCTTACACTCACAAGGAGACCACAGGCAGCTGAGGTGCAATCTTCTCCCACTCATAAGAACGACATCACAGGCAGCAGCAGTGCAAGCTTCTTACACTCACAAGGAGACCACAGGCAGCAGAGGTGCAAGCTTCTCACACTCACAAGAAGGACATCACAGGCAGTAACGGTGCAATATTCTCACACTCACAAGGAGATCACTGGCAGTACACACCACCTGAACACACTCCATAACACACAGCAACAATACATTGGCATTTACAATGCCATTAGCTCAAACTCAAATAAATCCGAGCCCGATTGCATTTCTAATGCTTGTTCCTCCTGTAATGCACCGTTTGCTACCTCATGTATTTTGTTTGCTCACAATTGTCACTTTTGCCTCATGTAACTTAACGTTTGCTTTTGTAATTTGTTCACTTGTAATTTTCTCCTCATGTATCATTACTGTTCCTATTGTGAAACGCTCTGACGCCTTCGGGTAAAGTCCACACTATCTAAAAAGGAATAAATAAAAAAATAAAAAAATAAGCTAAATATCAGGGTTGGTCCACAGGTTTTAGTCATCTACCCAACTACATTCAAGAGAAGAATTCCTGCATCTAGAATAGTTGTCCTGAAATTGCATGGGCATAAGGCTTAAAGAAAACCCACTCTCAACTCTACAGACACAACATACCCTGCAAGCTTAGAGCAGCCTACATCCCTAATGTGTAAAGGTATATTACCATAGATTGTCACATCCCAACCATCCTCCAGAGGCTCTTAGTGGCTAGTTTATGTGAAGTTATGACATTACTGTCGACTGGACAATTCAAGGTCCGGTCAGGACCGTGGATCCTTGCTATTTTTCCTTAACCATGCATTAAGTGTATAGGGCTGACGCCAACCCTGGGCATTAGCAGGGTCCCCTCTCACTGCCCTGAGTGTCATCCCTGGTGACCCACATTCTGTGACAGCCATTCACACACCGACCCTCATTCTTCATATCAGAACTGCAGGTTCCCCACCCAAGAACAGTGCCAAGAGTGGTCTGTCTGTCCCATGAATTATGCGCATCTGTTGGTGTCCCCTGTAAGTTCCAGGCAATATTCATTAAGAAATTGATGGAGTGAAGGAATGGGCAACTGGAGTTTGACTGAGACAAGCCTCTGTCTGTCCTCGTCTGCCTCACACACCCACCCCTACCATGTCCCTGTGGAGCTCCTTCTCGCCAACTAGAGGTCTCTCTTTCCCTGTAGAAGCACTGCTGCTACTCTCGGACTAGGGACATCATACGTTTGGCCCAGTGGCCTAGCACAGCTGACAACAATGTTGAAGCAGTCCTTGCTTCATCTAAGTTGCAGCACCGCCACCACTCAGCTCCAGATCCAGGAGACTTGAGTAGTATCTGACCATCCCCAGGCACTGTCTGTCCTCCTAGCCTGGGTCACCAGACAAAACCTACTTGTGAGCTAGCGGTTCCTAGAACTGATACCAGGTTTTTGGCAGTTGCTATCCCTCCAATTCGCTGGAGGCCACTCACTTTCTCTCATATTCCTCATCTACACGGTGCAGGTCACTGTAAGGGAAGGAGGAGGCGGCTTAGCATTGACCAGCGATTGATTACTCCTTAAATTCTGCAGTAAACCCCTATAAGTCAGACACACGTATACACAGCATCACCTCAGGAATCTACAGGACCCATTTTTGTAGCATAGGCTACATCGCTGCCAAGGCCTGGAATGACCTTCCCCCTAGGCTCCATACAGCCCCCTCGCTGGAAGACTTCAGAAAGAGACTTGAGACCTGGCTCTTCGGCCGAGACACCGCGCCCAGATACCTCTAGGGGTGAGAGTGTTGCACTTTACAAATGCTGGTTGCTTGATTGATTTATATTTTTTCAAGATATTTCCAGGGTAAAAGCACAGTAGGACTGGAGAGCCCCCTGTCATGCCCACCGCTATACTGTTAAACGCAGTGTCCTTTATGCTCACTTTAGGGTTTGACCGTTCTCCAGATGTGCAGACCTTGCACCTAGGACTGCTTAAAAGCATGACTAGCAACAGATACAATACCAGATTTGCATTTGTGGGTGAAATCTAGTTCCTGCCATCCAGTCTGTTAGCACGTCATGTTTATTTTAATATTTCAAAAACTTATCTTGGGTCTCCCTTCATTACGGGGTGTCTGTCCTTTGTGGGCAAACTTTTAAAACCAGATGCAATGCTGTTTATGAAAATAGAAAGAGGTAACTGTTTACCTATAGCACATTCTGGTTGCTAGAAAAAAAAGCAGCAAGTGTAATTTGAAGTACAACTGGGCTGCAGTTGTCACGTGACTCACACAATGCACACCTTTTCCATTTGTAGACTTTCCTTTTCAATGGAATGTGTTTAAATGATCAGATACAGTAATAATCAGGGGCTTAATGCAGGCATCGGGGTTGGGAGGGGGGGGGTCATTTTGCATTACCCCACAGCCAATAGCCAGGGTTCAGTGCCCCGGTGCCATTGTGCCTGCTGCACCAATGGAAGACGCGCCCTTGCATAATCTAAGTAAAAATCACAGTTGCTGTTTCATAAAGAGTGACGGACTATCACTGTGAATCACGGGGGCCGCATGTGCATCTCATGAACTCAAAACGTCCCTTTCACACTCTCTGCGTTGGCACACTTCCTACAGTGGTCAGTGAAAGCTGCAGCTGGCACAGGTACAAATCCCTCCGTCTCTCCTGACCTAATACAACAATCTCTCCCCACAAAAGAAAGCAAACGGGATGTGGCTGAGTCGCTGCTAATCCCTCGAGGCAGCTCAGAGCAGCGCGCGCGGTTCAGCCCAGAAGGCTCAGCCCAGAAGGCTCAGGCCCTTCGTGATCGGCGTCACAGCTGAGGCCTGCGGTGTAACTGGAGCGTGGCGTCGCTTTTAATTCGCAAAACTTGAGGAACCGGAATGTGCAAATCCTGAACGTATCCAGACATGGCCGTAACACCTAAAAGGGTCTCGATGTAGGATAATACCGGGACCAGCTTTATCTACTCCGGCCAGTGTCTACAGCCCATTTCCCGACTATTATATTTTTAGGGCCTGGAATGGGAAATACCTTGTAGAATGGGACCTGGATTGACAGGGTAATTTACCGCGCGTTCCCCAATTTCGGGGCATCTCCCGCTCAGCGTCTGCACCTGCTGTGGAAAAAATGTGAACAGATGAAAATGTGGTTTTACTGACTGCAGTTACGCACTAGTTTAAAATTTTAACTGTGCAGAGTAATAATTCCACAAAAAAATGAAGAATTACCAAAAGCATAGAGGGGTTGGCCTAACGGCTAAGGCGCTCGTCCTCGGACCTGGGGATCTGGGTTCGAGTCTCGGTAACGACGCCAAAAAACCCCTGTGATTCTGGGCAAATCACTTAATCTCCCCGTGCCTAAAAAAAAAAAATGAAAGTGTGTCCTCATGTAACGTAACTGGTGCTATGTAAAGCGCTCTGATAACTGATTCGGTTCGGTTCTAGTTCGCGCTATATAAAACTCTGCAAATAAAATAAATACAAAATAAAAATCTTGCATTTGGGGCCTAAGAACCCCCTTTAGCTCAAAAATGCATTTGTACGCAGTAGTTCGCCCAATCAAATATTTCTGCATCGCTCAAGTTTCACAATGAGCTTGTCTAAGGAACTTTTTTAGGTAGAGCCTAGTGGCAGCACGCAATCGCATCTCGCTCTGTGAGGCATGCTGTATTAGGGAATGCACTCGAAGCCCCACCCACTCTCAGGCCATATTTGTCATTGGCTTGTGTCATTGTCCTTCAAAAATGTTGGCTTCTGATTCGTACATTGGCTTGTTTGCATTTGTTACCACCCATAACGACTGGACCTTTTACTTGGCTCGTTACATGGTCTCCGTTATTTAGTGGGCGAGCACTCTTTAATGGTCTTTCCTTATTCCATCACGGTCCGCTTTCACTTTAGCGGCCGCGCTGCTTTATTTAATTAATTTGTAGCGTGGTCCACATCAGTTCAGTGTAGTACATGCAAACAAGCATTTGCAATGCAGCAGGTCTCGCATTTACGCAAGTTTGAGCTTTTGGCATTGTAAATGACAATGCCTTTTATTTTTTGATTTCTGAAACATAAAGAAAAGGCATTGCAAATGCTTGTTTGTCTTGAGGGCTATCCTATCCATTATGTGCACCTAAGACAAGCCCATCCCGACTGGACACACGTGTCGGCACATTTATTTGAAAGCGCCCTCAGGGCGGTTTGGTCTGGTTCATGGAGGGCGTCACATTTGTTCTAACCATGGAGTGATTTTCTGCCTTTAAAATGTGCCGAAAAAGGGAATAAATTGTGCTTTGAAAAAAACAATGGCTGCTGTTCTCAGTGCCCTGGCCTTACTCTCCCTTGTCGACATTCAAGGCTAAAACAGTCATGTAAGTGGAGCTAATTGGGCTGTGGAAAATGCAGTATCCTCTTTCCTGTGATCTGCCGCTCTCTCTCACTGCCCTTCTTTAGTTATGTCTTGGTGTCACTTTACAGGCACAATGACGGACAGGTAGTCTTTACCGTTTATTGCGCCTTGCGACTGTGAATCAGTTCGGAATCTCTATTCTACCTAAACCATGGTGTTTAATTTCAGTTTCCTGAATGAGTTGCAGAAGTAATTTTAGGTCCAGCCAAGCAGGCAGCAAAGCTGTCTGGTTGCAGAGACCTATTGCGGGTATGCTGAAAGCTTACATAGGACTTCATTCCTTCCATTGCTCACTACTGACTTTTTATTTTATCACTTACATATACTGGCATTCTATTTGCTGACTTTATTTGTTTTAGCCCATAGAGCATGTCTAAGTCCATCTCGTGGAGCACTTTTTTACCAGTTCTCTGATTGGCTCGTTCCATTCTTCCACAAGTGTTCTGTTTTTGAGAACTTTTTTATTCTGCGAAGCACTCCATGAGAGTGCATGTATTTTCCTGCAGTCTCCCTTGTATGCTTCTCTCCCCCTACACGCCGTGTTGCTATTGAGCACTGTGTGGTTCTTTGCACCTTGTCTCTCACCCCACAATCCTTTTTACTGTCTCGCCCAGGTGCTCTGTCCCCCCACCCACTCTCCAAATGCTCTCTGTCACCTCTGTGCTTTTCTGGCCTCTCAGCCACTTGGTGTACTCGTCGGTCTTATCTATGTGCTATTCCCACCCCCACGTTCCTTAAGCCCAGACCTTTTGACTATACTAATGCTTGTATTCTGTGCTTGAGAGCAAAAGGCACACAAATGATGGACGGAATGCAGAGCAAATCAGACATTTACCCCCAGTCAATAGATCTGGGTTAAATCCATTGTTCTTTTGCTCACCATGCCACCCCAGTTTAGACCCAGCCATATGCAAATCAGTCTTGACCCTGTGCCTTATGGGAACAGTCCAGCCTGAACTGCCACGCCAGGTCCTCCCCGGATCGTAAACACGCATCCTGGGACCAGTTTCGGGGCATCACCCCATATCAGCCAGCCTAGCTTGAAGCCAGTGATACAGTGAGCCCGGCACCCATGTCTCGGCATACCCAGCTCACTTAGGGCGAGAAAGCAAAAGACACCCATATGATGGATGGAATGCAGAGCAAATGAAACATTCACCCCCAGTCAATGAATCTGGGTTAAATCTATCGTTCTTTGACAATGCATTTAGGGCCAGATCTCTGTACTGGGGTGAATGTATGACATTGTTCTGCATTCTGACCATCAATTGTTCTTTTTGTGTATGTCATCCCTAGTGGTGCAGGTATGCCCAGATGTGTGTCCCGTTCTTTCCATGCCACTAGAGTCAAGCTAGCCTGGCTGATATGGGGTGTAACCCCTAAACTAGTCATAGGATGCTTGTTTCCAGTCCAAAGAGGACCTGTCCAGGCAGTTCAGGCTCAACTGTTCCCAAAGGGAGCAGGGTCAAGACTGATTTGCATATGGCTGGGTTCAAACTGGAATGGCATGGGGAGCAAACCATTATGGATTTAGGCCCAGATCTCTGTATTGGGGTGAGTGTTTGAGATTGTTCTGGATTCTGCCAATCAATTGTTTGTCACCCCGAGTGGGACGGGAATGCCCAGACATGGGACCTATGCTTTCCATGCCACAGGAGTCAAGCTAGCCTGGCTGATATGGGGTGAAACTCCGAAAACAGTCATAGGATGCTTGTTTCCAGTCTAGGGAGGACCTGGCCTGGCAGTTCGGGCAGGACTGTTCCCACAGAGAGCAGGGTCAAGGCAGATTTGCATATGGATGGGTTCAAACTGGAATGGCATGGGGAGCAAAAAACTATGGATTTAGGCCCAGATCTCTGTACTTGGGTGAATGTATGACATTGTTCTGCATTCTGTCCATCAATTGTTCTTTTTATATTCTGTGCTTGGGCTGGGGATACAAAGGGGCAGCTAGCTTATAGTCCACTAACGGTAGTTTGGCTACTGTCTCGTTATTTGGGAGAAGGTTGCTGGCTCATTCGCTGGCTAGGGTAGTGCAAAGTGTAGTTTGCCACCTAACTTGCTCTGTTGCTTGTTTGTTATCTGCCGGGAGGAGTTAAGTCGCTCACTTCTCTTCTAGTCAGCGCAGTATTGTTGCTAACTGATTCTCTGCAGGTAACGTTTGGCTGCTTAACACAGTGCGACCAGATGTACTAGAATCCCTAGAAAGCTGAGCCTTTTATATATTCTACTCCAGACCCATATTCCCAAATCATGGCATTAAAATCCTTTGTAAGATTGTAAGGTGGGTGGCTTAATGATTAAAGTTGATCATGGCACAGTTCCAGAGTTGTGTTCCACCGCACTTGGTGAAAATATTAGACCGGAGTGCTGTAGCATACAGCTGACACGCTAGAGGCGGGACTCTGCTGCATCGAAGAACCATGCATGTTCTCTTATCCACAGTCCACACTGTTCTGATATTGCCTACTGGGTGGCACTGTTCCGCATCTTTTGAATATAGGAATCAAGATTTAAGAGTTCAGATTTTAGTAGAATAGCTTGTAATTTATCCTTTTTAGGTCTAGCTTCATTGTGCAGCTGCCGCTAGACCTTACATGAACATCATAAAAAAAAGGTTAACAGGGAAAGGCAGTAAGGGAAGTCCGCGCAGAGTAGTGCACAAGTTTCTGCAGTTCAAATATCACAATGTGTACAAGGGCTCAAAGGTTATCGTACAGCGACCACCTTACGCTGTAAATATGTACATCTAGGTCCACATGTGTGTCTAAATGTTAGCAGTCGACAACCTGAGCAACAAACACAAACGTAAAAGAGCAAATACAGTCCAAGTCTCAGTCCTCTATCTTGTCTTCTTGCTTTATTCCAAGGGTTTCATACATCCGTAACATAATCTTCTTGACACTTGTAGTCCAAGCCACAACCCATGCCAACAGGTGTTTTGTCTATGAGGCAGTAAGCCGTAGACTTCATCAGGGCTAGAACTGAAGCAAAGTAGCTAAGTTACAATATGTAACACCAAATACCCACATTGATGGTACAGTAGGTACTACACCCATAGCATCACCGCCACTAATGTATATCCCTGTGACACATAGAGTGGGAGTATTGTGAGTCAGACCAAAAACAACTTTCTTTTTTAAATGATTACACAATGGGAAACAGGAGTAAAAGTTTTGACTAAGTTTAGAGAGAGACCACCTTTATCGTGCATATGTGCTTTAAAACGATAAACATTAAGAGATTGTTTTATATATATATATATATATATATATATATATATATATATATATATACAAAGAGTAAAAGAATAGCAGAAAGCCCAAACTAACCACACCTCTAAGTGCACAAAAAGATTTGTCCTTACACTTACCGCTAGAAAAATTAATCAAGCGAGTACAGCCATATTTTCTTGATAGTCATAATAGTCCAACAATTTTCTAAAAGCCATGAAAAGTGGTATGATAAGCCACAAATCATAAAGACCAACAGCAGAAATTCATCCTCAAAACAAGGGACCAGCTTTACATGATCCAATTCTGCCTGGTCTTATCATAAGGCCATATCCATCAAGCCGTTCCATCAAAAGAGCAAAGATATCTCATAAAAAGAACACAATTAACCACACGCCTGATAGCATATATGGTAAGTTAACACTTGTCGCAACAACTAAATGGACAGGCAACAGTTGGGCTGGTCTCAAAAAATGACCAGTCAAGTAAGAAGAGGGAAGCCAAAAATTGCAATTGCAATCTATACACAAAGAAGAAGGAGACCTCTATTGAAAATGCATAATGGTATCATTTGCACATTATGAGTTGTACTTGTATTTAAATTCCAGCGAAGATAGTCATCTCACGCTTAAAATCTGTAATTGACAGGACCAAAAGTTCAGACGAAGGTCACGTAAGACCACAAGTCCTGTAAAGTTGTAAAAAAAGTATATATAAAATCTAACATATACCATATTTCGTAAAAGTATCATTAATCAAAAGTAAAATGTGTAATAGACGCTAAATATGCAATCAGCCTGAGCCGTTACTTCCTAAACTATTAGTTAAAATAGTTATCCTTTCAGGACTGCAATTCATAGTAAATGTAAAGTCTGTATCATAAAAAACATTACCCCCAGGTCCCTTATGTCCTCGTCCCATTCATTACAAAGTGGAGATGACCATCTCCCGACAGAAAAAAACAAGAGGAATGCTGGGACCCTAATACTCCCCCTCCCACCGGGAGTACATAAGCAGTACTTACTCAGCATCCTTCCTGTTCTTTTTTTCTGTCTGTCGACAGACTGGATGGTGTGCTGGTGCTGCTCCTGCTGGGCTGGAGTGGCGGTGCTCTCTTCTCCCCTTGCCCGGCTGCCTGGCTGTGCGGGCGTGGGTTTTCCGTGGGCTTCCTCCTGGCCTGCCGGGCTTGCTGGGAGTCTGTCCCTGTTGGAGCCAGTGTCCTGCTTGGCCTCCCGGCCCTTTGCGGCTGGGGCTTGGTCTTCCGGGTCGCGTGCTCCTCTGCCCGAGCCTGGCCGGGTGGGAGGTGCCGCGCTTGCTGTGTTCCTGCCGGTCTCCTGGTGTACTGTACGTTTGGGGTGGTGGCCTTGTTCCTGGGGATGACCCCCGCTCCGGGTGAGTCCCGCTTGACGGATTTTTATTGCCTTCTTGATGTATGTTCTGTCTCTTCTCTCCCACAGGAATGTCAGGCTGTCTGTGCTGGTTGGATGTTGGGTTTTGTGTTTCCCTTCCTTCGGTGCATGCATCGCTGCCTGGTAATTTTGGAGCCGGTTGGGGAGTGGGAAAGTCACTGCCTTTGAATCCAGTCAGTGAGCTTGCTCGGAGGGCTTTCCTTTACTGTGTTTTCATGCTGTTCCCAGTAGCGGTGGGGGCCTTGTTGTACTGCTGGCCCCCGCTCTGTGCTCTGTGTTCTTGCTCCTTTATCTTCGGGAGCCTCTGTGGACGCCGCTGGCGCTGTAGTCGGCCCTGGGTTCTCCCTAATGTTTCTCGGCTGGGGCGCTGTCTTCCTGGTAGGGATTTCGTGTCCTGTGCTCTTTCCTTCTTGCAGTTGCTCCTGTTCTGGCCCCCCCCTCCTGCGGAGCGTGGTTGGCGGGAGGCGGGGGGAGGTCGGGCTTTTTCGGTGTTGCTGGTGGCCTACGGTACATCTCCTGCCGCTGCCTCTTCCTCTTCTCCGACTGGGGCTGGCCTCTTGTGCGCTGGAGTTCTGGATTCGGCCCCCGGTGGCTGTGGCCGTCCCAGCTCGGAGGTCGATGTCGGGGTGTTGCACTGCTTCATGGCCGCATGTTTGTGTTTATGCGGGGTGGGCGCGGGGCACTGGTGTTTCCCCTGTGTCCTTTGCCCTCTTTCAGCCATGGGTGTTGTGTCTGCCTGCGGGTGCCTGCCGCTTCGCTTGGACTGTGTGGTGGGTGTTCCTCTTGCTGTTGTGGGACTTCTCTCTTTGGGTCGCTGCCTTCTGGTGGTGCACCTGCTCCTGGCCACGCGTGCTTCTGCCCTTTTTCGTTTGGGACGCTGTTGTGGGGGGGGGGGTTCTCGTCTCCATTGTGCTCATTTGCTGGTTCTCTGTGCTATTGGCATTCACACTTTGTTTGATGGCCTGCCCCGCGTTGGCATGGGTTCCGGTCGCTGTTGTGGTGACTGGTTCCTTTTTTTCACTGGCTCTGTCTGGGCTTGCTCCTGGGGTTCCCTGTGTTGTTGGTGTCTCTCTACCTGCTTGCTTGCGCCATACCCTCTGCTGCTTGCTCTCGGTGGGGGTTCGCCTCTGGCTTCCTCGGTGGCGGCCTGTTGGGGTGCTCTTCTGGTTCTTCCTGCTCTGTGTTTCCCTGCCCCCGACTGGTGGTGGGTCTGTGTTCCTGCTCCTTTGACGGATGCTTGGGGGGGTCCTGTTGGTTCCCCTGGGTTCCTGTTGACCTGCCGGGGTCTTCCCCGCTATTCTTTGCTGCCCCTGGGCGTCCCTGCTTCTCGGGGTATCGCAGGTGTGGGAGCTGTGGCCTGCCCTTGGGTGTGCTGGGTCCGTTTGTCTGCCCCCTCTTTTTTGGGGTACCTTGCCTCTGCCGCAAGCAGCCTGTTCTGTTGTGGCTTCTGTTCCGCTTGGGTGTGCTGGGGTTTGCCTCCGCTTCCTGGCTTCTGCGTGGTTGGTCAGGATTGGTGCTCGGGGGCTTGGTTCCGGGCTTTGCTCCTCTGGTTCCTTGGGCTGCGCCTGGGTCCTCTTGGGGCTTCCTGGTGTCGTGCCTCCCCTCTGCCTGCGGGTCCGTTTTGCTTTTTTATTTTGCGTCCTTCCGTCGCATTCTGTGGGTTGGCCTCTCTGTTTTCCGGGTTGCTTGTGCTGCCTCATGTGCGGCTGTTCTTTTCTGTTTTCCTCCGGCCTGGGGCTTTGGGTGTTGTCCTGTGGCCTACTGTGTGCTTGCGTTGCTTCCGGGGTCTGGCTGATTTGTCCTGTCTCCTGCTGCTTGCCTCTTCCTTGCTGGGTGCTTCTGTTTTTGGTTGCTCCTGCCCTGGCACTCGCTGTGCTTGCCTTTGGCTTGCTCCGGGTGTTTCCTGGCCGCCCCTCCTGGTTCTGCCGTGGTTCCTTCCTGGTTTGTTCCTGGTTGGGGCCTCCTAGGGGTCCTTGGTGGTGGCTTCTCTGGCTGGTATGGTTGGGCTCCTGCTCTTCTTTTCCTTGGCGCCCCCGGGTTGTGTTTCCGGTGGCGGTTCGCCTTTTGGTCCCTGGGGTTCGTGCTGCTGCTGTTTGGGCCTGGCTGTCTTTGCTGCCGCCGTATCCTTAGCGTGGCTCCGATTTTCCCTCTTCTGTTCTTTCTCCCGGTTGACCTGTGGCCATGCTCCCCTGCATGCCCATGCTTTCGTCTGCTCTCTGTGGTTGTGTATGGTCGGGCCGGGTCGATGCCTGCATGGCTGCTTGGGACTGCCGGGTGTGGTTGGCTTCTTGGTCCGTCTGCCCTCTGGTGTGTTTGCTCCCTGGGGGGTTCTGTTCTCGTCTGGTTCCCGTGGTGGGTGCCTGGCTGGGTGTCTGCTGGGGCTTTTCCACTGCTGCCTGTTGGTCTCCATTTTGGGCTCTGCTTCCTTGCCAGGGCTCTCTTTTCGTATCCTGGCGGGGTGCTCTGCAGTTGTGGCCGCGTCCTGGTGGGTCCTTCTGGGCCTTCTCCCACTGGCGGTTCTCTTCCTGGGCTTGTGTCACCGGTGTTGGGGCCTGTGTGGGGTCCTGTGGCTCCATGTCTGCCTGCTTTGTGCTGGTTTCGGGGTGGCCTTGGACTGGGCCTCCTCGGCTTCTGGCTGCGCTGTCTCTTTTCGGCCTGCTCTGGGGGATGTTTTGCTGAGCTTTTCCTTGTTCTGGTGTCCCGGCTTGCTTCTTCCTCCCTTGCTTCCCCAGGCTTTGTTCCCGGTGTGGGTCTGTTTGGGTGCCCCCCCCTCTATGGTTGTGGTGCGGTTCTGTGATGATCTTGCCTCTGTGGGGTTCTCCCTCCTGGCTGCCGGTTGTCTTGGGTTTATTGTTGCTGCTTGGCCCTCTGCCTTCTCTGCTCGGCTTTTCCGGTTTCCTCTGTTTCTTTTCCGGCCTTCTGTGTGGTCCGGCGATGTGCTGGGGAATCCCTGTTCCTCCCTGCCCTTTGCTTTGGCCTGGGTGCTGCGTGGGCTCCTTCCGGGGTTTGGTTGGGCCTGCGGGTCCTCCTGCATGGTCGGGTTGCTTGGCTATGGTCCTGGCTTCCTGGTTCCTTTGGCGTCTGTTGCCCTAGTTTGTGCTGTTTTCTTGGCTCCTCTCCAGAGTTGCTGGGGTCGGGCCTTGTGGGCTTTTGGACTGGGTGCTGTGCGCCCTGGGGCTGTTTCTTTTTTCTGCTGCTCCTGCTCTTGCTGTTTGCTTGGCCTGGGTGTTGGGTACCTGTTAGGTCCTCTGCTGTGTTGACGCCTGTTTTTGTCTGCCCTCTGTGCCTGGTTTGGGGGCTGTTGGGTGTTCACGGTTGCTCTGGCCTCCCGTCCTGCCTTGTTTTCCCTCCCTTTGGGGGTTTTCTGGGGGTTGTGGCCGGTGGCTTTGTCCCCGCCCGTGTTGGGCTTGTTCGTTGTTGGTTTCCAGTGTTGTTGGCCTCTCCTTTGTTGGTCTACTTTCGGCTGGTTCTTTTTGGGGGCGTCTCGGGCCTGTGGTCTTTGCGTTGGCCTCCTCTGCCCCTGCTGTTCTGGGTTTGGTGGCCTTCCTGGGTTGGTTAGTGGCCTCCTTCCCTTTTGGGTTTTTTGGCGTCCTGGGGTTTTTGGGGTCTCTTTCCCCTTACCTGTCTCTTCTGTTTGGTTGGGCTCTCGCTCCTGTCCGGCTCCTGGGCTCTTGCTGCTCCCTGGGCCTCCTTGGCGGAGTTTTGGTGGGTTTTTTCCTCTGGTTTCTCTGGGCCAGTTTCTGGCCTGTGCTTTCCTCCTTCCTTGGTTGGTCTGGGTGCTTGTGCCTGCGCTCTGTTGGCCGTTTCTTTCTTTGGCCTTCTTCGGGGCTGTCTCGGTTTGCACTGTGTCTGTGTGGCTGCCGGATCCTGTGTGCCTTCCCGGTGGTTCTGGGCTTGGCGGCCTTGTCTGATAGGTTGCTTCGCCGTGTCCTTTGGTTCCGCTTGCGCTGTCTCCAGTTTCTCTGGTTGGCGGCCTTCTTGTTGGGGTCCTGGTCTTCTGTTGGTCTCCGGTCCTTGTTAGTCCCTGCTGTCCTGTTCTGGGTTGTGGGCCGGTTGTTTCCTGCGGTCCCCCTTTCCCTCCTCCTCGGTGCTCCCTTGGGTTGCTGCTTTGGTTGTGGTTTCCGGGGCGTGCTTGTGGGTGCGGAAGGCCGGTTTTCTGCTTTGGTATTCTCCACTTTGTAATGAATGGGACGAGGACATAAGGGACCTGGGGTTAATGCTCTATTACTTACCGGTAATCTTCATTACTCTGGGTCCCGTTGTCCTCGTCCCATTCATACGCCCTCCCTTCCTCCCGGATGGCCGGCCTTCCTGTCTGGGCTTGGTAGTACCAGAGGGCTGCTGGGTAAGTACTGCTTATGTACTCCTGGTAGGAGGGGCAGTATTAGGGTCCCAGCATTCCTCTTGTTTTTTTCTGTTGGGAGATGGTCATCTCCACTTTATAATGAATGGGACGAGGACAACGGGACCCGGAGTAATGAAGATTACCGGTAAGTAATAGAGCATTACAGCGCAGACATCTAAATACCTTAGTTCGGCATCAAGGTTCGAAAAGAAAAACCCCTCGTGTCTTCAGTGGCATGTAGTGTCAGCGCCATATTGAGGGGCCTATTTAAATCCAAAATTAGAAACTGAAGACGGAAACAGCAGCAAACGCAAGTTATGTAAAAGACTGGTTTGTATGTAGCCTATTCAATCATACAAAACAAGCGCCATATTGGACACGTCTAAAGGATCACTGTTGTTCCCTATGTGTAGCGAAACAATGCAATCTAGATATATTTCGTCAATGTATTATCAAAAAACTCGACTTGCAGTTTAATTAAAAAAGTACTCGTATTATAAAAATGCATTCACGATTCTTAGATGGAAAAGTCAACAACCATATTTCATGAAAGTACAATTTTCTATCTCCGTATAAAGAGAAATCAGTACACAAAATTTGTAATTACTAAAAAGAAAACTAAAAGGAAACGGCTAAGGAATGATCTCCATTCAAGTCCAGCTTAAATAAAAACTGAAAACTGAGGTTGCAACAATCAAGAAAACAGTAAAGGTGGCTAACTCCTACGCAGCATGGGTTGTGACTTGGACTACAAGTGTCAAGAAGATTATATTACGGATGTATGTAAACCTTGGAATAAAGCAAGAAGACAAGATTGAGGACTGAGACTTGGACTAAATTTGCTCTTTTACGTTTGTGTTTTTTGCTAAGGTTGTTGACTGCTAACATCATAAAAAAGGTTTCAGGATTACCACATCGATGGTCTTTGGCTTCACTCACATGTTGGTGAACAAGAGTCCATGTTTTGATTGGGCAGAAGTTATGTTCTTCCACCGAAAAAAGTGCTGACCCTTCAAGAGATCTAATAATTTGCTTATCAAGTTGTGTGAGCCAGAGCTCCTTATCCGAGCTTGAACTTTCAGTCAAACACATGATATTGTGATGCTTTGTCTTCTAGATAATTATGATTGTGGTTCTTCTTTGGCAGCAGCACTGATGGGAGGAGGGCAGTCAGAAGGAACATATTGTTGTATTGCAGTCACAGCCACCTCACTTTCAGTGCTTAATTTGTCAAAAACATAAATAAGTGCAGGTGACCAAAATGTTTCTTCGGATACGGCCACCCACCTCTTCCACTAACTACCCATTTCCCCCAGTGGTTTCCTCCCCCGTCTCTACACCCAATCCACTGACGCAGTCCACTTCCTCAACTGGTTCTAATGAAAGCCAAGTGTAATACCTACACAAACCATCAAGGAGGGTTTTGAGGGGCACCTTTCTAGCAACATTCCTCAATATTCATACTACATGCCACATGAACCAATAGACTGCTGCCAACATAAATACACAATTATAAATACTGAAATGTTTAAGGCTGATGAAAAATATACTTTTAAACTGCATTGCAAATGAGAACCGCCCATATTTATTTATTTATTTGAGAGGTTGATCTAGCACTAGCTAGACCCCACTGTATCAGAGTGCTTTACAACAGTAAATGTTCACATCAAAGATAACAAGTCTATACAAGTTTGCTCAATGTGACTCCCCATCCATCGGTATCTAGTTATGCTGTGGCAGTAGATAAACGCTGCAAGTGTTACTTATATTTTGAGTGCAAAGCCCATAGGGAGAAGACTATACACAGTATAGCCAACTTTCCGACTTGCTACTGTACACTGCAGGTACAAAGAAGGAGACAGAGAGGAGCCAGGCTGACCTTCTCCCCTGACAAAAATACACAAGAGAAAACCTGTGCACAAATCCTCTCCACATGGTTCAAGAATTGTTCCCAAACCATGTACAAAGTGTACACATTGAAACAGATGTCAGACGCCTACAGGTGCACCTCGGATACATCTGTGAGGTGGCAGGGATAAGAGTCGAAAAGAGAAAGGTAAACGATGCTGTGAGAAACGAACAAAGAAAATGTAAAGAGCTTCCAATGAAACAGGAAGCGAACCAAAGAAGGTGTGAAGAGCAAAGGAGTGCTGGGAAAAATAATTGAAAGTGAATGGAAATTGGTATGTTAAAGGAAAAAAACGAGAAGGCATGGCATATGAGGATATAGGTGAGCTACTGAAGGATCACGCCAGATGCCTGCGTTTGACTCCGCTTGAGGTCCTTTTGGAACCTCAAACCCAAACCGAGCTGAGCGGAGCCTTCATGAAGCCTCATTTTCTACTGCAGCTGAAGTTCTGCCTTGCATTGTGCTGTAAGATTTTTACAGATCTGAGAGATGTTTAAGACCAGTGTAGTACTGTGAAAGCACTCTTTATACAAATGGTGTTTTGAGTTTTCTGTGAAATCGGCTGATGATTACCTTTAAGCACTTTAGCTGCACTATAGGGGCTCTTGACAGCGGATCCAGCTGTCCCTCCACAGATGGTGATACCGGTGGTTAATTTGTAAAAAAAACATAAATGCAGGGTTTTCATCAGAATGCAGCTTGCAGCAGCCCATTTCTCCCATTAGTGCTGCCTAAAACAGAACCATCCACTAACCATGAAAAAGGGGAGAGGATGTGGCGTAATGGCCAGAATTGACGACTTTGGAGCTGGGGAACCAGGTTCAAGTCTCGGTGTCGGCTCAACATCCAGTGATTCTGGGCAAATCACTTAATCTCCCCTTAAATTAATGTGTCCTTAACTGATGCTCATGAAAAGCACCGGTATTGATGATTAAGTGTTGGTGCTGAGCATCGGAAACCACCGGCTTAAATTAATGCAGACAGCCTGCTCGATATAAGCTCCTTGTGAGTCTGTCTGCAGCTAAGCTCCACACTACACTGGAGTTGATGTGAAGATGTGCAACTCTGTGGCATCCCTGAGATCATTTGTTTTTCTGCTGGGTGTAATTGCCTTCTCTCAGGTGTTGAGCCTCTATAAAAACAGTTTTTGGCTAAATTAGGGGGAGAAAGTAATATCAACATTAAATAAGTTTACACAGCATTTCTTATTTTTTTACTTCAGAAAGAGTTCTTGTGTCAACCTGATTTACTATATAATATATGTATATATTTATCATGATGCACTGATTTAGTGCGAACACAAAGAATTAGGCTTTGATGTAAAATAGGAGAACGTAAAAGGTAACTACGTATTCTACTGCCTAAATTGTGCTATGTGAAACCTGGAAAGATTGCATCAATCCCAGCTTCCACTTAAGTACATTTGTGATGTTAGGCAACTACTCTTTTTTGCCTCAGTGCCTTCTTTTCCATCATCGCATGAAAGCAAATTAGATTAGATCCTTGAAGGGAGTGCATGCTTCTAAAACATCTCTTGTACGTGGTGTGATAGACTTGTTACTTCATCAGTAATAGCATTGTAGGCCATACATAGGGGCACAAGACAACTACATTTCCTCAGTCTTGGTTCAGTAAATGCATATTCATCAGTGAAGTACGGGTGGGGGCATGGCTGTTCCTAAATTCGCGTTTAGAATCCATCAATTCTAAAATATTAAATGAAATGTTTCATTATAAATAAATACCCGATTTTAAGGGTTCACGTCTTTTTCATATGTGATTCGATTTGTGGTCCATCTCTGTGTATCCACTATATTTTTATCTGTGTCAATATGTGCTTCCCTTGCCTTTCATGGTCATTCCACCTTTAATAGGTGGGCGAGCCAGGAATTTAATAAGGCGAGCTGAGCGAAGGGTCTGGCATTGCTCTAAGAGCCTGAGCACGAGCAAAGGTGCCATCATTGGCCAAATCATACATATTTAAAGACTTTTCAAAGGTCAAAAATATTGTATTTCTTTGTAATGGGGCACATTTCAGTTGCATTGAGAGGAGCATACTGGTGATCCTGGGTTGGGTGGCGAGCACATGCTACGCCTAACCATGCCCAACTGCCATGAGCACAAACCTTCACTCTGTCTGCCGGCGGGGCCTCTTCCTCCGGCCTTCCCCTGCAGCCAGGGCCGGACCAGCTGTAGCGGGCACCTGGCGTTTTCCCAGTGGGATAGAATGGTGGGGGCCGGTTTTGGACTGGTGGGGGGCATTTTTTTGTTACTGGTGGCCGGTTTTGCAAAATTGCCCCCTGTTACAAAAACGCAGCAGCAGTGTTTTCCACACCAGCACACCTACCCCCATCCCCACCCGGGGCCAGTCCGATGTAATTGGCAGGGCTGGTTTGCGGTCCCTGTCCGGCCCTGCCTGCAGATGACCAGCCGAGGGTATTGATTGAGCCCTAGTGCTTGGGGAGACACTGAATCTCAAGGGCAACCAGTCTACACTTAAGTTTGTCCACCCTCAATGGTCCCGTCCAGTAGCAGCACCCCGCAACAGAGGGCCAAGTAGCTGCTCCTGACAGACAAGCTGAATAATACTGAAAAGCACAAGTGTGCAGATGTGCACTGGTTTTAATAGTTCCCCAGCTAATCTAATGTGTATTCTTCATTATGGAAAATCCACACATTGGTGCTCTCTCTCACCTCAGGCACCCACAGTTGCAGCAACAGTGAGGAAGTCCGTCGAAACTTGTATTAGTGAAGACCATTATACTGGTGAAGGCCACATGGTTCACTGACTCGATTCCTTTGTCCCTTCATGACTACATACCTACCGGGGACCAGGCTGCAGGTTGTCATTTCAGCTGAGCTCCCAGTTTAAGAAGCACATCGTACCCAGAGCATGCCAATTGAAGTTATATGGGCAATAGTCTAGGGCATGGGTACTCGCACTCGCACACATTTTCTCAAGGGCTAAAAATACAGTCTGGGTTGTGCCCAATCGCCGCATCAATGAGTTGACACTCCACATCTCAGTCATAGTTTTTTTAATGTAAAAGGGCGCATTAGCAGTGTATCAAAAAAGCGCATTAGTGCTATATTAAAAAAAAAAACTGCGATTGTCACGCAACGTTTGTTCACTAATCTACCTGGGATTGATTACTGAAAATAAAATATTCATCTCAGTTTGCAAGCGCAAGCATCCATGTTAGCGTGTGTCCTCAAAATTAAGCAACTGCCACGTCATAGTACCTACATTTTTTTTACACATTTTCAGCCATGCTGCATAGCAGTTGCGTTGCTATACACAATGGCTAAAAATGAATGCACGTGCCAACAGGTGTTGTACATGAGACATACTGGCTTTGTCAATGCTTGTTCAGTTAAAGTGTCTGTATTACATTTAAAATACAATTACTTGTAGGTTAAATGCCACATTTAAGTTACAGAATACTTTGCTCTTTTTAGCTACCTGACTGGCCCCTCCCCACATTGACTGCCCCAGGCCCATTATAGTATCAATCACTATTCCAATACGTTTGTATGCATTTTTCAGGTATGAGCAGGGATGCCTTGAAAGTACAAGCTAGACTGGCTGTAGTAACAACGCCCATGAGCACACAAACATAGCCTAACAACACTTGTTTTGTTTCTAGACTTTGTTTCTTCAGTGACTTTAGCTAGGTCTATGAGCAGGCCAGCCCTACTCATAAAACAAGCTACACTGACTACAGAAAGCAACCCCAAAATCACAAAACGTTTTTGCTTGGCTAACACAAGCAACAAAAAAACGACCCTCGAGCAGCTTTCTCTGCTGTACTCTTGGCTTTGAAGAGGGGTCCCAGAGGAAGATCAGTGGGCCTTAAGGGAAGGTGTGGCGGGCCGCAGGTCGTACTTTGTAATTTGTTTGCTCCTCACATACTCTTACGGTCACGTTTGTAGTGCACCTCCGCTTTCCAAGCTTGCCCTAGCTCGGCCATGACCCAGCCCCCAGCTTTAATTTTACAATGGGCCGTTCAGGCAGGGTGCAAGCCCTTGAACGAATGAGTAGTGTAGTCCAGCCAGTGATTGGCGGCAACATGGAACATGTAACAGCAATCCAGGTGGTACATTTATGTTGAGAAACTATCGGGACAACCGCCCATTGGAGAAGAAATATGTCATACTGGCCCTATAAAATGAGTCCAGGCAACCACCGGCACAAATTAAGCACTGTTTTCCATCATCAAATTCAGAGATGCCTTAGCTAAGCAGTCCTTGTAAGAAAAGTGTTTTTTTTCTTTCTAATTCCTATTTTAAGAGAACATTTTTAAAAACATCTTCTCAGCTCCCAAAAGTGAATTCAATGTATTTAATTTTTAAAAGTAACATTAGTAATATTTATATTTAATTTACTTGAAATTAATATTTTTAAATAGCACATTATATTCATTTTCTTATAAGGTAATTTTAAACTACCCTTCCCTGAATCCTAAAGCACCTTACTGCCACTTACCACTACCATTCCGTGAACCGTACAAACATCTTGCTACCCCTTAGCGCTACTCTTTCCAAATACTAAAAATCCTTCCCACCCCTTAGCACTACCCTTCCCTGAACCCTAAATATCCCTTACTACCCCTAAGTGTACCCTTCAGGAAACCCTATCAACCCTTGTTACTGTTTAACGCTGCTGAAGCAGCGTAATGTAGGCTCTACCCTGTTCACGTCATGTACATACATTTATGAACATATATACGACATTTAAATTTAAAGTGTGGCCTAGTTCTATTAATGTGTTTGGTACTTTTTGGGGGGGGAAATATCTTTATTTAATTACTATAAATTTTAAAAAAAGGTCAGCGTTGCACAAACTTGAAGTATTGATTATGGTAAAAGTGATACTCCCGCCTCAAAAAGGGGGAGAGTATTAAGTCCCCATCTTCCAGTACACCACCTATTTTGAAGATGCCAATCAAGTTCCAAGGTACAAACCCTCGTAGATTCCCCAATACTCTCATCATGCCCCCTTCCCACAGTGGTGTTTCTCTGGTTACCTTAGCTGCCCAGCCAATAGCTTTGGAGGCTCGCTGGTCGCTGCCATATTACCAATGTCACCTGCGTCACCAAGTGCAGAAGTAGTCTGGCCCTCTCCAGCATGTAAGTTTGGTGATCTTGTGGTGCAAACATCCAGTCATTGATGGGTATCAAGTGCAGTGCCTAATAGTTAGCCCGCAGATCTGAAAGGGATATTCCTCATTGTAGGAGTTATGCTGTGGGGTCCATAGCACCTCCCTGGGGTGTCTCCTGTTCCACAATAGCATCCTCACCTCTGACTCTATTTTGTTGAATATCTCCTCCGGGATATATAATATGTATTTTGAAGGCTATAAAGCAGCTTGGGGAGTGTAATCCTCTTGAAGATGGCAGCCCTCCCCAGAATGGTCCAAGGCAGCCCACACCAAAACTCTGCATCTTCCTGAAAGGCAGTGTACTCCTTCCTAAGGTTGGCAGCTAGAGACCGGTGTTTATCAGGCTTAACGTGGAATCCCAAATATTTCAATTCGCAGTCTACTCACTAGGGCGACGGTGGCACAGGGGCCATAGAGTTGAAATAGCACAGATTTCCCCCAGTTTCTTTTATAGCCTGAGTAGCTTCCAAATGACTCTATGGTCTGGAAGATGACCGAGATCATGGTATGCAGCTACATGATGTAGAGGAGTATACCGCATGAGCAGAGTGAGATTTTCTCTTCCAGCATGCTGGACTCCGAAGCCCAGAATCCCCGAAAATCAGGGTGGGTGCGGATCATGCTCGCCAGCGGTTCCAATGTGAAAGCAAACAGGAGAGGGAACATGTGTGGTACATTAAATAGAAATATTAATAGATAGTAACCATTATGATTATTAAAAGTGCATACATAACTGTATTAGCTAAATTCCTACATTGATATAATCATGTTCCACATACATTTGTTTATTACTGAGCATTGATTCTGTTGATTTATATCACTTTACTGTGCATCCATTTTGATTCTCGAGCTAGCTTAGTTTGACATTTGACCTTAACTGAAAATGTTTGCTTTAACATTGCCAGTATGCTGCTTTTTTCCCTTTACAGGTTCGTAATTGTGATTCTCGTTAGCTATTGAAAGGCTTGTTGTGTATTAGACAGCTGATAGTGATACATGGGAAAAGAAAGTTGGCAACAATTGTGAGGAACAGTTGATGCTAGAAGACCTTCTGTCCAAAGAGTACCAGGAGGAAGCTAACAGCTGTGTACCCAATTATTTGGAGATTGGTACTTGGGTAGTATGTCGACTCCCCTTGAATGCGGTTACCTTATTTGCTCTCAAAGAGGGAGAATCAGATAAGAATGTTCTAGAAACTGTTGACTGTGTTTTTAATTGGTGTTTCACAGTTAGTTAGGCAGACTTAATCCTGACTTCAAGAGGGAGCAGATCTCTCTCTCTCTCTCTGCTGGGCTTTCCCGAATGTAAAGCTTCATGCTGAGAACGCTTACCTTTTTCTCTCAATCTTCTACTGAAGTTCGAGCTCATGCTGACACCTTCTGTGCTTCCCTTTAGAAATTCTTATAGAAGATTAGGTTTTAAAATGTTTAGAATAGAAAAGGAGAGTTTATGGAACATCTAATTGCAGCAATTTGTGTTCATTACATTGTTGCTGTTACTATTTAGTATCTCATTTTATTACAACTAAATTTACTGGCACATTTCAGCCTTCTGATTGTATTGTTGTATGTTTTGAATTTATTTTTTTAGTTTGTATATGTACTGGTTGGATAACTGTTCTAAAATAAACCTTTAAAGTTGAAGACATTGATTGTGGGTCTTCATTATGGAGGCACAGTGGCTTCACAAAACTTGAAATGTATTTGTTAGCTTCCTTACATCATCTCAAGTCGACTACCAAAGTTCCCTACAACCAATAAAGAATTACATATGTTGATTTTACTAAGATATTGAGGTTCAGATATCCATGATTCGTCACTATGCTTCCATGAACCATAAAAACCTTTTACTGTACCTTAATGCAACCCATTTGTTAACCATAAAAAATCCTTGCAACCTCTTACAGGTACCCTCAAGGGCATAGCTTCAGGGTCTGTGTTTGGTTTGTTACATCCCACTAATAAATGTATTTTCTGGTAAATAGTTGGGTACATTTGCTTTCGGTCTGGTATGGTGAGGTGTCTGTTGAACTACATTTTAACATACAAAGAGTCAAAAAAGTGCACAAATGCACACCGGGTTTCTCTGTTTTTAAAGTCTCCCTACTACTCCACTTTCCTACCCTTTTCACTGCCTCTTCATTCCCTCTTAAGCCTCTCTCATGCGCCCTACTAGTTGTATAACGTATTTTACCATTATATACAGTATGACCGTTGGAAAATCTGAAGCGCACAACCATCCCCCCCCAATCTTACTGACCAAGTCACGTCCCTAAGTACTCTTCCCTGAAACCTAAAACCCCATACTATCCCTTAAGACTGTGGGTCTAATTTGACAACCACAAGGTGATCAATATGGGTTTCCATGCATTGACCACAAGGTGGTTAATGCTGGTTCTGGTGTGAGGACGACAGGGGCTCATGGCATTCCAAAGATTGTGTGCAGTTCAGAAGTGTTTGGGGATGATAGGTACTTTGGGGGGGGTGGAGGGCTAGACAGAACCTTGTGTTAGCCCCGTTGACAGGGTAAATTGTGCAGCTCATTTGAAGGGCTGCTTGCCACTTGTAAAGTAAGCAGCCTTTTGCACTTGAAGCAAGCGGAGTAGTGTGATCATTTCCTCCCATTATATTTAGGGCAACAGTGGAAGCCTTTTCAGGAGTACATTCTGCTGTGTATGTACATCATTGCTATTTGGAAGGCTTGCAGTGTATACTAGGCCCCTTTTGTAAATAACATTTGTTTTCTTAATACTGTTGACACTCACTTGATCCTCCGATGGATCTTGTATTGTGCCACTGAGGAGTTGGACATATGAGATCTAACATCCGGATATCCATTGAGGATCAGGAATTGAATATCCGATTCACAAATTTGTGATTAAATTCATGTATATGACTCTCAACACCAGACTATATAATTAAAGGATTATTACTGCTAGTCCAAACCTTCTAAATGAATTTTACTAGACTAACATTATGTAAACCAATAATTCTGTTAAGGCAGTACAAAATAATAACATTAATACCTGATTATCAAGTCTGTCAAAGAGCCAGCTAGCCAAACACACACACTGTCCATCCATCAAACCAAGTATAATATCCCCCAGTTCCAGGGTGACACCTCCTAGGTCCCCCCATTGTGTCAAACCACTCAGTCCATTGGACAGTTAGTATACGATGATTGTGATACGGCATAAAGTTAGAAACATATTGTAGAAAGAGGTGTAACTGTTCACGTAAGTTGTCAGATCATCTGGTATATGTAAACGTCCAAACAATGATCCTTTAGCAACAGACACATGAGTGAATCCCATTGTAGATGTTCCCAAAGTATCAACTTTTGTTGCAATAGTCCTTGTAAGTGAGTGAGAACACCTCTAGTAAGATACAGTTTCGCTTCACATTGAAAGTTGAGGAAAGCTTCTCATGAGTGTAAGACAAAGTAGAGTAAATGCAGGCCTATAATGAAGCTAATTTAGAATATGCAGACTATAAAGTCATGAAAATATACATTTCAAAGGGTAAACCAATATCCCCAAAAAATAATTTCAACTTATAAGCACTCAGAACATATTTGTTGTATTGCAAAGATCACATGTAACTATGACACATTACTGTACTTTCAAAGTACCAACGTGCAAAACATTTTCAAATTATAAAATATTAATCTCATTTCAAGTGGTGTATATTCAAACATACATGTAGGTTATTGTCTAAGGGTTTCAGGAGGGTTATGCTAATTTTTTTGCTTTCCTCTGGTGCACAATTTTTTCACATATGCAAAGAGGAAATTCAGAATGGAAATCCACTCTTTCGTTAATTTCTCATGTTTCTTTAATGTGTGGTTAGTGCACATTTATTCATAGGTTTCTCAAAACTTCTCATAATCAGTTCATGTGTCAGTCTAAGGTTCTGAGTGTGTTTCATCTGTATCAGGAACAAATCCCACAGCCTCACTAATGGAGTCATTTACACAATGTCGGGTGTTCCATATTTATTGGGTTAAAATCAGCACCTTATTTGCTAGTGCTCTGGTACTTTTCTCTTAATGCAAAAGTTAATTAACTATACTAAAACTCCTTTGTACACATTACATCTGTTTTTATACAGCTCTCAACATACATATCCCTGAATGACAAGATAGCCATTTAATATTTAGTTCATGACTATTCAATTTTTTCATAAAAATGGCCTCGCTGTGAAAAGTAAACGTCCCTTTTTAGGTCCGTCTTGGTTGTGCAGCTGTCTGGTTGACATATATTGGCAATTCTTTCAAATTTGCATATAACGGGCTTTGGCAGGGCCGTTTCTACCATTAGGCAAGACTAGGCGGCCGCCTAGGGTGGCATAAGGGGGAGGGCGGCATAAAACATGAGTTTGGGAATCCCAGCCAAGTGAATCGGGAGTGGCGCCTTTCCTGTATTACTATTTTTCAGCAATGAACTGCCTGGTGCTACCACACCCATTCCTGCTTAGTGTTAGTGCCACTGACATGGCAACTTTTGATGGCCCTGCTGCATTATTTGCAGAAGATCACACTGTTCTTTCATCTTGAATTGGCGCCCTCCACCAGAGTATGGCGGCTGGCACCTGTCAGGTCTGTGCACTTGGACAGACTCTGTCGGATTATGACTCACCCCCCCATGCATGGCTGTGCCCCGGAGACTATTGACTTCGTAATAGTTGCAAACAACGTGACACAGCCACGCAGCGAGTCGTGATCATCCAAAGCGCGCTTTTATTCCAATATGTCAGCCTGCTGCCTGAACCAAACCCCCTGTCTCTTCAGGCCTGGCAGAACCCTGAGGGGGCGAATGGAGGTTCGTGCCCCTAGTGAAGCACCTCACCTTCCACTACGGAGAGAGCAGAGTTTGTGCAGGGTGTTTGGCACCCGGAAAACTGGAGCCACTCGCCTTGTACTGGGCCATCTTCCGCAACAGGGAGGAGTTGGCCGCGGAGCTCTGGCGGGCAGGTGAGTCAAGGGCAGAGCGCCACGTAGTGCAAGTATGTCCAGGACAGCAGGCAACGCAACACAGAGTGTCCTAGCAGGACAAGCAGTGCACAGTCTGTACAGGATAAGTGTGGCCTGCAGTGCAAGTGTGTCCAGTGTGAGTCCAGGTTAGTAGGGCATGCTGCGCCCGCAGTGCACGTGTGTCCAGTGCGCAGTGTGAGTCCAGGGCAGAGGGGCATGTAGGTCTGTATGTCCAGGATAGCACGCAACGCAGTGTGTGTGGCAGCTGGACAAGCAGTGCACAGTGTGTCCAGGATAATGTGGCCTGCAGTGCAAGTGTGTCCAGTGCATGGTGTAAGTCCAGGGTAGTAGGGCCCGCTGGGCCCGCAGTGCAAGTGTGTCCAGGATAGTACGCGACGCCACGCAGAGTGTGTCCTAGCTGGACAAGCAGTGCACAGTGTGTCCAGGATAATGTGGCCTGCAGTGCAAGTGAGTCCAGTGCATGGTGTAAGTCCAGGGTAGTAGGGTCCTTTGGGCCCACAGTGCAAGCGTGTCCAGGACAGCAAGGCCCGTAAGTACAGCGTGTGTCCAGGATAACAGGGCATGCCAGGCAGGGTGTCCAGGGTGTCAAGTTCCGCAGTCAGTGTGTGACCGGAATAGCTGGTAACGCAGGGCAGAGTGTGCTCAGGATCGAACATGAATTGCCGAATTTGTCCTGACTAGAATAAACGTGATGGCGGTATTAAAACGCCCTTGCACCCGGACAGGGATCTCAGGGGACCTCTTCAGCAGCGCTGCCTTGCAGAGGCCCCTCTCGCATCTCACTACCCGGATCCGGCAGAACTTCCAGTCTGGAAATCTCCTCAGCGTGTGCAGGTAGGAGTCCCGTCACAGTGTGACACGCTCACCCCCTCCTTCGGACGATGTCATTATCCCTTTCTCACCTTCTTCTACCCTGTGCCCTCCTGCCAACTATACCCCAGTCACACCACCTCCTTCTAGCCCTGTCACACCCATCTCTTTCTATCCCCCTTACACCCTCCGCTTGCTGCCTGTCATGCCTCCCTCCCTCTACCTCTTCGCATGCCCTCCTCTTATTCTTGAATCTCCTGTTAGGGCTCCTTAGCTCCTATTCTCGGTCTTCTGTCAGTAGGGGCTCACAATATTCAAATTTCTGCATCCTGTCTATCCTACCTGGACTTGGAGCACTCATTTTCACCTTTTTTATTAGGCACTGTGTCCCATTACATGGTAACCGCACCTCACCTCGGTGGTCATCACGCATGACAGAGAAATACTTCCCACTTAAGATTAAAAAACAAAGAAAAAACACTTCCAACCATACATGGCTTAGCTTCTGCCCATTTAGATGAGTGCTTCAGTGCCCCACATAAGGGTAGTAGGCACTATATATTGGGGAGAGGATGTAGAATTACGGCTAGAGCGGTCGACCTCGAAGCTGGGTAACCGAGTTTGAGTCTCGGCAGGGATGCTCAACATTCTGTGATTCTGGGCAAATCACTTAATCTCCCTGTGCCTAACAAAAACAAAAATGAATGTGTCCATCTGTAACTAAACTGGTGCTCATGTAAAGCGCTCTGATACCTGATATCCTCTGGTCTAGTTTGCGCTATATAAAACTCTAAAAAGTGTGTATATATATATATATATATATAACTGTTACAATACAGGATAACTGGGGCTCTTCATTTGCGTTCCCTGTGGTTGTGCTTGTCGGGTCCGTGGGGCTCCTGAGGTCGCTGAGTCCTGGGTTCCTCTAGACTTCTGTTTTGGAACCCCGGGGGCAGTTCTTCTGGGTTCCTTTGGCTCCTACTGTGGGGTCTTTGAATCTCATTTTCTGTGGTGCCTTCTGTACTTCCACTAAGGGGTCCTCCTGTATGTTCCTTTTTCGAGGTCACCCTGCACACCTATTCAACAGCCTGTGTGTTCTTATTGTAGGTCCCCTGTCTGGCTACACGTCTTCGGTTCCCAACATATTCTCTTGTGTAATGGTTATCTGTTAAATATCCTTAGGTAGAACACTGGTTGAACCTTCATAATGCCAACACGTTTTTTGGGGGAGGTGCTTCTAGCCTGGATGACAGGGAGAGAGAAAGATGGTAGTAAAAGGGAGGGGGCAGCATTTTTCAATTCTCACCTAGGGCAGCAAAACACCTAGAAACGGCCCTGGGCTTTGGCTAGGCTATACCAAGAAGACTGTTACTCTCTCAACTTATGCTATCAGCTGGAAATGTATCCTTCTATCTTCCATGAAGTGCTTCTGTTTGCAATGCACGAGGGATCATAGTCTAAACCTGAAGAATTTAACTGTGCTATTTGTCACATTCAGTTCTTTTTCTCATCCAGGCATTCTTTTTTTTAAAAGTCATGCTGCACAGCATAGGCGATGCTATACAGTATGACTATTAACACTGGCAAAGCCAATACGTCACAACAGTGATACCTGTTGGCTTTCTTTACAATGTGTTTTTTAACATGCACTTATGAAGCACTCACCTTTTCATTTAGATGTTTATTTCTCTGTTATATCTATGTTGTCCCTGCACCTCAATTCACAATTTAGACAGTTTTCTTTTGGAGCTTTTCACATCCCTTCTTGCCTCGTTATTTTACAACTGCTACACACTTCACTATTTCCTGTGAAAAATAATGTCAGATGTATTTATCAGTGGGTAGTCTATGTTACCGGATCAACATTTATATCTAAAAAGAGATCATGTTATCTTCCTTTTCTGTCACCTCCCCTCCTCTCAAGGTTGCTGTGTTGTTGGTTGCCATTTTCCTAAAAATTACTTGAACTATATATTGTAACTATTTTGTCCTAATGAAGGCTCAACCAAGGTGACCCAAATATCAGGGGGGGCCCAAGCAATTGTTACCATTGGTTTAGCATGAACATCATTTATACATTTTGAACTGATATTTTGTACCCATTGATACAGCACCCGCTTATTTATTTTTTTAATTCTGTTTATTGCAGTCAAAAAAATATTGCATTACACCACCACATGACATAAGCTTTATATCAACATACCATAGTATCACATCGACGACTCTACAGTTCTCATGGTATAGTATAGCTGCCCCCACCCGCAGTCTCACTTTATTCCTTCCTATCCTCCAAGTCCTCTTTTCTTATTGGGGCTGTGCAAGGGAGGCCCCTATACTCATTCCATTTATTCCAGACATTTCCCTACTTCTGGAGAAAGCCTCTATTTTGATAAACAGTTTCTTCGGCCACCATGCACCAGTCCATATATTTTTTCCAATCGCCCAGTCTCGGTGTCTCCTCTTTGCCCAAATTACGTGCTATGTTTCTTTTAGCGATTATCAGAGCTAACGACGCATTGATTCTCTCCCCTCTTCCCAGGTTTGTTGCCTCCCACACATTAAGCAGACACTACTTAGCAAAGAATGGCAACTCAACTCCATACAATCCCCTTAGACATTGAGTTATCATAGTCCAGTATGATTAGATTTGTGGACAGCCCCTAATTATATGGAAAAACGTTCCCTCCTGGCCGTACCCCCTCCTACAGAGAGGATTTTGATGTCTGCCCATCTTTGCCAATGTAGTGCATGAGAGGTATGTTCTATGAAGTACTTTAAGTTGTATGAGGCAGAAACGAGATCGAATAGCAACTTCTCTAGGGGAAGAAAGTGCCTCCGGCCAATCGTCCTCCTGCGTGTCTATAATGTCTCCCTCCCATTTCTGCCATAACTTTGTCAACCTATCAGGGGCATTATGAATCAATTTCCTGCATGTCAGCGAGATCGCTTTTTTAGTTATGTGTTCCTCAAGAAGTCTATTCTCCAAGCGTGTAAATTCTGGCAGTACTTCTTCCCTGGGTATCACTGCACTTAAGGCGTGGTGGAGTTGTCGATATCGGAATGTCTCAGCGGGAGCCAGCTTATATGATCTCTGTAGGTCTGTAAAGGGTCGTATTCCTGCTGCAGAGTAAACATCCCCCACCTTCAACATTCCTAGTAGGTCCCACTTATCTAATCCCTGTTTCTTCCCCAAGTAAAACCGAGTCCCATAGGGGTGTAGCAAATGTAATCTTGTTTTTCCATCCCAACTGCTGGTGTGTAGAGTGCCAGATATGTACTGTCAGTGCCGTAGGCCCCACCAGGTAGTGTACTATTTTTGGTGCATATAGCGCATTCAACTACCCCCTTAATTGCAGTGTCAGTCTGTCCATACCGTATGCTGGCTCTGTCATTGGTCGGTGGCCTCACTGGTTAATGACTGTCAATTGCGCAGCACAGTAGTACGCCTGGATGTCAGGAAGGACGATTCCGCCTTTAAACCGCCCAAAGTTAATTTATTGACGCGTTTCTGGGGGAACCTCCATACCATAACAAGGGTCTGACTTCACTCTGTATATCTTTAAAGTAGCTATCTGGCACTGGAAAGGGGACATTCTGCAGGACATACAGAAAACGTGGCAGTGCCATAATTTTGAAAAGGGCCGCCCTACCCAGTAGGGAAAGCGGCAGGGATCGCCAGTGTTGCGCATCTCCCTTCAGTTGGCGCAGGGGAGTTAGGTTTGTTGTTTTAAATACATCTTGATTGACTGTGATAAAGATTCCTAAATAACGAAATCCTTCGGTTACTACCTGCTCCTCACACTCCCTCTGCATCCGAGACGGTGGACCACATAGAACGAAGATCATTGACTTTGACCAGTGTATTGTATAGCCGGAATATCTCTGGAATGTTGCGAAGATATTAAGTATTCTGGAAATGGGGGATTTAGGCGCTGCTACGTATAGGAGAATACTATCTGTGTAAAAGGATATTCTGTCTTCCCAATCTGCCGTCCAGCGGCTTCGGATCAGTGGGTCACCCCGGATCCAAGCCACCTATAGTTTTCAGCACTAGTGCAAATAGCAATGGTGAGAGGGGGCAGCCCTATCTAGTTACCCGTCGAAGCGGGAAGGTTTGTGACATCCTACCATTCACCAAACTTGTGAAAAGGGGCCTGTGTATAGGAGGCGAATCCAGGTCAAAAACTGAGGCTCCACGCCGGGGTGCTCCAGGACTGCAATTAGATACAGCCACTGAATGATATCAAATGCCATGCAAGCGTCCAGGGACAGGATAGCTGTGTCCTCCTGGATTAAGTTGGCCCGTCCTAGGACCCCATGGAGGCGTCTAAGACTGAGAGCCGTATTACGGCCCGGCATCAACCTGTATTGGTCCGGGTGTACTAACTTAGTGATTAGAGGGACAAGACAGAGAGCCATCAGTTTGGCTAGAACGTTTGTTTCAGCATTTAGCAGGGAAATAGGATGATATGAATTACATTGGTCAGCTGGTTTACCCTCTATACGAATCCCAACTATTGTTGGAAGGCGCCGGTCTCTGGGGAAAACACCAGTGTCCCTGCATTCTTCGTACATGTTCAGTAGGTGGGGCACTATGTGGGAGGCTGTTATTTTATACAGCTCAATTGGGATCCCATTGTGGCCAATTGCCTTTCCTGATCTCAGTGCCATGATTGCCTGTTGTACTTCCTCACAGGTCAGGTCTCTATTGAAGGCCTGGACATCCTCTGGCGTAAGTTTAGGCTGTTGTCAATCTTTAAGGAGATCCAGTGCATCTTGTGTGGTGCATGCCGTCCCTGATGTGTAAACTCCCTCATAGTAGGTCACAAACGTGTCCACTATTTCCTGAGGGTCAGTGATCCTCACACCAGTCGGCAGTTGAATGGAGGCCACCCAGCGTCTGGCTTTTTCTCACCTTTCGAGCCAGGCAAGAAGTTTCCCAGCTCTATCCCCTTGTTCGTAAATTCAGTGATGAGTCGTCATGATCAGAGCACTAGCTGTATCGGTCGTCAAATCTCTATATTCCTGTTGTTTAAGGCCCAGGAGGTGCCTCGTGTCATCATTTGGTATATCAACTGTACTTCAAGGTCGGAAATGCTACTCTCCAATCTCTCATCTCTTATCTTATCCCTCCTATGTCTTACCATCAAAGAAAGAGCCTGTCCCCTGATCACCGTTTTATACGCTTCCCAGAGTGTTTCTGGTGAAGTCACTGAATGTTCATTTTCCCTAAGGTAGAGGTATGTTGGTTTTTTCATGTCTTCCCTAATTTGGGGGATTTTTAAGTAGGAGGGCGTAATAGTGATTATGTTGGTAGTTCGCTGTTTGCCTATTCTATAGTGTGCCCACATGGGAGAATGATCTGATATTCCCCAGGGTAGATTTCTCACAACCCCAAAGACAGGCAACTGGGATGGGATCGCGACCAGGAGATCAGTTTGTGAGAGGCTACCATGCACGCCCGAATGATATGTGAACTCTCGAGTAACTGGGTTCAGCGTTCTCCAGATGTCAGTCAGGCCCATGGCTCCAATAAATTCTGTCAGTCGTGTCTGTGTTTCATGCGTGTTTCTCACTGGCATTCGATCTATTGTGTCATTCAGTGTCATATTAAAATCTCTAAAGAAACATCGGGGGTGGGATGCACACCATAATATTCCAACTTTTCTCTGTTTAATCCAAATGTAATCCTGTTTAGCGTGCAACTTTGGTTCAGTGTCATGCCCAAATGACACAATTTAGACAAAAGCTCCGATACAAGGAGAGACCTTTCTCCCCATACCTGTGCACAGCAACAATTAGCCTTTGCAGGCGTGTTTATATCCTTGCTTAATCCTTATTTTGTTCGTTTGACCTTTGAATGTTAATTCCTTTTACTCCTGCTACGATGTTAATCCACACAAAAAAATGCGCGCCTTTTCCAGGTTTCTTATGTCCCCAAAGTGCCCATCCAGACCTCAATCAGGAACACGACTGAAGCGTTATTCATAAAAAGCAGCTTTTATTCATGTTACTGCCCAATGCATTTCGGGCTTAATTAGCCCTTCGTCAGGGATCACTGAAAAAATCACAAAAACCATAATCAGTACATATAATTGTTACCCAAAGTTACATATTTGAAAATTATTTCACTTGCACGTTGCCCACTATTGAATCCGTCCCTTTCACTTGGTTCACAGCTATTATCACATCATGTTAGCGTTCCCTGGTTTATACCGTGCAAGTTCACATTATGCCTCTGTAGATTTAAGATATTAAAATCTCTGCCTAAAAGGAGGTGACCTGCTGGCAGTTCCAGCAGCAGTGCCCCCAAGTCCGGAACAGTAGTGTTGTGGAGTGCCGGTGGGACGTATATTGAGATTATGTTTATCTGACCCCGTATCTGCTCAGGTTTTTTCAACTATAAATGGGAAGTGTTTCTTGAGGAGTATCCCCACCTCTCTGGATCCCGAGCTGAAACCCGAGTGGGCCATCATTTTATAGCCCCCTCGGTCTAGTGTTCTGCATGTTTTCCCCAGAAGATGGGTCTCTTAAAGGAGTACTACTTCTAGGGTGTGTCTCTTCAGGAATTTGAGAACTATACCACGCTTACATTTATATCCCCAAGCCATTCACATTCCCCAAGAGTAGACGAATCTCATGGATTTTCATAGTGGGCATGGGTAGTGTGCGTTGTGAGTTGGATTTTGTATTGATGGTGGATTGTGGCATCCCCATTTCTTAGAGGGAGAGAAAACAGTTCAAACAAAGAATAAGTTGAGTGCGTTTGATAGAAGGTGGTAGCAGTTCGTGTTGATGGTGCAATCTGACAAAACTTAGGTGGTTTAATAAACAAACCTTGCAGGTGAACAATACTCCTCTGAATCCGCATATCCCATAAATAAACCCCCCACCCGCATCCCTGCCTGACAGACCTACAACTGCCCACCTCCCCCATCTTAGCAGAGTGCCTGTCATCCCTCCCTGATCGAAAACCTGGTAGGGGCTGTGTACCGCTGCAAAACAGTTACCCGTCCCATAATAGTTTTCTTGTCCCTCTGACTATGCTACTCCTATTTAGGAGTATTGGTGTGAAGGCCCTCACAGTTCACCGCATTTCCCCGCAGTGCGGTCTCGGCTCAGACCGGTCAATGGTCCACCCAGGGCTTCGTTTCTTCTACCAGGTCTAGGAGGTCTGTTAGTTAACAGTGCAGCCGGAGGAAATGCTCCAAGACAAGAAAGCTCAAGTCTGATTCACTACCACTATCCCAACGATGACCTGCTGTGGGTGGTCCCCCCCTGTTTCGGGGCCACTGTCTCATTCCTGGAAAAGGTCAATGTTTCTCTGTTTTGCTTCCCTCTGTGTATCTTTGCCGGGGAACCTCCCACTGTCCGCCATCCTTCAAGCTAGGCCCATCCCTCCTCTGTAGAGTCAAAAAAAGGCCTTCCCCCCCGTAGTCATGCTGGAAAAAGCATGAAGTATTTCAGTCCCTTTTCTCTCAGCGCTTGCTTCACCACCAGGAAGTTGCGTCTTTGTTTTTGCATCTTCAGGGTGAAGTCCGGAAAAAAGGTTATTGGGGCATTTTTATATTGTATTGGTGGGGCAATGCGGGTCGACTAACACCTCATCATGGTCCTTGAAGTTAAAGAGACGAGCAATGATAGGCCTGGATGGCGCACTGGGCCGGGGCCTGCCTCCCAGCACTCTGTGTGCTCTCTCTTCTGAAAAGAACTTTGAGAGGCCTCTTGCCTGGAGATATTTAAGGATCAGATCCTCAACAAACAAGTCTGTAGCAAGGCCCTCTGATTTCTCAGGGACCCCCAAAATGTGTATATTGTTACATTGTGATCTACCTTCAGAGTCTTCTAGTCTTACTTCAAGGTGTGCAGTGGTTGTTAGGAGGTCTTTGACTTGGTCTTTGAGGGTTTTGGTGTCCTGTTGTAGAGTTACTGTTTTGTCCTCCACCTCCTGAATCCTACCACTCATGTTCCGGGGATCTGTGCGTATCAGGGACATCTCCATCTTCACGTTATGTATGCACCCCTCCAGCCCTGTTCTAACCCTTTGTATTGCTGCCATTATATCCTTGAGAGATATGACGCTGTCATCAGGTAGTAGAGGAGGTGCTTCTGAGATTGCGTCTCCAGCCCGTCCTGCCCCTAGGGAAGTGCATATTTGTCGAGCTTCGTGTGGTGTGTACTTTTCATTTCTCCTCCTCCCGTCATGTATACTCGGTATGAAAGGGGAGGGGGGTTGGACCCCAGGTTACACTCTGCCACCTGCCACCAGAAAATTAGGTTCTCTGTGCGGCCTGTCAGGTTTCTCCTGGTTCTGCAACCCCCCCACCCCCAACTATTTACTGTGGATTTCCCGAGTTGATCTTCTATGGCCCTCCTTTTCTCCTCATGGCACCTTGTGTGAGGGGGGTCTAGAGGCTCCAGAATGTCGGAGTAGATGCAGACATCCACTGCAATTAAAGCGTAGCAGTCAGACTCTGTTTGGCAAACACGGCGCTCTTGATGCCAGCACTATATCGCCGGTGATCGCGATTTGTGTCAAGGATTGCGCCTTTTGTTTCGCAGCGGAGGAGGCAGGGTCAAAATCAGTATATTGTTGGGCCTTCGCGCTTTGCGGGCCTGCCCCCTTCCCAATTGTGCGTGGGGATGTACTCCCTCTCGACGTCTGCGCCACAGCGCTCCGTACCAATATTGCAGGCCGGGATGCACAAGGAACTTCAATTGCCTCGGGGTTTGGGCTTATACATGCCTTTTTCTCCAATACTGCACCTCAGGTCGGGCCCGGCCGCTGGCCCGGGGGTCACGCCTCCTTCACCTCGGGCCGAACTTGTGTGGCACCTCTACGAGGAATTTAATAGCAGTCCCCTGCTACTGTTTAACAATTGCAAGTCTGCCACCAGGTCTTTGGAGATCTCTGCTTTACGGCGGAGTAGCACGGAAAAACGCCATCCTCAGCCCCGCCGCACTCTCGAGCTTGCACGGCAAGGCTGGGGTCTCCAGTCACCTCGAGGAACTGATGTCCTCTGGACAGCTGCTGCAATTTAGCTCGGGCCTCCGCTGTCACCTCGAGGCCGCACCTCCTGAGCCCAGAACAGGCCCATTTGTTGCCCTAATGAAATGTTCCGCGACTGCTCTCCAGCATTCCTCATCGCATGGTGCACATTGATATTTGTCGGGAGAACGGATAGATGAGCGGATGTTGAAGGGAAGATCACTGGGTCACGGACCCACTTTAGCAAGCGGCCATGTTCTTCGGCAGTTGGCCCCCTGTTATTTATTTTTGTTATAGTATATATTCTTTGTGTATAGATAATTCCTGAAACTTTACATACATGTAGCCACTTATTATAACCCTAAAAATGAATCTAATTCCTCCGACCATTCCCACCCCGCTTCCATTGCACTGACCACATGCACCACCCATAGTCGCTTATTTAGTAGAAGGATAATTTATATTCCAGATGTCTACTTTCCTCCTTTTTCTAGCCGAATAGAAAATACTGATACTGTTGTGTGGAAGTGATGTACAGCAAAAGGGCTGAGTTGTCATACTTCGAGAAGTGGTTGTGGGAATTTGCTGTCATTCATGCCTTTATTGTTTGGTCAATAGTGTTGTCATCAAATTATGAGATTTTGCCACTTAGCTATTCAGGATTGAGCCTCAATTTAGGGCCTTTCTGAGAAGAACTATTGATGAATGTATTGTTAATGTATCCATTCTTCACTCACTTCTAATTTAGTGACGGTATTTTTCTTACTTTTGTCTTTTAGGTAACATGAGGCTGCTTTTTCTGGTCTTAGTGACTGGCTGCACATCCGTAGGAAAAATACTGGATGCTGAAGTTTACAAAATCACCAATATAGATTTCTGCCCCCTGCAGGAAGAAACCAAAGAGGAAGAGCGTGTCTCTGCCCTCAAGAAGATTCTTAATTCTGGAATGTTTTATTTTTCATGGCCAAACGCTGGATCAACCTTTGACCTGACGGTTCGGGCACAGAAGATGGGTGACAACAATAACGATGCCGTTAACTGGTTTTTCTGGTTAGTACTGGTTTCTGTATCCGCTAACCATGTTTGAGAGTTTGTGTGGTCTGATGGTGCCTACAAATAAGACTAGACAACTTTACTAACTAATATTTACCCTTCGATTAAGGAAAACAGTATGGTCTTTACTGGTATGATTTTGCACCATTTGCTAGTCAGGTAGTAGGTCTTAGTATGTGGCATAATTAGCTTAGTGGAAAACAAGACCAGTATGGTTATAAAGAAGTTGAAATCTCTAAGTTGGGCTATACTCATCCTGCACATTCGGCTCAGCCGGCAGGGACTCTGAAGACTTACTCTAAAGAGGATAGAAACTCTTGATAGTAGGTCAAGTTTATGATGTCATTGTAACTTTTGAGAATTCTTAACTGTGGAAGTCTGTTGTGTATTCTTTAAGTCTTTTAGGAGGTTACATATATTGGAACTCACTCCTGCATGTATCTATATGCTTCTGTGTCCCTTCGGATTCCTGTAACTCTGTGATCTGCTGTTTCATCTCCTTTCTGCAACTCAAGAGAAGTTCCCCAAATACTGGCTATGGTGACTAGTCGTCTTGCTTTTATTTATTCATAGCCTTCAGTTAGCGTGCATGTACGTCTGGCAAGAGGGTGACTGCCCCTATTCTATCAGCTATAGAAACACCAACCTCTTAGCAGGGCCGGACTGGGAGCCCAAAGCAAGCCCTGGCAATTTTGCCGTACCTGTCCCCTCACGGTCGGTAGTGAGACAGTCTGACCACTACAAGGGGAGTTTTTGGAGCGAGAGGGGTGTGCAAGTGAGAAGCACTAGCGGTCCCCGGGAGGCTGGAAATGAAAGTGAGGGAAATATGCTTGCTTGCTGCTTTTGTTATTGGGCTCCGACATTGCAGCATCACTGTGAAACTACCCCCATAACACAACTGGCCCCCACCCTTACAGTTTCCAGGAGAATCTCATGATGCCCGGTCCAACCTGTCCAGCTCTGTCTCTTAGGTTCCCGAAAAATGTGGTAGATGTATGTTTATACTCTTTTAGCCTTCTCTTTTTTTCTGAGAACCCAGGATGATTTTGCAGACCCCTTCCTTGGAGCTCAGAAGCTGGAAATGTGCATATTGCTTCAGCCAGAATGCTAGCGAGGTTTGATCACCACCTCTTTCACAGTTTCAAAAGAATCAATGTCTAGGGTTATTTGGTGGGGAGGGCCTCAACAAACCATCATACGAGGTAATCTGCAAAAAAGATTATGGAGTTTGAGTCCCTGAAGTTGTTACCTGTAAGATGGTTCATTTTTTTTCAAAGCTTCCCAATCCTTGAAGCAGGTATGTACACAATTTCCTAAATTGCCTTGCCCTGCATCATGGAGAATGGGGTAAGATGTAGAGCTTTTGGCACCGGAAATGTTCTCAGTAGAACCATTTGTTACAGTTACACGGTTTACTTGGAGTCTAAGGGTCAGGTGTATGAAGCATTTTTATGGTCGCAATTGCTCCGATGTGGACTTTGTGACCACAAGAATGCTTTTTTAAAATGCATGAATACAGTTTTAGAAGTCAGTAATCTTTTACAGACTCCTACAATGGGATTCTGACGCCATACCGAATCGCTATTCAAAAGGGGCGTGGTATAAGTGTTCCGTCCAAGTACTGATGAGATATGCAGTGAATCAGTGCTCAACTTTATTGAAAGGAGATCAGACTTGGTAGTGCCCTGATGCTAGCAAGCCACCATCCATGTGATGGCTAATAATTGGAGTCAGTTGCAATTTGCCACCTACCTCATTCATATGTATGCTGGTACCAAGTCTTCGGGTTCCGGATTGTGTACATCAAAATACAACACTCAGGATAGCGCACAGAAGTCTAATGTAGGTTTAATGCAAAATAGCGACAAGCATTCTAAAATTAAGCAACACAGTTGCTGTTTCTACAGACCAGAGCTTTGTCATTGATCAGTCAAAGCATGTAATGTTAAAATCCACTCATTTTTCCGTTACTTCTATACACTTTTTCTCCAAAAAAGTAAATGGAAGCAAGAGCGTGTGACAGCAGAAGAACTAACACATAACAACTAAGCAGGTGCAGGATCTTCTAGTGGGAAAGCATGGAAGAAGTAGTTGGGAGAAAGATGCAGTCCAAACTAACCGGAACAGACTCTGTTGCTTCATTCACTATGCCAAATTCAAAGCAAAGCTACACTCTGCGAACATGTTTCAGCAGAACTGTGCAGTGTGCCACATGGAGTAGCAGAATTATAGTACATTTAATATAGATGTAAAAGTGCAGTGATAGTAAGGCTTTAATGGTCTCTAAACTAGTATATCAACAAAATACAATAGATTAATAATATGGGGCTGCCCATGTTCTGGAACACATGAGCATTTAGCAGTGTCATAGTAAACATATATACATTAAGTCACGTATGTTGGTAAATTCACTTTTTCAAGTGTATCACCACCGTAGTTAAATAGTTAATTATCTCTTCACCAGAGAGAGAAAATGAAATGTCGGTGCAAGGTCTGGGGCTCTCTGTTAAGTGTAAACATTTCCCGAACCTGCACAGTAAATATAACTTTGTAGACCTCACCAGGAACAATCAAAGAGGTTCTGGGTATCTGGATAGGCTTTAAAGATTTTCAGTGCACGAGGCTTGCTGGCAACACGTGCTCTTTTGCACATGATCTTTTCAATAGCTGATCTGGGAGAATATAAGTCTAAAAATGGCATATTCGCCACAGCGATATCTGACTTTCCCCCGAGCTTTTTACCAGGCCTCTTTTAATTAAGCTACAGAGAAGCTTAAGCACAAATTACCACTGAAACATTGCTCGCCCATGCAATTTAATCTCGACAGAAAAACAAATACGATGCAGCGCAGAAAATCTGATCCTATAATTGGAACCCCAAAGGTCAATGCAGAAAATCAATAGGGTGATCAAGCTAATGGCGTAAAAGTGATGCAAGCCTTTCTCGACGGATCTTGGTGCCTGTGGTAGGGTAAGCACTGACGTCATGGAGGGAACTACACATTAATCTAACTTTATCACCGCACATCTCAAACATCTCTCTTCCATCCCCAATACCCCTGGACCTCTCCGCTGCCTTCCACACTGTTGACCACAATACATTTATTTTGTCTTCACTCAATAGGTATTTCTGTATTTGCTTGTAATTTTTTCACCTTTTACATCTAGCCGCTCCTTTACAGTTGTCAGGTACGCAGTGATGTCTGTACCCAGCCCACACCTTGTGGGTGTCCCACAAGTATCCGTTCTTTGCTCTCTACTGTTGTCACTGTACACCTGTACACCACCTTTCCCAGTGACCTCATCTTCTCTTTCTGCTTATCATAAAACATCTATGCAAATCACACTTAAATCTCCTTCTCTATTCCAATATTCACAGCTTGCCTCCTAACACACAATGCTTCTGTGTTATATAGTCAGCCGACGCGGGATGGCGGATGGTCGCTCATGCGGAAATCATTTGAAAATAAAGTTCTCTTCTTCCCCTCCACCACTAGAGTTGCCCCTCCATTCTACAACCCCAGTACAATTAATTTTGAATTATCAGTTAGAAATGTTGAGGTTGTCTTAAGCCCATGCATGAGGATGTAAGCTTCCATCACGAACACAGCCACCAGTGCTCGTTTTCAATTGTTTAACCTACGCAGAATATGCTCATGCGCACCATTTAACACTGCAATGACACATATTACCTCGGTATTCAGTAGACTTGACTACTGCAGAAATCTTCTGGCGGGTCTTTATAATCATTCCTACCAACCATTAGACAAAATTATAAACTTTCCTATCCACATTCTTTTCAACCTACTTACCTTGCTTCTAGCTCCTACGAACCGGCCGTTGTCTCCCCACCAGTATAGGGGTCATATACAAACTGCTGACATTAGTCTTTGAATCAGTGTACAGTTTTACGGCTCCCCATCGCTCTGACACCCTACCAAGTTAAACAACAACTCAAAACCTATAGTCCACAAATTACAATTTTTTTACTTTATCCAAACATCTGATGCATCCAACTTCTAAGCTTTTCAGGCTCATTTCGATGATATTCCCCACCAATGACCTTCTGTACCCTCAAACCCTTACAAGAATTCAGAACTGCACTCAATAGACATTTGCAGCAACAAGAAAGCCATGATGGATTACCACCCACTGTCACTATAAATATTAACCCTCCCATTTACCCTTCAATTTCCCTTAGGCAATCACAAGATATCTCTTTAGTGTTGTGTTTGTCTTCGCCAAAGCGACCCACCCATTGGCACATGTGATTATGATTTGAACTCTTATTTCCTTCTACTGTCTAAACAGCCAAGCAACAATTTCCTGTGTTTTTTCATCATAGCTATGTAAAACACTTCCGTTTGCTCACAGCTTATAAATAATAAGGTCTGCATGGGGGGCACATTTTCTTTATGGAGGAGCCAGTCCCTAGCTACTTGACCAACACGGTGTGCTTTCACTGCCCGGGGCTTTGTAAAACTTTGTATTGTCTTTCTGTTAAACTCCATGCATGTCTCTGGAAATGTTGCTGTTGTTTACCATAGTTATTTGTCTAACCAAAAGCTAAAGTTCCCCACCGTCCAGCTGGAGAAAGGGAACACGTCGAGTCTTCTGGTGGTGACCTAGACTCTTCTTTCCGCTGTAACCTAAGAGAAACTGGCCACACCTCATTAACGAGGAGACCATCCTCTTTGCCGGCGTTCTGCTTAACCACAGTGGAGCGCTTACATTAACTGAAGAATGCTGCCCAGGCCTGGCCTATGTTTTATTTTCTTTGAGTTAGTCTCCATATGTATTCTAGAAACAGCTGGAAATATTTGGGCAGAGGATTTCTGCTTGTACCCAATGAGATTCAGGTATGCTTTCCCCACTCTACAGATGCTTAAAGTGTATGTGCTTTTTCCCTTGTGTGTCCTGTTAGCTCCTTCCCCCAGGATCATAATCGGCTTCATTCCTCTCCATTCGGAAGGCCATCCCTGTCTATTTATATCTTGTCGCCAAACAAATCTGACCCAATTCTCAATTCCCAGTTCTTAGTACCTCCTTTGCTTGATCCGCTCGGAGATTTGCGCTATCACTGATTAAAAGTTAATACAATTTCTCATAACTATCACAAATAGTAGGTGAATGAAGCATAGTAGTCGGCTCCAATATGTTGCCCTTATTTGTAGGAAGGGATTATGTTTTGATCAAATTATTTTGCAAGGATAACGATTTCAAGGCTTTAGATTCAATTAGTCTTTTGCTACAATTGGGAGAAAACCATGCGAGGAATACGTTGTTACTTTGTGGCATTATAAGTATAAACTGCAGTTTCCTAGATGATTTTTTCGGTATATTGTGAACATTCGTTTTAAATGATAAATCATACTTGCAAATCACTGAAAGAATCCCACACCACTTGGCTAGTTATAAAAGTGAGAGGAAAATTAGATAGGTCTAAAACACCAAACAATGAGAAGGAGGCATTATAGAACTATGTTTCAGTGAACTCAATACAACTTTAACTGCACTTATAGATCATCATCTCCATGTACTGATGAAAATCACATACTAACTAAACCTAATCTTTGCTAGAGAATATGTAATAGAAAGGGCCCATACAGGACCTTGCCCATCCCTTGTAACCCATAGCCATTATCTCTTTACTGCATGCCCAACCTAACCTCCATCTTTTGCAGTTTAGTGTGAAGTGTGTGTGCGTGCACCACCAGGAATACGTTGAATCTGTTTTTGTTCCCTTGCGGCCTTGAACATTACAATGTGATACAAATTCAATAATGCTTTGCTAGCAAGATAAGAGTTGTATATAATTTTTCTATTCTTAAGTTGAGAAGACAGCATTTACATTAAGGGCAATGGTAGCAAATCGGTTTAGGGTTTTTCGTTCATACGAAAGATTAATGTAGCAACGCCCAGCCATTGTCATGCAATCTTCTACATAACTGGAGACCCTACATTCCTTTGAGTGGTCATTTATTCTGCATTTTAATCACCAGGCTTCTGCATGCTTTATTCTATCTCTTGGTCCCAGGTGTGTGTTATATATACTTAGCTGAGTGTGAAGCTGTGTATTACTATTGTTAATGCCTTACAATGGCACATGAATCTATATGCAGTGTAAATAATTAAATCTTCTTTGCCATAAAATGTGCTGCTTCATTTTTTGTGCAATCTAATGTTACACCCAGGTGCACAGGTAAGAGCGGTGGGGTGGGGTGGGAAGGGAGTTGAGGGACGACGACAAGAGAAAAAAACTATTTATAAAAGAAAACCACCTACCTCGAGTTCACTGCATCGCCAACTCGGCGATGCGACAAGTGCAAAGTCAGTGGTTTTCTTTTTTTTAAATTACATTTTCCCTCGTCATCATCTGTAGTTTCCCTCCCTTCCCCGCCCCACTGCTCTTACCTGCACGGACTTCTTCAGGGCCGGACTGGGAACCAAAACTGGCCCTGGCAAAGTGCTCGGCCGGCCCCCCACCCCCGGGAGGTTGGGGGGGGGGGGGACCGCGCTCTTTGCCAGGGCCGGTTTTCGGCCGATTTTCTTACAGTCCGTTTTTGCCGCTATGCTGCAAAACCGGCCCTGTAACAAAAACACAGCCCCCAGGGGCCCAAAACCGGCCCCAACCCATGCGACCCACCGGGGGATTGCCCGGTGGCCGCAAAGGCCAGTCCGGGCCTGGACTTCTTATGGTTACACCACAGTCGCTGTTTTTAAAACAGCAGTTATTTCAAAAGGTTATTCAGAGTAAGGATTTCTAAGGATTAACAGCTCGAATCATACAGGGCTTCCTAGTGAGACACTTCGATTGCACATGGACAGTAGTGTTTTACAGGGATGTTTCTTAATGGAACAACGTTCTGTTAGAGGCTTGCAGGATGAACTCAGAAGTAAACCAAAATTTAAAACAGGTTCTAAAATATAACTGGAATACAAAAAAGAAGAGGTACTGGCGTAGGCGTTGGAAGTAGGGGTGCGTGGGGTGCTGCTCCACCCTGAAGGTCAAAGTGAATAAGCAGTAAAGATTCCTTTAAATTTTGTTTTATCTTGTCACATTTGCTATGCATTTAAAGACAGAGGCCAAATGTATGGCTTTGCCTTTTGACAAATTGCTGATTATTGATTGAACATGTAGATTGGTGTTTACTTTTCTTTCTCGTACTGCATGGTTAGTGCATTTTTTAAAGTGAACTATCTGACAATCTTGCTGGGACACAGGGAGTGTGAAAGGAAAGGCTGAAAGATCAGGGGCATAATACAGGCCCCTGCAGCCCCTGCGAAGCAGTGGGGTCCCAACCCTTCAGCGGCAGCCAAGCCCTTCAGAGGGGGCCATTTCACCCAAAGCCAATGAATATTTGTGAAATATGGGAGACTCATAGACCCCCTCTTCACATTCTACTGAGGGCCCCATCAATTTACTTTATGCCACGGAGTAGGATGTTATTGTTTTTTTAATAACACACATCATTTAAATAGCTGTAAATTAACTGCACAAATATTTCAAAACTTATTAGCAGTTAGGAAAGTACAAATAAAGCACATTTTTTTGTAATTCTTAAATGTGGTGGAAACAAATATTTTTATAAGATCAAAGCAAATCAAGACACTACCTGGCAATGTGCAAGTTATAAATTTGTGTTGAAACCCGATCTCCACTCATCTTTTGTGTGCTAAATAGCTTTATCCGTAAAATTGCATGTTGGTGTGAATTTTGTTGCCATTTCAATGGAAAAGGGCTTTCTGTAAATGATGAATGATACCACACCATTCTTTAGTAACATATTTGCCCCAAAATGCACCACTGGCTACATGCCACATCCTTACAACTCTCCTGCTGAACTGGTGTGGTCATTTCCTACACTTGTTCATTATGCAACACTTGTATGTTTTACAATCTCTGACTTCAGTGATGTAACACTGCTGGCAGCCCCACACTCAATTGTTCCAGCACTACTGGCCTCCATGACATCACAGGTCCTGCAATGTCATGAGACCTAAGTTACATTGAACCTGCAAAGGGGGAGTTCTACCACAAAGTGAGAGAGAAAAATAGAGACCACATTTGAGGTATGATGTCAGGGAGCACTGGGCCGCATTCAGTTACACTACTGGGTACAGTTTAATTACTTAAGTGGCCTCATTAAGATATTGGAATGTGTCAATGCCTCGACCTGCAAACACACATGTTAATGGGCTTAACAGACCTCTAAACAATCATTTGCAATGCAATAAGTCTCGCATTTACGAGAGTTTGAGCTATTGGCACTGTAACTGACCATGCCTTTTATTTATGTGTTGTTTTTAAAACAGATAAATAAAAGGAATTGCTTTTGTAAAAGCACCCCATGACGCACTTTCACTTTAATGGCGGCTGCGCTCCTTCCTTTAGACGCGTCTCACTTCTAAGGAAAGGGTCACAGCTGCCATTCATTTGAAAGCATGGTATGGGGTGCTTTTACAAAAAAGCATCTGTTTGTCAAGTTGGCATACAAATGCTTTTTTGGTCAAAAGCGCCCCATGCCACGCTTTCACTTTAATGGCGGCCATGCATCTTTCTTTAGATGTGCCGCGTCCAAAGGATGAGGTGAGGCAACCATTAAAGTGAAAGCACAGTTTGGGGCGCTTTTACAAAAAAAGCATGTTTGTCAAGTTATCAAACAAATGCGTTTTGTTTGTAAAATCTCCTCATGCCGCGCTTTCACTTCATTAGCGGTGGCGCAATGCTTTCTTAAGATGCTGCTTGTCTAAGGCAAGGGGAGTGGCTGCCATTAACATGAAAGCACAGCATGGGGCACTTGTAAAAAAAAAAAAAAAAAGTTAAGTAATAGAAAAAAAAACATGCGGCCACGTTCGGCGCAGCAAATAAACCAAAGGCGCGGTCGCCAATGTATCATGTGGTGTGCTGTGCTATGAAAAAAATAAAATAAAGCATTGTGGAAGAGCGTATCCTGCTTGCAACAGCAGGCAGGTGAACACCATTTCACCAAATAGTGCCCAGAAGCTTTAATTAAAGCCTACAGAGTAACAACACATGTAGCAGGGGGTGTTCTCACGGGAGGTTACAAAATAAGACTAGGAGGTACTAAAGAGGCACTTTTAAGTCTATTTACCAATGAAAAGCCACAGTTTACAAAAGCCAATGACACAAGCCAATGAAAAATGTGGGCGGAGCTTCAAGTCCATTCCTGAATACAGCATGCCTTGCAGAGCAGCGCATTCACTGCCCAAGCTCCCCTAAAAATGATGGGTGGAATACTTGAATTCTCAGCTTCTGGCTGGAGTTGCATTTCAGTCCATTTTTGTGTCCACTATGCCAGTCCAGAGAGAATTCAGTCTTATTCAGATCAGAGTTGGCCGTGCCCCAATAGGAACAGTCCAGTGTGAGATACCAGGCTGGTTTCCTCTAAATGGAAACACATAGTACCCCAGAATACTTTCAGCCTTTTTGGGCCACGTCCATGAGCCGCAGTTTGAGTCAAATGACACAGCAGGGAGGTGACCCATGTTTTGACATATCTATTATCGAGCTTATAGAAACAAAAAATTATATATTAAGTGCTTGAATCACTGGTAATTATTTGGGCTGCATTAAAGCCTCATTTCTTTTTCACCCACATTATAACTCCAGAAAGAACCAGGCCATGTGTATAATTAGATTTAACAATGTTCCAAAAAACGGAAAAATACAACATCAATATATGTCACTCTTTAAGGCTATCAACTGCGGGAGTTTTATTGAGTGGGCGAGGCTGCGTCAGCCAACGGATGTGCGCAGCACTACCGAGGTAGTTCTCGCGATGGCCGTTGGCCGATGCGCGCACGCAACAGGTTAAAACACACATACGCTCCCGTTGCCCTCTCTGTTGGCCCCCTATTCCCTGTTTTCTCCTCCTCCATGGTCGCCTCTTGTTTGAGCTTTTCTCTTTGATTGTGTTTTCTCTTTTGTGCTTTTCTCTTTGATTGTGCCTTTTTATTTGATTATGCCTGATTTTTTGTGCCTTTGTCTTTCATTGTGTTTTTCTCCTTTGTGCTTTACCCTCACATACCTCCCCCTGGCCGGAACTCCAGCTTCTGCAATATCATCACAGAATTAATTGCACTCCTCGCCCTGTACTCCAAGGACTACATCTTCCTCGGTGACCTCAGCTCCCACCTCGATGACCCTAACAACACCACCACCTACCTCCTCAACAGCATGAGCAGCCTTGGACTGACTCAAATCGGCCACAACCCAATGCACACAGCAGGACCGTTTTCACCTCCAGCAACTGGGTCAAACACAGCCCTGTCACAGAATTTACCATTCCATCATTCACTTCAGCATCTCTAGCCCTCACACTGCCCCCCCAAGATGGCACCCCCCACTACAGATGGAGCAAAATTTTAGAGACCTGCTGGGTGGACACCCTCAACACCTTCAACCCAGCTGTCGCACCCAACCTGGAACAGGGAATTACGAACTTCAACACCTGGATCACCAACTGCATGACAGCATCACCCCCATCAATAGCAACAATCACAGAAGGTCCTCCAAAAAGGCCAGCTGGTACACCCAATAACTCGGAACAGCTAAACGTGACAGCAAACATCTGGAGAGGAGATGGCATGCCGGCAAGGACACCCCGACAGGGCAGCATTCAAGACCTTCCTTAACCTCTACCACTGCCTGGTGAGGGCAATAAAGAAGACAGCCCTAGCCCCACACATTGAAATCAGTACCAACAACAGCAACACATTTTTCAACATCGTTAAGGAGTTCCCCAACCCGACTAACAGCAAAAACATCACACACTCACAAGAGCTCTATGACAACCTCGCCAGCTTCTTCCATGACAAAATCGCAACATACTACAGAAACTTCAAAACCTAACCTACATCCATGAACTTCCTCAACTGATACGCCCTCACTTCAACTGAGACAAACCACAGACTGACCAGCTGAAACCAGCTTTCCACCCCTCATCATGAAATCCATTCACTCAAGAACTCCCACCGACCCATGCCCACACCACATCTTCAACTTCAGAAGCCAAAGGATCTGCCAGGAACCTCACCACCCTGCTCAACCTCTGAATCATCATTGATAATAGGTTCAACATGAAGTCACAGATGAATGCCGTTATCTCTGCCTGCTTCCTCACTCAGCGCATGCTATGAAAGCACTTCAAGCAGCTATCCTAGCCCATAAGGCTCACTATGACACAGGCCCTCATCAGTAGCTGACTGAACTATGGCAATGCTCTCTATGTAGGAATCACCATGCACCTCCTGCAGAGATTTCAAACCATACAGAATGACACAACAGACTCATCCTCGAGATCCCCCGAATGACCCACATCACACCCCATCTCGGGCAACTCCACTGGCTCCTTGTACAGAAGAGATGCCAATTCAAGCAGCTGACCCACACAGACATGGCTCTACACAACCAAGGACCCACCTACATTAACCACCACCTGAACTTCCATCTACTGTTGAGAAGATTACGCTCTGCCTCCCTATCACTTGCCCATACGCCCTGCATCCACCGAAGCATCAGTGGAGGATGAGCCTTCTCCTACATCACAGCAAAGACCTAGAACAGCCTTCCCCTGCAGCTCCAGATCCTCACCTCTCTTCCAGAATCCCAAAGGACCCTCAAGACCTGGCTATTCGACGGAGCATCCGGGACCTGCAGCACCTGGGTACCCTAGCAGGTAATTAGCAGCGCTCTATAAATCCTGATTGATTGATTGCTTGATTAAGCAATCAGCCCCCATCTTTTATTGATGCGTTTACAATAATTTTGATTACATTTATTGCATTTCATTACATTATATACATTTCATTACTTTTCTAATCATTCAGAAATCTATACTACTATTATAAAGAGAGAACTGTGAACCTTTGAGGCGGGTAAACTCGGTTACCACAGCGCCAATCCAAACACCCAATACATCATTGGAATTGTCAGGGTCTACAGAGTGACATAGGCTATATACCACCCAAAAATATACGTTCTTTAAAAAATATACGTTAAAAAAAAGTAGTCCCTTGGAAGTAGCGCCAGCCGTGTGCGCTAACGACGTGCGTGATGACATCATCAGGAGCCCGGTGAGGATCAGCGGACAGGAGCGCAAGGAGGAGTGGCGGACAGGAGCGCGGGGAGGAGCGGCGGACAGGAGCGCGGAGTTTAGCACACAGGACCTTGGGGAGGAGCGGTGAACTTTTGCCGACTGCGCTGTGGGCTGAGGTAGGTGAGAGGCGCCCGCGGTGGACTGAGGAGGTGGTTGGGGGCCTGGGTTTGGCGGACTGCAGCAGACAGGAGCGCGGGGAGGAGCGGTGAAGTTTAGCACACAGGACCTTGGGGAGGTGCGGTGAACTTTTGCCGACTGCGCTGTGGGCTGAGGTAGGTGAGAGGCGCCCGCGGTGGGCTGAGGAGGTGGTTGGGGGCCTGGGTTTGGCCGACTGCAGCCGACATGAGCGCGGGGAGGAAAGGTGAAGTTTAGCGGGCAGGAGCGCAAGGAGGCTGTAAGCAAGCCTGATTGCCGGAGGAAAGGTGAAGTTTAGCGGACAGGAGCGCAGGGAGGCTGTAAGCAAGCCTGATTGCCCCCGGACAACGTCGGGACGGGCTGCTAGTACTTCATAATTCTGGTTTTTATTACAACCTGTCTTTTCTCTCCAAGTATATCTAATTTTCTCCCAACAAGAGTCCAACTTCTACCTTAATACACCCAATCAACTAACCAGCCATGACCATTATTTAACTGAGCAAGTTATATGTTCTCAACAAATATGTTCCTATTTAATATCTTTTCCCACCACCGTGTCTTATTTTCTGAAGGACTGGTACGATCCTCCAACCAATTATGAACAGCCTTCTGTGATAGTTCTTCTTTTCTGACTAAACAGATTTCACCTTTTTGGGGTGGTGGGAGGGGGGAGGCACATGCTCAACACGCATTTTCGAAAGAAACAGGTTTCATTTTCATTCTGTAATTTATTTTCTTCTTTTCTTATAATTTCTATCGACTACTCTAAAGCAGTGGTAGGCGCTACCAATTTGAGCGGAATTGCATAAAGACTGTTGAATTACACCGAGTACCGCTCCGCCTAGTTAAAACACTGTTATTTAACCTTTAGCATATTCGTGTCCTGTAGCCACCTTCCAGCGCCCATGATGCCTGGTTTGGCAGCTGTTCGCTGATAATTTTGATTTGTTGTTCATCAGCTGTCGTTTTATGATTGAGACGAATACAGATAATGTCCTTTCGGTGTTCGCTGCAGAGCAGCGGTACACAATATGGTCAAAACAAAATTCAAATGTTATGTCATATAGTTGATTTATAGAAGAAGACTAGGTTTAATTTAAAAATGATAGTGTTTAAAAAGACTTTTGGGAACAAAGACTCCTCTTACAACAAATTGAATTAACTTTGGGCCGCAGAAGTAGTTGCCAACAAATGTGCCTGCCAATGTGAAATCTGCTTGGGGAAACATTTTTTTTGTAAATAATAATATTACGTGTTCAAGAAACATGACAAAGTATGCATGAAGCAGAAATCACAATGCTAGAACTAACCCTGCAGCTCTGTCCTCTCTCACTGTTGAGCTCCACCTGCCCCCTCTCCCTCACTAACTGTTTAGCCCATGCAGCATGCTGCTCAGCCGGATTCGCAGTGGCAGTTTGTTGTTTGCCTTGAAGTGGGTCAGGTGAGGTGAAGTCCCCCTCATGGTTCAAGGTGCTCCAGGGCGCTGATGGTGGTGACTCTTGCCATCAGTAGAGTCCCTGCTAATGCCATCCAGGCTCTGGCGGCCCTGCAGCTACACCAGGCCAGCACTGGGACGGGCCCGGTGGGGCTTTGTTCATCGCGGGCTTCCAAGAGGCCCCTCAACTCCGGCTGCGACATACTGCGGTGGCCCCGAGGGCTTCATAGGGCTCACTCCACCCCCCATCCCCCCAAGAGAGCTAAGAGGCTGCAGCACCTCCCCATCTCCGCCAATCAGAGCTTCACATGATTGCCGGAGATTCGGTCTGAGAATGTGCACTGTGCAGCATAGAGAGGGCGAGGCTTTTGGACAAGACTGACCACATCATGCTAGCTTAGAGCAGCCTATTTTGTGTCACGCTGCCATCTACTAGTCAATTAGTACATGCATAGTGCTGTGCCTCATTGTAACTGTGATGATGATCATGATGAAAGTGAAACCTAACCTCCCGGGCTCCAGTAAACTCCGCTACATGGTGGAATGTGGAGTTTTTGCCGAACTCTGCGTTCCAAGGAGAGCGCAGAGTTAAAAAAAAAAAAAAAAATGCAGCTAACTCCGCTGGTAGAGTTCACCACCCAGCCTTACTCTAAAGTGGCTGTTCACCTAAACAATCATCATAAATAGTTTACGTCGCTCATGTAATTAATATTGGCACATTTTATAAGCAATTAGTGGTCGTCCTATTAACCATTGGAACGTCTTTTAACTATTTACTGGTCAACTTTTGACCAGCTGTGACCCATTTTGTAGACTTAAGCCTACTTTAAAAACAAATCTCATGTTTCCTTAGGTTCATCCACCTCACACCCCTTTCCTTGGTCACTGTCACCAGCAGGAACTTTTGTCTTTTTCAGCAGAGGAAGTTTCAGATTGTTTTCAGATATTTCAATTATTTTTATGCTGGCGGGCAAATATAGAAATGTTCCACTAAGAAAAGGTTCTTCATCCTGACCATGAGACATGCTGCATGGATTTATGTGTAAATTACACTAGCAGTTATGAAACATTTCAGCTCGATGACCGTATCACCTGATGCCTGGTCATTGGTACCGCGGTGTCAGTTGGAGGTCTTCTTAGAGAGGAGATGCTTGTGGGTGATGGAGAAGGTAGTTTTGATGAAGCTTTTGATATTAGTTGGCCAGAGTGCAGTGTGCAAGTACAGGTTGGGTGGAAGTTATTTGAATGATACTAGACCATGAAGCTTTGCTTTATGGGTAAAGACTGCGGGGTGTCCGAGGTGAGAAAGAAATACCTGGGCCGCGTGAAATAACTGATAACCATAGTTACATCTAGTATTCGTACACCACCTCCATCCAGCCCAGCTTGTATCGCATTATCTGTCAAGCCTGCCTTGTGCCTGGCTGCCCAACCTTGTGGCCAACATTCCCTCCTTCTGCCCAAAAATCTTTCTGTAAGTCTGTCATTACTACCTTCCGTTCTCGGCTTATGTTTGTCCTTCCTTAAGCTTTTCTGTCATCCCCTCGTTTATGCCGGTCATTAGTGCCTCATGTAGGGTGTTGCCGCTTAGTGCCTGTCATTCCCTGGTACCTGGTGCTGTCACCTGGTGGCCAGGATATTCACCTGTGTTGTATTCCTGCCTGGGGTCAGTTTTTTTGCTCTTATGACTGTCATTTATCATCTCATTTCCCACCTCATGCCTGTCACTCAGTCCTGTAAATGTAATTTCCTCATTATGACCTTGTGTCTATTATTCCCACCTCATGTCTGACATTCCCACCCCATGAATTAGCTTTCCACCTTTTGTTTGTCATGGCTGATTAGTGTTTGCCCTTTTTGCCACGTGCCTGGCATTCCCGTCTAGTGTGTGACATTTCTAGTGTATATCAGCTGTTCTTAAATCAATTTATATTTAAAGAAAAGGGAAATAAATGCTCAAATAAAAGGTCTCTTGATTTCATGACCTTTTATTTGAGCATTTATTTCTCAATTAATGTGTATTAGAGAGCGCCTATTCTTGATTGCATTAATAGCAGCTTCAAAGTAATTTGTCTACCCAACAGAACCATTTTTTTGCTTAACCTTAAATCAAGTTAGGCATTCCTTCCATGTGCAAGTCATGCCTGCCTTGGATCCGGTATTCCTAAACAAGGCCTGGCATTCCTGCTGCCTCGTGCATGCCTTAGTGCTGCGATTCTGGTGTTCTTCGCTCAGGCATGTCTCTCCTGACTTGTGTCCATCATCCCCACTTGCGTCTATCATTCTCACCAGTGCCTCGCACTGCTATCCTTAGTCTGTCATCGTGATCTTGTTTCCAACATTCCTGCCTCGGGTATTTCAGTCCCGGCTCGTGCCTAGTAGGTGACCCTTTTCTCTGGCATTTTCATATCTCGTCTGGTAATCCCACCTTTAGTTGGTCATTCTTGTATCGTGATGTCATTCTTGCCCTTTGTCGTTTCCTCTCGCCTTGTGCCTGCCATTCCTGCTTTCTGTCTGTCATTCTATTGTATAGTCATTACATTACGTAACCCGAAAAAGCACTTGAGGCCTTTGAAAAGAGGTAGAACTACACTTTGTTAAACTGGAAGGGATAAAAGAGTGTGTCTGTGATGGGGCCTGTATGGGTCGTTTCAACGTCGTGCATGAGGACCAGAGTTGTGCTCTTATCTTTTTTGTTGCTGAATTAAGTTAAGGTGAAATGATGGAAGGATGGTGTGCTGAAGGATGTGAGATGCTGCCATGCAGGAATCTCCAGGAGCAGTGATTCATGGGGCTTGTGAGCGATCATGCAGAGGCCTTGCAGACTAATGCCTACTAGGTGATAGCTCACTATATGACTAGTGGTGCAAATCTGTGCAGCAACATTTTCTATCCCAATGTTATGGTATGTTACGTTACCTTACGTAATGTTCAAAAAAGTGTCGTCAGACTGTCAGAAGCCCGCGGATGCCGGGTAACCACCTCGGCGCTACAGACGCTGACTAATAAAGCCTTCCAAGATGGAAACTAAAATAGTTTTAACTGTCGGGATGATGCAGACTATAGTAAAGCTGATGTTCCACATTCAATACTGAATGGCCTTCTTATCATCTGGTTCCTTGCGTTGTGGCAATTGGTTCTCAAACTTCTGTGTAGTCCAAGCTGTGTAATGTTGGGCTCCTATTTGATGATTCGCAATCTCTTGTGCTTCTAGTTTAGGCGGGGGCGAGTTGAATCTCATGATATTTAGTTAGTTAGTTAGTTAGTGGTTTATAAAGCGCTCACATCACCCTGGGGCATCGCGGCACTGTCCAGATAGGCGTGCAACCTGAAAGTAAGAAAAGTAGCAAGTAGACTAGCCAAGTGCTTAAAACATGCTTTCAACTGTTTCCTAAAAATATTGTAGCTTGTGGTTTTCCGTAGTTCCAACGGGAGTTGGTTCCAGTACTTTGTTGCCAAGAACGAAAAGGCTCTGCCTCCTGTCCGGACCAGCCGGATGCGAGGGATCTGAAGCAGGTATGGGGCCCTAGATCTGAGGTTCCTTCTTGGAATGTATTTACGTAATTTATTCCGTAAATACAGAGGACCGGTTTCATTAACTGCCTTATACGTTCAGGGCCGGACTGGGAACCAAAACCGGCCCTGGCAAAGTGCTCAGCCGCCCCCCCCCCCCGCCCCCCGGGCGGGAGGGGGGCAAGCGCTTTGCCAGGGCCGCTTTTCAGCCGATTTTGTTACAGGGCCGAATTTGCAGCTATGCTGCAAAAACGGCTCTGCAACAAAAACGGCCCCCAGGGCCCAAAACCGGCCCCCACCCTTGCGGCCGACCGGGGGATTGCCCGGTGCCCACAACGGCCAGTCCGGGCCTGTATACGTTAGGCAGCAAATCTTTAAAAAAGATCTTTTCTTTATTATCAACCAATGCAACTCCTTCAAAAGCGGAGCTGAAGATGAGCCTACCGGTTGGTTAAAGATCATTCTTGCCGCTGTAGACTGCACCACCTGAAGTTTGGCCAGGAGAGTCTCTCCGACTTCCGCCAATAGAGCATTTCCGTAATCCAAACGACTGGTGACTAATGCTTGAACTAGAGTTCTCCGATAGGGGACAGGAATGTAGGGTAATATTTTCCTCACAAGTCGGAGGGCATAGTAACATGAGCTTTTTGTAGAGACTTGATCTTTCATGTTTAGGGCTCAATCAAGCTTTAACCCCAGACTTTTTACTGATCCTTTTGGCGATGGCGCAGATCCTATTTCACACATTTCATCTTACGACTGTTAAGCATTACACCATTGTGCCATTCTGCATATACAAGATTTTGCCCGGGGATAAAACCCCATTGCAGTAGCATTAGATTAAGAAGTGAACTCAATACTAATGGCTAATGATTGTATCACAAGCTATACTGTGCCACCTTCTAGCACGAAATGCATCCTCACATCCATTTCGGATGCGAGGCGCTAGACTGGCATTTAAGAAGATTTTGTTAGGTTAAAAAAACAAGCATTTGCAATTTTGATCGCATAGCGCTACAGCCGCCATTGTCCCCATCAGTGTCCATTTTAACAATAATGCTCACCCGCCAGATAAAGCCCACCGTGTAATGCCGCAAGTAAACTAATGATTAAGGGTGGGCCGTTCAAAAACGAGACAGGGCAGTAACAAAGAAGACTCTTTTTTAATCGGAGGCCAGCGTTTACCATAAACGATGACGCCAGCCAATAAGAATGATGGGTGGGGCTTCACGTCCACTTCTGAAATCTCCTGGATTACAAGATGCCAGCAGGGCGTGCAACGCATGTGCGCTGCAACGCTAGGTGAGACCTAATAAGAGGACTTTAGAGGGTGGGGACAATGGGACAAAGGTGAGTAAATAAACAAAATGAAAATAAACCTAGAAAATTAAATTGAAAACTGATGTAAAAACCAAACTGACGTGAAATCCACATTTGCCCTACACGTTAAAATATATGCATTACCTACCATTCTGAACTGGGGTGCAGGGGTGCTGCAGCCCTCCCAGAAATAACTTTGCAAGTGTTTGAAAGGTGAATGAGCAATAAAGAAGCTTTTCCATTTTGTTTTTATCCTGGCACACATTTCCTGTGATTCAAAGACTGGATCAAATGGCAGGCTATGTCTTCTAACACATTGCTGCTTATTTGTTTAACATAGAGATTGTGTTTACTTTTCAATGTCTGAATACACAGTGAGAGAATTTCGTAACGTAAACTATATGGCAATCTTGCTATAGAACAGGGAGCATGAAAGTAAAGACTGTAGGATGTCAACTTTTTTTAAAACAACTACATTTAAAAACCTGAAAATTGGCTGGGAAATATTTCTAAATATATAAGAAGGTAGGCACAAAAGAAGCATTTTTTTGGTAATTCTGAAGTGTGAAGGAAACAAACCTCTTCAATAATATCAACTTTACTTGGTGATATGCAAATGATAATTAGTTGCTGAAACCCGATTTTCCCACATTGTCATTTGTGCACTATAAAGTTTAACCCGCAAACTGAGTGGCCATTTCAATGAAAAATGTGCTCTCTGTAAATGTGCTACCACACCATTCTTTGGTAAAATATTTGTGACAGTGTGCTCCAAAATGCACATCAGCTGGCAACATAACACACCTTAACCACTGCTGTGGTGCTTAACTTGTAAAAGAATGAGTGTCGTTTTCCAATGCTCTGTTCAGAAGCCCTGGTCGGCAGGGGCGTAACACAGGCCTCGGCAGCCCCCGCGGTGCAGGGTGCCTCCAAGTTCCAAGGGGCCCCCTCAGCACAGTACTCGGGCTGCAGAGCGTCTGATTGAGCCCAGAGGGGGCCCCTACAATTCCCTTGCAGGGAGGCCCCCTCGAGTTTCGTTACGCCAGTGCTGGACGGTACAATTAAATGTCACACGTCAAATGCCAAGGTTGCATACACTTAAAGTCCTCGCATGCCTCTTTAATCCACTACCAGACATTTCCTACTGTTTTAAATGTTTCTTGCAGTTTCTTCACTTCTCCCTTTGTGATATTTTTTTCCATCATTCTCTTTCTCTGTCTTTCCACTTTGTATGCTTTTCTCTCTTACTCTTAGTTAACACCTGATACAGAAAAATAAGTGCTAGTCTCCAAAAATGAGTGCTGGTGGCCAACACTGCCAAAGACCGGCACAAATTAAGCACTGCTCTCCTGCTTGGGAGACTTGAACAATGTAACATTAATGGCGGCAGCAGCAGCCTCACTCTGAAAAATTGTTCCAGCACCACTGAAAGCACACGCTTTATTATAAGGAGTGTCACCCTGAAAATTGATCCAGCACCGCTAGAGGCACACCTCTTTAATTATAAGGAGTGTCACCCTGAAAATTGATCCAGCACCACTGAAGGCACACCTTTTGTTGCAAGGAGTGTCACCCTGAAATTTGATCCAGCACCACTGGAGGCACACCTTTTAAATTGATCCAGCACCACTGAAGGCACACCTTGTATTACAAGGAGTGTCACCCTGGAAATTGATCCAGCACCTCTGGAGGCACACCTTCTATTACAAAGAGTGTCACCCTGATAATTGAGCCAGCACCACTGGAGGCACACCTTTTAAATTGATCCAGAACCACTGGAGGCACACCTTTTAATATAAGGAGTGTCACCCTGAAAATTGATCTAGCACCACTGAAGGCACACCTTTTAAATTGATCCAGCACCACTGGAGGCACACCTTTTAAATTGATCCAGCACCACTGGAGGCACACCTTTTAAATTGATCCAGCACCACTGAAAGCCCACCTTTTGCTGCAAGGAGTGTCACCCTGAAATTTGATCCAGCACCACTGGAGGCACACCTTTTAAATTGATCCAGCACCACTGAAGGCACACCTTGTATTACAAGGAGTGTCACCCTGAAATTTGATCCAGCACCACTGGAGGCACACCTTTTAAATTGATCCAGCACCACTGAAAGGCACACCTTGTATTACAAGGAGTGTCACCCTGGACATTGCTCCAGCCCCACTGAAGGCACACCTTTTGTTGCAAGGAGTGTCACCCTGAAATTTGATCCAGCACCACTGGAGGCACACCTTTTAAATTGATCCAGCACCACTGAAGGCACACCTTGTATTACAAGGAGTGTCACCCTGGAAATTGATCCAGCACCACTGGAGGCACACCTTCTATTACAAAGAGTGTCACCCCGATAATTGAGCCAGCACCACTGGAGGCACACCTTTTAAATTGATCCAGAACCACTGGAGGCACATCTTTTAATATAAGGAATGTCGCCCTGAAAATTGATCTAGCACCACTGAAGGCACACCTTTTAAAGTGATCCAGCACCACTGAAGGCACACCTTTTTATTACAAGGATTGTCACCCTGGAAATTGATCCAGCACCACTGGAGAAACACCTTTTAAATTTATCCAGCACCACTAGAGGCACACCTTTTAAATTGATCCAGCACCACTGAAGGCACACCTTTTATTACAAGGAGTGTCATCCTGGAAATTGATCCAGCACCACTAGAGGCACACCTTTTAAATTGATCCAGCACCACTGGAGGCACACCTTTTAACTGGAGGCACACCTTTTAAATTGATCCAGCACCACTGAAGGCACACCTTTTAAATTGACCCAGCACCACTGGAGGGCCACCTTTTAAATTGATCCAGCACCACGGAAGGCACACCTTTTATTACAAGGAGTGTCACCCTGATAATTGATCCAGCACCACTGACGGCACACCTTTTATTACAAGGAGTGTCACCCTAAAATTAATCCAGCACCGCTAGAGGCACACCTTTTAAATTGATCCAGCACCACTGAAGGCACACCTTTAATTATAAGGAGTGTCACCCTGAAAATTGATCCAGCACCACTGAAGGCACACCTTTTGTTGCAAGGAGTGTCACCCTGAAATTCGATCCAGCACCACTGGAGGCACACCTTTTAAATTGATCCAGCACCACTGAAGGCACACCTTTTATTACAAGGAGTGTCACCCTGGAAATTGATCCAGCACCACTGGAGGCACACCTTTTATTACAAGGAGTGTCACCCTGAAAATTGTTCCAGCACCACTGAAGGCACACCTTTTATTACAAGAAGTGTCACCCTGAAAATTGATCCAGCACCACTGAAGGCACACCTTTTAAAGTGATCCAGCACCACTAGAGGCGCACCTTTTAAATTGATCCAGCACCACTGAAGGCACACCTTTTATTATAAGGAGTGTCACCCTGTAAATTGATCCAGTACCACTAGAGGCACACCTTTTAAATTGATCCAGCACCACTGGAGGCACACCTTTTAACTGGAGGCACGCCTTTTTAATTGATACAGTACCACTGAAGGCACACTTCTTAAATTGATTCAGCACCACTGGAGGGCCACCTTTTAAATTGATCCAGCACCACGGAAGGCACACCTTTTATTACAAGGAGTGTCACCCTGAAAATTGATCCAGCACCACTGAAGGCACACCTTTTAAAGTGATCCAGCACCACTGGAGGCACACCTTTTAAATTGATCCAGCACCACTGAAGGCACACCTTTTATTACAAGAAGTGTCACCCTGACACGTGATCCAGCACCACTGGAGGCACACCTTTTAAAGTGATCCAGCACCACTGGAGGCACACCTTTTAAATTGATCCAGCACCACTGAAGGCACACCTTTTATTACAAGAAGTGTCACCCTGGAAATTGATCCAGCACCACTGGAGAAACACCTTTTATTACAAGGAGTGTCACTCTGGAAATTGATCCAGCACCACTGTAGGCACACCTTTTAAATTTATCCAGCACCACTAGAGGCGCACCTTTTAAATTGATCCAGCACCACTGAAGGCACACCTTTTATTATAAGGAGTGTCACCCTGGAAATTGATCCAGTACCACTAGAGGCACACCTTTTAAATTGATCCAGCACCACTGGAGGCACACCTTTTAACTGGAGGCACGCCTTTTTAATTGATCCAGTACCACTGAAGGCACACTTTTTAAATTGATCCAGCACCACTGGAGGGCCACCTTTTAAATTGATCCAGCACCACGGAAGGCACACCTTTTATTACAAGGAGTTTCATCCTGGAAATTGATCCAGTACCACTAGAGGCACACCTTTTAAAATGATCCAGCACCACTGGAGGCACACCTTTTAACTGGAGGCACGCCTTTTTAATTGATCCAGTACCACTGAAGGCACACTTTTTAAATTGATCCAGCACCACTGGAGGGCCACCTTTTAAATTAATCCAGCACCACGGAGGGCACACCTTTTATTACAAGAAGTGTCACCCTGAAAATTGATCCTACACCACTGACGGCACACCTTTTAATACAAGGAGTGTCACCCTGAAAATTGATCCAGCACCACTGGAGGCACACCTTTGAAATTGATTTAGCACCACTGGAGGCACACCTTTTTAAATTGATCCAGCACCACTGAAGGCACACCTTTTATTATAAGGAGTCTCAACCTGAAAATTGATCCAACACCACTGACGGCACACCTTTTATTACAAAGAGTGTCACCCAGAAAATTCATCCAGCACCAATGGAGGCACATCTTTTAAATTCATCCAGCACCACTGGAGGCACACCTTTTAAATTGATCCAGCACCACTGAAGGCACACCTTTAATTATAAGGAGTGTCACCCTGAAATTTGACCCAGCACCACTGGAGGCACACCTTTTAAATGGATCCAGCACCACTGAAGGCACACCTTTTATTATAAGGAATCTCACCCTGAAAATTGATCCAACACCACTGGAGCACACCTTTTAAATTGATCCAGCACCACTGGAGGCACACCTTTTAAAGTGATCCAGCACCACTGGAGGCACACCTTTTATTACAAGGAGTGTCACCCTGGAAATTGATCCAGCACCACTGAAGGCACACCTTTTAAAGTGATCCAGCACCACTGGAGGCACACCTTTTAAATTGATCCAGCACCACTGAAGGCACACCTTTTATTACAAGAAGTGTCACCCTGGAAATTGATCCAGCACCACTGGAGAAACACCTTTTATTACAAGGAGTGTCACTCTGGAAATTGATCCAGCACCACTGGAGGCACACCTTTTAAATTTATCCAGCACCACTAGAGGCGCACCTTTTAAATTGATCCAGCACCACTGAAGGCACACCTTTTATTATAAGGAGTGTCACCCTGGAAATTGATCCAGTACCACTAGAGGCACACCTTTTAAATTGATCCAGCACCACTGGAGGCACACCTTTTAAATTGATCCAGCGCCACTGGAGGCACACCTTTTTAATTGATCCAGTACCACTGAAGGCACACTTTTTAAATTGATCCCGCACCACTGGAGGGCCACCTTTTAAATTAATCCAGCACCACGGAAGGCACACCTTTTATTACAAGGAGTGTCACCCTGAAAATTGATCCTACACCGCTGACGGCACACCTTTTAATACAAGGAGTGTCACCCAGAAAATTGATCCATTACCACTGCAGGCACACCTTTGAAATTGATTTTGCACCACTGGAGGCACACCTTTTTAAATTGATCTAGCACCACTGAAGGCACACCTTTTATTATAAGGAGTCTCACCCTGAAAATTGATCCAACACCACTACTGACGGCACACCTTTTATTACAAGGAGTGTCACCCAGAAAATTCATCCAGCACCACTGGAGGCACATCTTTTAAATTGATCCAGCACCACTGGAGGCACACCTTTTATTACAAGAAGTGTCACCCTGAAAATTGTTCCAGCAGCACTGAAGGCACACCTTTTATTACAAGAAGTGTCACCCTGAAAATTGATCCAGCACCACTGAAGACCCACCTTTTATTCCAAGGAGTGTCACCCTGAAATATGATCCAGCACCACTGGAGGCACCCATTTTAAACTGGTCCAGCACCACTGAAGGCACACCTTTTAAATTGATCCAGCACCACTGAAGGCACACCTTTTCAATTGATCCAGCAACACTGAAGGCACACCTTTTATTACAAGGAGTGTCAACCTGGAAATAGATCCAGCACCACTACAGGCACACCTTTTAAATTGATCCAGCACCACTGGAGGCACACCTTCTATTACAAGGAGTGTCACCCTGAAATTTGACCCAGCACCACTGGAGACACACCTTTTATTTTAAGGAGTATCACCCTGAAAAGTGATCCAGCACCACTGCAGGCACACCTTTTAAATTGATGCAGCATCACTGGAGGCACACCTTTTCAATTGATCCAGCAACACTGAAGGCACAGCTTTTACATTGATACAGCACCACTGAAGGCACACCTTTTATTACAAGGAGTGTCACCCTGGAAATTGATCCAGCACCACTGAAGGCACACCTTTTATTACAAGGAGTGTCACCCTGAAAATTGATCCAACACCACTGGAGGCACACCTTTTAAATTGATGCAGCATCACTGGAGGCACACCTTTTCAATTGATCCAGCAACACTGAAGGCACACCTTTTATTACAAGGAGTGTCACCCTGGAAATTGACCCAGCACCACTGGAGGCACACCTTTTCAACTGATCCAGCACCACTGGAGGAACACCTTTTAAATTGATCCAGCACCACTGAAGGCACACCTTTTAAATGTATCCAGGACCACTGGAGGCACCCCTCTGACATTCATCCAGCACCACTGGGGGCACACTTTTGAAATTGAGCCAGCACCACTGATGGCACAACTTTTATTACAAGGAGTGTCACCCTGAAAATTGGTCCAACACCACTGAAGGCACACCTTTTATTACAAGGAGTGTCACCCTGAAAATTGGTCCAGCACTACTGGAGGCACACCTTTTAAATTGACCCAGCACCACTGGAGGCACACCTTTCAAATTGATCCAGCATCACTGAATTACAAGGAGTGTCACCCTAAAAATTGGTCCAGAACCTCTGGAGGCACACCTTTTAAATTGATCCAGCACCACTGAAGGCACACCTTTTATTACAAGGAATGTCGCCCTGAAAATTGGTCCAGCACCACTGAAGGCACACCTTTTATTACAAGGAGTGTCGCCCTGAGAATTGGTCCAGCACCACTGAAGGCACACCTTTTATTACAAGGAGTGTCACCCTGAAAATTGGTCCTGCACCACTTGAGGCACACCTTTTAAGTTGATCCAGCGCCACTGGAGGCACACCTTTTTAATTGATCCAGCACCACTGGAGGCACACCTTTTATTACAAGGAGTGTCACCCTGAAAATTGGTCCAGCGCCACTGGAGGCACACCTTTTTAATTGATCCAGCACCACTGGAGGCACACCTTTTATTACAAGGAGTGTCACCCTGAAAATTGTTCCACCATCACTGGAGGCACACTTTTTTAAATTGATCCAGCACCACTGGAGGCACACCTTTTAAATTGATCCAGCACCACTGGAGGCACACCTTTTAAATTGATCCAGCACCACTGAAGGCACACTTTTGAAATTGATCCAGCACCACTGAAGGCACACCTTTTATTAAAAGGAGTGTCACCCTGAAAATTGTTCCAACACCACTGAAGGCACACCTTTTATTACAAGGAGTGTCACCCTGAAAATTGGTCCAGCACCACTGGAGGCACACCTTTTAAATTGATCCAGCACCACTGGAGGCACACCTTTTATTACAAAGAGTGTCACCCTGAAAATTGATCCAGCACCACTTAAGGCACACATTTTGAATTGATCCAGCAACACTGGAAGCACAGCTTTTACATTGATACAGCACCACTGAAGGCACACCTTTTATTACAAGGAGTGTCACCCTGGAAATTGATACAGCACCACTGAAGGCACACCTTTTATTACAAGGAGTGTCACCCTGAAAATTGATCCACCACCATTGGAGGCACAGCTTTGAAATTGATGTAGCATCACTGGAGGCACACCTTTTCAATTGATGCAGCATCACTGGAGGCACACCTTTTCAATTGATCCAGCAACACTGAATGCACACCTTTTATTACAAGGAGTGTCACCCTGGAAATTGATCCAGCACCACTGGAGGCACACCTTTTCAACTGATCCTGCACCACTGGAGGAACACCTTTTAAATTGATCTAGCACCACTGGAGGCACACTTTTGAAATTGAGCCAGCACCACTGGAGGCACACTTTTGAAATTGAGCCAGCACCACTGATGGCACGCCTTTTATTACAAGGAGTGTCACCCTGAAAATTGGTCCAACACCACTGAAGGCACACCTTTTACTACAAGGAGTGTCACCCTGAAAATTGGTCCAGCACTACTGGAGGCACACCTTTTAAATTGATCCAGCACCACTGGAGGCACACCTTTCAAATTGATCCAGCATCACTGAAGGCACACCTTTTATTACAAGGAGTGTCACCCTAAAAATTGGTCCAGAATCCCTGGAGGCACACCTTTTAAATTGATCCAGCACCACTGAAGGCACACCTTTTATTACAAGGAATGTCGCCCTGAGAATTGGTCCAGCATCACTGGGGGCACACCTTTTAAATTGATCCAGCACCCCTGGAGGCACACCTTTTTATTACAAGGAGTGTCGCCCTGAAAATTGGTCCACCACCACTGAAGACACACTTTTTATTACAAGGAGTGTCACCCTGAAAATTGGTCCTGTACCACTTGAGGCACACCTTTTAAGTTGATCCAGCGCCACTGGAGGCACACCTTTTAAATTGATCCAGCACCACTGGAGGGCACACCTTTTATTACAAGGAGTGTCACCCTGAAAATTGTTCCACCACCACTGAAGGCGCACATTTTATTACAAGAATTGTCACCCTGAAAATTGATCCTGCACCACTGGGGGCACACCTTTTAAATTGATCCAGCACCTCTGAAGGCACACCTTCTATTACAAGGAGTCTCACCCTGAAATTAGACCAAGCACCACTGGAGACACACCTTTTAAATTAATCCAGCACCACTGGAGGCACACCTTTTAAATTGATCCAGCATCACTGAAGGCACACTTTTGAAATTGATCCAGCACCACTGAAGGCACATCTTTTATTACAAGGAGTGTCACCCTGAAAGTTGTTCCAACACCACTGAAGGCACACCTTTTTATTACAAGGAGTGTCACCCAGAAAATTGGTCCGGCACCACTGGAGGCACACCTTTTAAATTGATCCAGCACCACTGGAGGCACACCTTTTAAATTGATCCAGCACCACTGGAGGCACACCTTTTAAATTGATCCAGCACCACTGAAGGCACACTTTTGAAATTGATCCAGCACCACTGAAGGCACACATTTTATTACAAGGAGTGTCACCCTGAAACTTGATCCAGCACCACTGAAGGCACACCTTTTATTACAAGGAGTGTCGCCCTGAAAATTGGTCCTGCACCACTGAAGGCACACCTTTTAAATTGATCCAGAACCCCTGGAGGCACACCTTTTAAATTGATCCAGCACCCCTGGAGGCACACCTTTTATTACAAGGAGTGTCGCCCTGAAAATTGGTCCAGCACCACTGAAGGCACACCTTCTATTACAAGGAGTGTCACCCTGAAATTTGACCAAGCACCACTGAAGGCACACTTTTTATTACAAGTAGTGTCACCCTGAAAATTGGCCCAACACCACTGAAGGCACTCCTTTTAAATTGATCCAGAACCCCTGGAGGCACACCTTTTAAATTGATCCAGCACCACTGAAGGCACACCTTTTATTACAAGGAGTGTCGCCCTGAAAATTGGTCCAGCATCATTGGAGGCACACCTTATATTACAAGGAATGTCACCCTGAAAATTAGCCCAGCACCACTGAAGGCACACCTTTTATTACAAGTATTGTCACCCTGAAAATTGGTCCTGCACCACTTGAGGCACACCTTTTAAGTAGATCCAGCGCCACTGGAGGCACACCTTTTTAATTGATCCAGCACCCCTGGAGGCACACCTTTTATTACTAGGAGTGTCGCCCTGAAAATTAGTCCAGCACCACTGAAGGCACACCTTTTATTACAAGTATTGTCACCCTGAAAATTGGTCCAGCACCACTGGAGGCACATCTTTTAAATTGATCCAGCACCACTGGAGGCACACCTTTTAAATTGATCCTGCATCACTGGAGGCACACCTTTTCAATTGATCCAGCAACAATGAAGGCACACCTTTTATTACAAGGAGTATCACCCTGGAAATTGATCCAGCACCACTGGAGGAACATCTTTTAAATTGATCCAGCACCCCTGGAGGCACACCTTTTAAATTGATCCAGCACCACTGATGGCACACTTTTGAAATTGATCCAGCATCACTGAAGGCACACCTTTTATTACAGGGAGTGTCACCCTAAAAATTGGTCCAGCACCACTGGAGGCACATCTTTTAAATTGATCCAGCACCACTGGAGGCACACCTTTTAAATTGATCCAACACCACAGAAGGCACACCTTTTATTACAAGAAGTGTCACCCTGAAATTTGATCCAGCACCACTGGAGGCACACTTTTTAAATTGATCCAGCACCACTGGAGGCACACCTTTCAATTTGATCCAGCACCACTGGAGGCACACCTTTTAAATTGATCCAACACCACAGAAGGCACACCTTTTATTACAAGAAGTGTCACCCTGAAATTGAAATTTGATCCAGCACCACTGAAGGCACACCTTTTATTACAAGTATTGTCACCCTGAAAATTGGTCCAGCACCACTGGAGGCACATCTTTTAAATTGATCCAGCACCACTGGAGGCACACCTTTTAAATTGATCCTGCATCACTGGAGGCACACCTTTTCAATTGATCCAGCAACAATGAAGGCACACCTTTTATTACAAGGAGTATCACCCTGGAAATTGATCCAGCACCACTGGAGGAACATCTTTTAAATTGATCCAGCACCCCTGGAGGCACACCTTTTAAATTGATCCAGCACCACTGAAGGCACACTTTTGAAATTGATCCAGCATCACTGAAGGCACACCTTTTATTACAGGGAGTGTCACCCTAAAAATTGGTCCAGCACCACTGGAGGCACATCTTTTAAATTGATCCAGCACCACTGGAGGCACACCTTTTAAATTGATCCAACACCACAGAAGGCACACCTTTTATTACAAGAAGTGTCACCCTGAAATTTGATCCAGCACCACTGGAGGCACACTTTTTAAATTGATCCAGCACCACTGGAGGCACACCTTTCAATTTGATCCAGCACCACTGGAGGCACACCTTTTAAATTGATCCAACACCACAGAAGGCACACCTTTTATTACAAGAAGTGTCACCCTGAAATTGAAATTTGATCCAGCACCACTGGAGGCACACTTTTTAAATTGATCCAGCACCACTAGAGGCACACCTTTCAATTTGATCCAGCACCACTGGGGGCACACCTTTTAAATTGATCCAGCACCCCTGGAGGCACACCTTTTATTACAAGGAGTGTCGCCCTGAAAATTGGTCCAGCACCACTGAAGGCACACCTTTTATTACAAGGAGTGTCGCCCTGAAAATTGGTCCAGCACCACTGAAGGCACACCTTTTATTACAAAGAGTGTCACCCTGAAATTTGATGCAGCACAACTTGAGGCACTCCTTTTAAATTGATCCAGCACCACTGGAGGCACACCTTTTAAATTCATCCAGCACCACTAAAGGCACACCTTTTATTACAAGGAGTGTCACCCTGAAAATTGTTCCAGCTACTGAAGGCACACCTTTTATTACAAGGAGTGTCACCCTGAAAATTGATCCAGCATCACTGGAGGCACACCTTTTATTACAAAGAGTGTTGCCCTGAAATTTGATCCAGTACCACTGGGGGGCACACCTTTTAAATTGATCCAGCACCCCTGGAGGCACACCTTTTGGATTGATCCAGCACCACTAAAGGCACACCTTTTATTACAAGGAGTGTCACCCTGAAAATTGATCCAGCACTACTGAAGGCACACATTTTATTACAAGGAGTGTCACCCTGAAAATTGATCCAGCACCACTGGAGGCACACCTTTTAAATTGATCCAGCACCACTGGAGGCACACCTTTTAAATTCATCCAGCACCACTGAAGGCACACCTTTTTATTACAAGGAGTGGCACCATGAAAATTATTCCAGCACCACTGAAGGCACACCTTTTATTACAAGGAGTGTCACCCTGAAAATGGTTTCAGCCAATGAAGGCACACCTTTTATTAAAAGGCGGATGCATGGATAGCCTCACTTTCTGCACGTTGTCAGGGCCAACCCACCCAGACATTTGCCTGGGCCAGCAGAATGGAAGGGATGGCAGTTTTTGACATCCAATGAAACTAATTCAGCTCAGGATGACTGGTTTATTTCCAGGGTGTCTGTTTCTCACTGAACTTGCGTTTCCAGTGGCCACTGTTGCTCCTGTGCAGGACGATTTCACAAAAGGCTTTGTTTGGGTTTTTAGATATGGCATTTGCCAATACCTTTTAATTTTGCTAATATTATTTGTATAATAGACCTATTTATAGGGGCTTTCACCCACTGCACCCACCGTAGGTCAGCCCACTTCAGCTATTGGCTAACTTAACTGTAAGTGACCGCACTGTGCTAAGGATCACCTCCACACAACTTAGTTTCTTCAGTGCCAGGTACTACTATAGCAAGGTGTTCATTTTGAGACCACAAAATATTTTAGATTTTCAATCAATCAATCAATCAAGCATTTATATAGCGCACTACTCACCCGGAGGGTCTCAAGGCGCTGGGGGGAAGGGGTCCGCTACTGCTCGAACAGCCAGGTCTTGAGCTGCTTCCTGAAGGCGAGGTGGTCTTGGGTCAGGCGGAGGTGGGTCAGAAGGGAGTTCCAAGTCTTGGCGGCCAGGTAGGAGAAGGACCTTCCTCCTGTGGTGGCTCTTCGGATGCGGGGGACGGCGGCGAGGGCGTGGCTGGTCGATCGAAGCTGGCGTTTGGGAGCGTAGAAGTTGAGGCGGCTGTTGAGGTATCCTGGGCCTTGGTTGTGTAGGGCTTTGTGTGTGTGGGTGAGGAGCCGTAAGGAGATTCTCTTGTTGACCGGGAGCCAGTGCAGGTCTCTCAGGTGTCCGGAGATGTGGCTGCGGCGGGGGATGTCCAGGATGAGTCGTGCTGAGGTGTTCTGGATCCGCTGGAGTCTCTTCTGGAGTTTGGCGGTTGTTCCGGCGTAGAGGGAGTTGCCGTAGTCCAGACGGCTGGTGACGAGGGCCTGGGTGATAGTCTTCCTGGTCTCGGTGGGGATCCATCGGAAGATCTTACGTAGCATGCGCAGGATGTTGAAGCATGACGAGGAGACGGCGTTGACTTGTCTGGTCATGGAGAGGGAGGAGTCCAGGATGAAGCCTAGGTTGCGTGCGTGGTCTGTGGGTTTGGGTGCGCTGCCCAGGGCGGGGGGCCACCAGGAGTCGTCCCAGGCGGAGGGTGAAGATCCCAGGATGAGGACTTCCGTCTTGTCCGAGTTCAGTTTCAGGCGACTGTTCGTCATCCATTTGGCAACGTCTGTCATCCCTTCGTGTAGGTTGGCTCTGGCGATGGCGGGGTCGTTAGTGAGGGAGAGGATCAGCTGGGTGTCGTCGGCGTAAGAGATGATGTTGAGGTTGTGCTGGCGTGCAATGGCTGCGAGGGGGCTCATGTAGACGTTGAAGAGTGTTGGGCTGAGCGAGGAGCCTTGAGGGACGCCGCAGATGACTTCGGTGGCCTCCGATCTGAACGGGGGGAGGCGGACTCTCTGTGTCCTTCCGGCGAGGAAGGAGATGATCCACTCCAGTGCCTTCTCCTGGATTCCGACGTTGCTGAGGCGCTGTACTAGGGTACGGTGGCAGACAGTGTCGAAGGCCGCGGAGAGATCCAGGAGGATGAGGGCCGCTGTTTCTCCGTTGTCGAGCAGGGCTCGGATGTCATCGGTAGCTGCGATCAGGGCGGTCTCGGTGCTGTGGTTGGCCCGGAAGCCAGACTGCGAGAGGTCGAGGGAGCCGTTCGTCTCAAAGAAGGCGGCCAGTTGCTTGTTGACTGTCTTCTCGATGACTTTTGCCGGAAACGGGAGCAGCGAGATGGGGCGGTAGTTCTTGAGGTCGGTGGGGTCGGCTGATGGCTTCTTAAGTAGGGCGCTGAGTTCGGCGTGCTTCCAGCTCTCCGGGAAGGTAGCGGTGTCGAAGGAGGTGTTGATGATGTCCCGCAGGTGGGGTGCGATGACAGCGTCGGCCTTGTTGAAGACGTGGTGAGGGCAGAGGTCTGTCGGAGATCCGGAGTGGATGGAGTTCATCGTGTTGACGGTGTCTTCGGTGCTGATCGGGGTCCAGGCGCGGAGGGTGGCTGTGGGGGGCGGTGGTTCGGTCGTGGCGTGCGTCGGTTGAGTGCTGAAGCTGTTGTGTATGTCCGCGATCTTGTTGTGGAAGTAGGAGGCGAGGGAGTTGCAGAGGTCTTGCGAAGGGGTGATGTCGTTGTTTCCGGCGTTGGGGTTGGAGAGCTCTTTCACGATGTTGAAGAGTTCTTTGTTGTTGTGTGCGTTGTTGTCCAGTCGTTCCTTGAATGCGGTTTTCTTGGTGGCGTGGATCAGTTGGTGGTGTTTTCGGGTGGCGAGCTTGAGGGCAGTCATGTTGTCAGGTGTTGGGTCTCTGCGCCAGGTTTTCTCGAGTGCTCTGCAGTTCTTCTTGGAGCTCTTGAGTTCGTCGTTAAACCATGGTGCTTTCTTGCTGCCGGGTCTGCTCGGCGGGGTCTTCAGAGGGGCGAGGTCGTCTGCGCAGTCGCTGATCCATTTCGTGAGGTTGGTGGCCGCTTGGCTGGGGTTCGTTGTGCTGGGGGGAGGGTTCTTGCTCAGGGAAGTAGCGAGCTGGTCTGCAGTTATCTTGTTCCAGCTTCTGCGGGGAACCTGTTGCTGGTGATGGTGGAGCGTGGTCCTTCTGAAGCTGAAGTGGACGCAGCTGTGGTCCGTCCAGTGGAGTCCCGTGGCGTGGCTGAAGGCGATGTCCTTGCTGGAAGAGAAGACCGGGTCGAGTGTGTGTCCGGCGTAGTGGGTGGGGGTGTTGACCAGTTGCTTGAGTCCGAGGTTGGCGAGGTTGTCCAGCAGGGTGGTGGTGTTGCGGTCGTTGTTGTTCTCCAGGTGGAAGTTGAGGTCCCCGAGGAGGATGTAGTCGTCGGAGGGGAGGGCGTGCGGGCTGATGAAGTCGGCGATGTCTTCGCTGAATTGTGTGCGTGGTCCCGGGGGTCTGTAGATGAGGGTGCCTCTGAGGGTGGTTTTGGGGTTGACGTGGATCTGGAAGTGCAGGTGTTTGGCGGGTGCGAGGGTGTCGTCGGTGTCGGTCGTGATGCGGATGGTGTTCCTGTGGATGATGGCGATGCCTCCTCCTGTCTGGTTGACGCGGTCCCTCCGGATGATCTTGTATCCTTCCGGGATGGCGATGGCGATGTCGGGCGCTGAGGAGGCGTTCATCCAGGTTTCCGTGAGGAAGGCGACGTCGGGGGCTGTGGTGTCGAGCAGGTTCCAGAGCTCGACGGCGTGTCTGTGGACGGAGCGGGTGTTGAGCAGGATGCACTTCAGGTGCGTGCTGCTGGAGTTCGGCTTGGTGGGTGCTGGTGTAGCGTGGGTCCGGTTGCAGGTGAACTTGCAGGAGTGGCAGCTGAAGGGTCCGTGGGTGCGTCTCGGTGTGGCTCGGTAGCAGCCCGGGGTTCGGCCGGTGTTGAGTGCGTAGAGTTCGGTGGCGTTGTAGGTCCGTCGGGACGGCTTCCGTCGGTGAGGGCCAGGGGTCCTGGCACTGGGCGCGATCCAGGCGCGGACGGGCGCAGACGGGCGCAGACGGGCTTACCTTTGGCGAGCCTTCGGCGCACAATCTGCGCGCCCGCTGCGCGTCAACGCTGCGCGTTCGCACGGTCGCCATATATGGTGAAGTGCGAGGGAGGGCGGAGCAGCTGGGAGGCGGGAGCGGGGAGGGCACAGAAAGGAAGGGGACGTGGCTAACATCGGAGGCGGGAAGCGGGGAGCGGGGCGGGAGGAACCGGGGGAGCGAGTACAGGGGGACAGGCAATCAAAGTACAATCCTAACAAAAAGACAATCTGAGTTCCAGCAAGGGGCACACAGCAAGGAAAAACGGGGCACAGGAGCCTAAAAAGGAAACAACAGTGAACACAGCACAAAGGGGCACAGAGGAACACACAGCAAGGAAAAACGGGACACAACAGGAGCCTAAAAAGGTGACAACAGTGAACACAGCAGGCACAGCAGGGTCAGCGAGTCAGGCGGGTGGCACACGCAGCAGCTGGTGGCCGTGCGGCGCGGGGGTGTCCTAAGCTAGGTCACACTCACCTGCGTCGCACGGTCGCCATATATGGCCAAGTGCGAGGGAGGACGGAGCAGCTGGGAGGCGGGAGCGGGGAGGGCACAGAAAGGAAGGGGGCGTGGCTAACAACGGAGGCGGGAAGCGGGGAGCGGGGCGGGAGGAACCGGGGGAGCGAGTACAGGGGGACAGGCAATCAAAGTACAATCCTAACAAAAAGACAATCTGAGTTCCAGCAAGGGGCACACAGCAAGGAAAAACGGGGCACAGGAGCCTAAAAAGGAAACAGTGAACACAGCACAAAGGGGCACAGAGGAACACACAGCAAGGAAAAACGGGGCACAACAGGAGCCTAAAAAGGAAACAACAGTGAACACAGCACAAAGGGGCACAGAGGAACACACAGCAAGGAAAAACGGGGCACAGGAGCCTAAAAAGGTGACAACAGTGAACACAGCAGGCACAGCAGGGTCAGCGAGTCAGGCGGGTGGTGCGAGGCACACGCAGCAGCTGGTGGCCGTGCGGCGCGGGGGTGTCCTAAGCTAGGTCACACTCACCTGCGTCGCACGGTCCCCATATATGGCCAAGTGCGAGGGAGGGCGGAGCAGCTGGGAGGCGGGAGCGGGGAGGGCACAGAAAGGAAGGGGGCGTGGCTAACAACGGAGGCGGGAAGCGGGGAGCGGGGCGGGAGGAACCGGGGGAGCGAGTACAGGGGGACAGGCAATCAAAGTACAATCCTAACAAAAAGACAATCTGAGTTCCAGCAAGGGGCACACAGCAAGGAAAAACGGGGCACAGGAGCCTCAAAAGGAAACAACAGTGAACACAGCACAAAGGGGCACAGAGGAACACACAGCAAGGAAAAACGGGGCACAACAGGAGCCTAAAAAGGAAACAACAGTGAACACAGCACAAAGGGGCACAGAGGAACACACAGCAAGGAAAAACGGGGCACAGGAGCCTAAAAAGGTGACAACAGTGAACACAGCAGGCACAGCAGGGTCAGCGAGTCAGGCGGGTGGCGGGAGGCACACGCAGCAGCTGGTGGCCGTGCGGCGCGGGGGTGTCCTAAGCTAGGTCAGTCAGTCTTTCTTTTATATATCGGTGTGGGCTCTAGAGCTCCACCAACAATAAGGTTTTTTTTTTTTAAAAAACATAATAAATCCATGGCAAAGCCAACATTTTTATTTTTGCATAAGCCAAAACCCTGGAAGCCAATCCTTAGACTTTGTCTCTGCTTGTTTTAAGTGCAGGGCTGGACATGACATATAGCATGTGCCGAAGGCTTCGTCTTCTTCAAGCGAAGGTTTTGTATTAAGGTCGAATATGTGACGAATGACAATCTAAAGAGGTTAGATACACTGTATTTACATCAGTGGAGGGGTGTGGTGCAGTGGCCAGAACGGCTGACCTCCGGCACGTGTTCGATCCCCGGTGCCAAGCGGCTGCTCAGCGTCATGTGACTCTGGGCAATAGCTCACTTATTCTGCCCAACGGCCCCCAGCGCCTTGAAACCCTTGAGGGGTGATGTGTTGGAACTTTACAAATTATTATTATTATAGAGGGTGACTATGGCGCGTTTCTAAGAAAGCTTGGTGTGGTGTCATCATCTGCCAGTAGGTGCCTTGGCTTCCATGTGTCAGGTTCGCCTGTTTCCTCTGTTTAGGTGTTGTTGTGTCGTTGACAGCGGGCTCTGGGCAGGGAGGGGGCGCTCAGGCCCTGGCGCATGCTTTTCTTTATGATCTCTCTGCACCCAAAAGACGGGGCCTGGTTCTTAATCAGGGTCGGATTGGGATTGAAAATCGGCCCAGGCACACACAAAAAAATCGGCCCTCATTTGCATAATGCCTTTCCTCAAAGCACTGCTGCAGCGTAATTGCAGTAAAAAAGAGGGAGGGGAGGGGGGGCTTTAAAAATACACGCATTAGTTTACACTAGTGAAACACACCTGAAAACAAGTGAGGCCCCTTCTACTGAGGCCCCCTGCCCCGCTCAGTATGTGCACACACTAATGTGCGAAAGGGAGTGTTACCTTTGTCTGTTGCTAAACGGGGGTGGGAGACCGGAGGTGTTGCTGGGGGGTGGCAATGAGCGCCCATCTGCCTGCAGAAAGGCCACTCAGCCACCCACTGGGCCGCTTTTCTATTCCGAAAATAGAGACATCGCCCAAATCGGCACCAGACTACTCAAAAAAGCAGCCCACAGCAGGATCTCAGGCACCGGCCCCTCGGGCATTGCCCGAATGCCCGTGTTACCAATCCGAGGCTGTTCTTAATTGATTTGACGGGTGTGCAGATGTGCCTCCAGATGGGAGGCCTGCTTGCAGGAGCAGTAGTGCGTTGCAAGCAGTTCTTGGAGGACACGGAATCGCGAAACCAACTGATTATTGTGCAGGGTGTCCAAACAAGACAGCTGTAATACTTAACATTAATGCAAGATGGCGGCGCTCTTGGAATGACGTATACAACAGAGTATTTGCCGTGCTAGTTGAGTGACATGAATAAATTGCCGCATAGTTTTGCTGCTCCCTATTAATATTGGCACCAATTATGTACAGCACTGGAAAGGCATGATGTGCTATGTATGTAGAAAACAAATATATCGAATATTGCATTATCAGCACGCTGAGACTGGTCATCCGCCTGGCAGCCTTGAGCATATTGTCCCTCAGCGAATGCAATGCTTTAAAAAAATGATCTTTTATAAATGGTTATGGTTTAGTGTTTCATTCCCTCGCTCTTAGCACACAAAACCATTACCATAAAAAAGAGCGCTTTTTAGAAAAAATGCATTATAGAGAAAAGTGCACGATTTAAATGTGCAAGTCAAGGTAACTTGTTTTATTGCGTTTTCATTCATATTGAATGTTGAGTTCGTTTTTTCATGTAGGTGTGAAGGACGTGAGTTTTGTTAGGTTAGAAAATGTTTTTGTGCCTCACGTGTACGTGTGACTGCGAGTGCATGCTGGGAAGGCGGAGGGGTAATGTGGCGCACATGACCATTGTCGTCTGGGGGCGTCATAAAGTCTCAGGCCAGTCTATGTTATTGTATGATATACACTAATTACTGTATTCTGGGAGTAAAGTTCTCCATGGTACTATTGCTAGAAGTATTAATAAGACTTAAATAGCACACTAATGCCCCACAGAGGTCTCTCGGTGCGGTTGACCTGACAGAACAATCTGACCTGTTATGTGCTCAGGTGGAACACATTAGAGGCACTTGAAAATCAGACTGGGGATTTTTAACGCACATCTAGCTGTGATTTGGGAAGTCCTAATTTAGTCGGATGGCTGGCTGTGTACTGGACAGTCTGAGGCCTATGCAGGAGTATGTTAGGTAGGCCTGCCGGTATTCGATTAGTCAAGGAGGGAGCTGATTGCAGCACCTCCTGCAATTGCCCTATAATAAGTCATACGTAAAATTATTTTTTTCAAGGTGGACTACAGCAAAGAAGAGTTCTGTACTACTCCCTGTGCTTAATTTATGTATTAAAAAAAAAAGTGCTGGGGCCCTTGTTAGATAGGAAGCCACCGTCGTTTGCACCACACATTGCCACTGTACTTACATTGCTACAAGTGTGACAATTCAGACTGTTCAAGGCTGCCAGTCAGAGCTTAAATGGCTTGGGTGGCAGGTATTTGTTCTTTTGAATGTATATTGAATTAACAAACAACTATTATTCTGCCCATCTTTAAATTACACAAACAGCGCCACCATGTGATAGCTGTCTTAAGTGCAGATTCCGGTAATTAAGTGTCAGTGCTGAGCACTGGAAACCACCGGGTCACATTAAGCACTGACCGCTCTGCTCATGTGGGATTCCAAAGTCACTTCCCCCCTGCTCCTATTCCAATCCAAGAGTCTGACACATCTATTCCCTCACTAAACCAATTCACAGCAGTCTCCCTATTGCAAACGCACAAAGCCATACTAGCCTGCAAATCAGGTGCACCCACAGATTCCTGCCCCCCAGTCATCTTGCACCACCTTATTGAGTCCGTCAACCCTCTAATCAATGCGATTGTGAACGAATCCCTTGACTCTGGTATTGTTCCTATTGAGTGGAAGAAGGCCACAGTCAAGCCCCTCATGAAAAAGCAAAATAAATCCCCTACTGATTTGTCCAATATGCGCCCAATCTCACTTCTCCCTGCGCTAGGCAAAATCACCGAGCAACTAGTCCATGAGGAATTAAAGAATTTTGTGGAAAATCAATGTATCTTGCACCCACAGCAATCCGGTTTCCGCTCCGGCCACTCCACAGAGACCGCTTTGATTGAGTTGTCAGACACCATCAAGTTCTTGCAGGATGAGGGCAGGCAGGCCGTCCTCATCCTGCTCGACCTAACCGCGGCCTTCGACACCATCTCGCACACTATTCTAATCAATAGGATGCGTGAGATTGGTGTCTCGGGCTCCGCACTTGCTTGGATTACATCATTTCTGTCCAATCGCTCTCAAACGATCTCCTTAGGCCCCTTTATTTCCGGTGAACGATCCATCATCTCAGGGGTACCCCAGGGTTCTATCCTGAGCCCCCTCTTTTTTAATGTGTATATGGCCCCCCTTCTCACGTTGATTGAATCATATGGGATTCTCGTGACATCCTACGCTGATGACACCCAGCTTGTCGTCACTATCGATAAAAGACTTCCGGATGCCGCCATCAAATTCCAAAACTGTCTGTCAGAAGTCTTTTCTTGGCTCAACCTGCACCATTTAAAATGCAACAGCGCCAAAACAGAAATAATTCCCCTCGGTAAAGGCACATTCTTTTCCCCCAAAGACTGGTGGCCTCATAACTCCGAAGCACCACCTAGCGCGGTTGTCTCAGCCCGCAACTTGGGTGTTCAATTTGATGCTTCCCTCAGCTTCGATGAACATGTGCGCATTACCGCAGGGCGCTGTTTCAGTTTGATCAGGCAATTAAAGAATTTTTTTAATTTTTTGCCTATCATTGCCAGGAAATCAGTCGCGGTGGCGCTTATCCTCTCCCGGCTGGATTATTGTAACGGCCTCTTAGCAGGTATCAAGAAGTCCTCTCTGAAAAAACTACAAACTGTCCAACATGCAGCAGCCAGGCTTGTTTTGAAACTCCCCCGCAGGTCCTCGGCCTCTGCAGCCCTCAACGCCCTTCACTGGCTGCCCCTCCATAAGAGAATCCTATTCAAGCTCTTAGTTACTGTATTTAAAGCTAACAGGTGCATGGGTCCATCCTACCTGATTAAGCGCTTCCAGCGTTACAATCCAACTCGCTGTTTGAGGTCATCTGGCGCCAACTTCATCTCTGAACCCCGTATAAAATTAAAATCCAAGGGTGGAAAGACCTTTTCTTTTCTGGCGGCCAAGGCATGGAACCGCCTCCCCCCCAGCCTTAGGCACGCCCCCTCTGAAAGCCTATTTAGAAAATCCTTGAAAACATGGATTTATTCTCAGTCCGACTCTTCAGTTCTCGCAGCTATTTGATCCATGCCCCCCATAGACGACCTTCTGTTGTGCTTAGCGCCAAGATGCTCCCTCCGGAGCGAAAGTTAGCGCTTTATAAATGACAATAAATATCAAATATCAAAAATGTTGGTTAGGAAAGCGAAACCTATTTCTTTTTAAATTTCACGACCGGTTTCAAGCATTGGTGTTAATACTAAACAAAAGTTATAAAAGTCATGTTCACATGATTCCATAGAAAACACTATAGGTATTCGTTGTGTTATTGAGTATAATTTTATTTTCTAATAATTATTTCTGTTTGGATAGTGTTGGGGATCCCTTTTGTATCAATGTTTGCTAACCTGATAAAAGAGCGAGATAATTATGCCATAAAGGGTGCAGCATAATGTTGCCTTTCCTGCCCATAATTTAGTCACCTGAGGTACTGGGTTTTTAAGAACCGGCACAGAACCGGTAACCCAGCGGTGTCAGGGTACACCCAGAGACCTCGGGTTCTTCCTGATCCAGACCACAGAAACTCAGAGTCTTCTAGGTGAAGTCAAAGATCGATTTATTGGCTGCAACCAAGGTAACAAGTGTCCTAGAAGTACAACACACGGGGAAGTATATTCTCAGGAGACTGCTCGAATTTACAAAGTCAGGCTTCTCTCTTTATACAGAATATTCGGCTTCAGGCAAACATTCTTCGAATTTGCAATATATCATTTACAGGTTTTGGTTTACAAAGGAAAAGCAGAGTCATGATGACATGTACATATTTCACGTCGTGCTGCCCATAACAAATCACCCGGCAAGGCCCAACATTTCATCAGATATCGGTGGACCCCCAATAAAACAGGCACCTCCCCACCATAAAGTAAGCGAAGCAAAAAGAGTAGAGACAGATGGGAGCAAGATACGGCAGGTGTGCGCACTGAAATGGTTTTATGGCCTGTTGAGCCTTGATGCTATCTTGTTCGGCCACTGGGAGGGGAACTGACCTAACGAGTTCGGCCTGGGGCAATGGTTCCAACTTGTACAGGTCATAGGAAAGTCGATTAAGGAGTATGTGTCCTTGTGGAATTTAATTCAGCTGGATTAAGGCCTATGTAAAGGGCAACACATAAATGGAGGCCAAGGGTTCAGGACGTGAATGACGATTTCGAGGTGAAATCGACACCCGAATATGCTGAAAATATTTGTACATGGTATGCTCGTCATTCTCGGTCTTTTGATACCAAATTCGTCATGTTTCGACGAAGTTTTAATTCTCGAGTCCAGAACGATTACATGAATCCAGAATCTTCAGAACAACACACCCTGGATGAATAATTTGGTACTCCTTTTTCTCATAATTCAAGTTGCTCTGCCTAAAATGCGTCCTGATGAAAGGTAGCCTCTATATTTCCACCAAAGAAATCTCGTTGAAGACTCGCAGCCCGTTAATCTCGGTTGCTCTCATCTGGGACATCTCCGTAATGTAATGTAATGTAATGTAATGTAATGTAATGTATGTATACTTGTAAAGCGCACTGTTACCTCGTTACGTGGCGTCCTGGCGCTGTATACCGCTGGGGAACCCGTCCTGGCTTTCCCTGTGAGAGGGCACCCCAAGGTGAAGCCAGGCATCCCCGGCGTTGCTGGGGCCGTTGTGGAGATTAAGCAAGCTATTGCCCAGAGTTGCAGAGTGGGACCCATGGTTAGCTTAGGCACCTAAGCGAGAATTATTGAGTCCGCGGACATTAACCCCAGACCCTGCCGCGTCGGGAATTGAACCCTGGTCCCGGGCCGACCTCTGCTTCAGGGTCTGCCGCTTCTAACCAGTGAGCCAGTGAGCCACACTTCTCCACTGCTTGCACTCCGTGCTTGCACTATGGCTATGTGTAAACGGGTTGCTCCTCTGCTGCTGGGGGAAAATCCCATACACGTACCGCTTAATTTGGGCTGGTGTCTGCCAGTGCTCACATCAACACTTAATTTTAAACACTGGTATTTCATTAGCTGTGACAGCCCACCACATTGTGGCGCAGTCTGTCTATTTTTGAGCTGAACAGATCAGTTTAACAATTAGTTTAATATGTGTATGAAAATAATTCTAATGCATCCAGCTCAATCGTACAGCTTCACTTGGCTAGGGATTGTCCAAACTGTTGCATTTGAATGACAATGGTGCCTAATATGGAGCATTTATACAGACCTTTGGCGGCGATGGCAGGTATAGTTGATACTGCAAGATGCAGTGGCCTCTTGCGCAATCCATCGGGCCCTGGCACTTATTATTCTGATTATTTTTTACAATGTAAACACTGTCTATACTATAGTATTTATTGTTGCTTAGACATGCCTCCAGTGGTTTGGCTTCAGCAGCATCTGAGTTGGCTAAGTACAGTTTCTTGGATGGTTTAACATTGCCGCCAATGGGATGACCTCTGTCACTGCTAAGTTAACACATAGGTTCTGTAAAACACTTGTGGAAACCACAGATTCTCTTTTCAACATTGACTTCCAGTTTGAGACAGGCCACCCCAAAGATGTTGGGAATTCATTTGCATGACTTCTGCTATTCTCAAACGCTGCCACAGCAGATCTTCAAACTCACACTCCAAGCACCTGTCATATAGGTCAGTCAGCACCCTTTTCTATCATGCTCTTCAAAAGTACCCAGTGACCTGCATTCAATTCCAGGAGCCTCTGAAGATGCTCAAGTCACTTTGGAAGTGGGTCCTATTTAGGCCCTGGATTTAGGGGGATGGGTACAGCAAGATCTTTGAGTCACTGAAAAGAGGTTCACCCTCCAAGAAAGACCATTCTTCTGATGTATGCTCTCCATGAGACTGTACAGATCCTAGCCAGATATCAGACAATCTCCCATGCAGCTAAAGTGCACAGCACGCCTAACCTCTGGGAGGTAAATAACCCTAACCCACATTTAATGTTTAGTATAAGAAGCAACACTGATCTGTAGATGATCTGTTACAATCGTTATTAACACATTTGCTGGTTATTCCTTGGGAGATTCACCTTTAGAGGGAATCGCAACAACTCGGCGTCAAAACCATGGTGCCGAAATGGACGGAAGGGCTTGTGACCGATGATGACTAAATGAGGAAATAAATCAGAACATGCTGGTGCTGTGCAGATGCCCTCCATCTACCTACATCAAGTGTTTGCATGGTATAGTTTGCAGCACAGTGGTAGTTTGTGGCTCTGAGGAAGAGAAGGTTAAAGAATGTTATTCATCTGTGTCTTACACAGCGCTTCATTTATAAAAAAACATACGTTTTTGGGCCCTCGTCATCAGGCCACATAAACTTGCACCACTCATTGCCCTTGACACCGCTGCCAATGACAGAATCAACACAGCTATTAACTATCAGAATCCTACAAGTGTGACAATTCAGCATATTCTGGGCCCCAAAAAGCTACACGGATTGCGTGGACTGCAGGTATTAGTCATTTTTGATGTATGTTGAGTTAATAAAAAACTGTTTTTGTAAAAATGAATTAGACCAACAGTGCCACCATGTGGCAGACTGTCATAAGAGCCGGTGTTGACAATTAACTGCCAGTGCCGAGCACTGGAACCCCCCCGGCTCAAATTAAGTACTGGTCTTACATGGACTTTCAGACAAGGCCCTTTTAAATTACACATTGCATGGCTCGTTTAACTCTCCATTAAAGCAGGATGTCCTTATTCCTACAGCATAAGGGTGGATCATCAGGGTCTGATTGGAAACATTTTGAATGAAAAATTATTTTAACAATGGATGACAAATAGATTCACAAAATATTTGGTGGATCAGGTGACAACACGGTTAGTGTTACTTTCATTCTGCAGTGGCAGCTCCTCCGCTACGGCAGTGGAGCATTGCCTCACTGCTATAAAGCAGCAAAAGAAAGGAAAAAATAAAATGATAATAACGTTATGTTTTTATAATTTTACTTTGTCCTTCTGGTGCGGCAGCTTGTATGAGGGGGCGCGGCTGCAGAGAAAGGGAGGAGTGGTAGAACACTCCTAAGTGCGCAATAACTGTTTGGTCGGCCCTCTCAGGCCGTCGAAAACAGTCATGCACACTTTCAGTGTTCTCCATGTAGGCTGCATTACAGCCTACATAGAGAACATGCCCACCCCTCCAGCCACTGGCTGAGCGCCATGTCACGGTGCTCAGACCAATCACAATGTTGCATTGCAGCATTGTGATTGGCTGCAGGGAGCGTAAGAGCCCTGGTACTTCCTGTGTCCTGTTGCTCCCAGGAAGAAGAATCAGGAGAGGCGGCAGCTGGCCAGCAAGCCAGCCAGGAGGTAGGTGCTTTTTTTTTTTTTTTTTTTTTTTTTTAAACCTAACTCCCCCCGCCCCTCACCCACCCCACTGCTGCTTCCGGGCAGCAGCCGCAAGACCCATTCTGTTCATGCAGCCCTGAAAAATATCTAGTGTTCTTAGAAGGGATCAAACAGTTCACTATTTGTTCCTGCTCTTTAAAGGGGTAACTGCAGCCATCATCTACTTCCTCATTTTTCAAAGAATTCTAGGCAAAAGACACTCTTTTTTGCTGGTAGTGTGGCTTTCAGATGTACCTGGAATTTCACAGGTATTGGGAAAATGAACCAAAAGTTAAGTGCCTGCCTAAGACCTCTCATTTCTGACATTACCCCGATTACCGTGGTGGACAATCTTCTTCTGGGGAGAGACGTTCCTGACCAGAGACTGCGGGGCTTTGATCACCAATAACTGACTGTTTTGAGTGCTGAATTAGGGCGTGGGACAGGCAGCATAAGCTCACTCAAGACTTCCTGGTCGGTGGTTAAATGAATGTTATCTTGGTCCGAAAGCAATCTTTCCTGCTCCTCCAAGCGTTGGTGGTTTCCATGTGAGCCAACTACAAAGTAGGAGCAAAGTTAATTCTGTTTTGATTAGTGATTCTAGATCCTTTGCGATTATGATAAATTATAGCCTACAAAGATGATGTATTGAATTTGTGTTATCTAGAGTTAATCTCGCGGTGAGCAAGAGGGCTTTACTTCCTGTTTTTAGGATTCCTACAATGATTATTCCTCATTATGCACACTTGCTGCTTACCTAATCCAAGGATATTGTCTGAGGTGAGGATATATCTTTGAAAAAACTATGCTGGGTCCTTCTTTGAAGAATCTATGATGGGTCCTCCACCTGCTATAATTGATACTGGTAATGTGGTGCTGACCTCGCCAATCCCACTGATTTCCAAGTTGCTGTTAACAAAATCTTTGGCTCGGTGTCCACCATCTTGGAACAACTAAACCATTGCTACCAGTGATAATTTGCAATAGTTGATCCATAGCTCACCTTTCCCACTTTTTTCTTTTTCATCTCATTCCTTACTTTCAAACCCTACAATCCAGAGTCCTAGCAGTTTTCTAAAAGAATCTTAATTACTCAAAATAATGCTACATTTAGGCACCTCAACACCCATCACCATCCAGACACTAACACTGTGAACTGTTCTGAAGCATTTGTATTTCAAGGTAACTACATTATTACAATATGTAAATCCAGCTTCATGGGTACCATCTGCAGGGAAGACCTACTATCGTAGTAATAATTGCTCAGAGTATGTTGCTTGAGCCGCACATACTGCCACTGTAGCAATCCTTCTGTTAGTTTTCTCCTTTTAATCTGAACATATGCTGGGAGCAGAGGAGGCAAGACAGCTGTGCAAAGTGATCAGCCAAGTGTATGCAATTTTGGCCTTTGTACTAAGCAGCTGGAGCACAGCTTTCACTACCAGTCCACAAGGTGATGGCATTCCCACATCAGGGGCATCGTCATCCACCCGCTTTAGCACTACAGCGGGGGTGGGGTTCTTGATGGGTTTCTTCTGTCTAAACCTCGACTGACAAAGCTTTGCAATTAATGTGAACGGGTGGGAGGGTGAGGGAGTGGATGGATGGATGTTTTTAAGTGAAATGGTGGATGGATGGGTGAGTGAAAGGGTGCATGGATAGATGCATAGATGAATGAGTAAAAATATCGATGTAAGGGTGGATTAGTGAAAGGGAGGATGAATGGATGAGTGAAAGGTTTGATAGATTGATGAAAGGGTGGCGGATGGATAAGTGAAAGAGTGAATGGATGAGCGAGTAAACAGATGGCTCGATAAGTGAGAAGGTAAATGGATCATGGATGAGTGGATGGATAGATGGGTCAAAACGGAGAATTGATAAGTGGATGGATGGCTGAGTGAAAGGATGGATGAGTGAAAGGGAGAATAAATGGAGTGAAAGGGTGAAAGAATGGATGAAAGGGGATAGATACGTGAAAGGATGGATGACTGAGTGGATGGATGAATGAATGGATAGGTTTGGATATAGATGGGTGAACGGAAGGACTAATGGTATGGTAATGGACTGAATGATGGATGACAGATTGAAAGAATGACGCAATGTAAAAATGAAATGGTAGATATCTGCAGGTAGGTGAAAGGATGAAGGGATAGGTGCTTGGATGGAAGAGACAAGCAAGCTTATCTGGGGATGGGTGTTTCGCAAGATTGGTGCCATAAGAGCTTTGGTTCAAAGTGGGGAGTATTTTATTTCTTGGCTACTACTTTGTCCTACATGATTTTAATGTAAACAGTCATGCTTACTACAAACATGACAGCCATTGAATGACTTATTATTTTATCCCCTCCTTGTTTTTAGGTCTCACCTCAGACAGCGCATTTACTGTCTCCTGCGAGACATTTTGTTAACTTACTGTGGGCTTAGAGCCTGCCCATTACTTACAACTACTGTGCTTCATAGTCAGTCAAATTTGTTCGCTTCTAATTCGTCCGATTATATAGGTTTTCCTTTCACTTCTTGTGTTTGTCTCTTGCCTGGAGCATTAACGCCTTACTGTGTCCTTCCACTGCCTGTTTTTCAGGCGTTAATTTTTTCCTTTTGTTTAAGCAGGCTACACGAGTGCATTGGTTTCCAGCTATCTTCCTCATGTACTTCTCCTATCTCAGTGTTTCTCCCCCATTGCACTACTACCCACCCTACATTGTCTGTGTTGCTCCCCCAGCCCCTGCTGCCCACTGTTCGCTGTATGTGTGCTTCCCCCAGCCCCTCCTTCCCACCCACCCTCCGTGGCCCTTGAGTTTCTCTGTTTGTTGCCCCACCGACCCACCCTCTGTTCTCTGTATGCTTACTCCACCCGCCCACCCTCTGTTTTTCATGTGCTTGCCCCACCCGCCCACCCTCTGTTCTTCATGTGCTTGCCCCACCCGCCCACCCTCTGTTCTTCATGTGCTTGCCCCACCCGCCCACCCTCTGTTCTTCATGTGCTTGCCCCACCCGCCCACCCTCTGTTCATGTGCTTGCCCCACCTGCCCACCCTCTGTTCTTCATGTGCTTGCCCCACCCGCCCACCCTCTGTTCTTCATGTGCTTGCCCCACCCGCCACCCTCTGTTCTTCATGTGCTTGCCCCACCCGCCCACCCTCTGTTCTTCATGTGCTTGCCCCACCCGCCCACCCTCTGTTCTTCATGTGCTTGCCCCACCCGCCCACCCTCTGTTCTTCATGTGCTTGCCCCACCCGCCCACCCTCTGTTCTTCATGTGCTTGCGACGCCCGCCCACCCTCTGTTCTCCATGTGCTTGCGACGCCCGCCCACCCTCTGTTCTCCATGTGCTTGCCCCACCCGCCCACCCTCTGTTCTCCATGTGCTTGCCCCACCCGCCCACCCTCTGTTCTCCATGTGCTTGCCCCACCCGCCCACCCTCTGTTCTCCATGTGCTTGCCCCACCCGCCCACCCTCTGTTCTCCATGTGCTTGCCTCACCCGCCCACCCTCTGTTCTCCATGTGCTTGCCCCACCCGCCCACCCTCTGTTCTCCATGTGCTTGCCCCTCCTGCCCACACTCTGTTCTCCATGTGCTTGCCCCTCCCGCCCACCCTCTGTTCTCCATGTGCTTGCCCCTCCCGCCCACCCTCTGTTCTCCATGTGCTTGCCCCTCCCGCCCACCCTCTGTTCTCCATGTGCTTGCCCCACCCTCCCACCCTCTGTTCTCCATGTGCTTGCCCCACCCTCCCACCCTCTGTTCTCCATGTGCTTGCCCCACCCTCCCACCCTCTGTTCTCCATGTGCTTGCCCCACCCGCCCACCCTCTGTTCTCCATGTGCTTGCCCCACCCGCCCACCCTCTGTTCTCCATGTGCTTGCCCCACCCGCCCACCCTCTGTTCTCCATGTGCTTGCCCCGCCCACCCCCTGTTCTCCATGTGCTTGCACCGCCCGCCAACCTTCTCTTCTCCACGTGCTTGACGCGCCTGTCCACCCTCTCTTCTCCATGTGCTTGCCTCACCCGCCAACCCTCTGTTCTCAATGTGCTTGCCCCACACACCTACCATCTGTTCTCTCTGTGTTTGGCCAATACACATCCACCCTCTGTTCTCTCTCTTCTTGGCCACCACACTGTTCTCCATCAACCCTGGCCCCACCTGCCACCCTCTGTTTTCCATCTACTAGTCCCCCACTGCCACCCTCTGCTTGCCCCCACCCTCATTTGCTCAGGTGATTGCCTCAGACTCTTCTGCCCACCCTCATTTCCCCGGGTGCTAGCCGCGGAACCTCGCGCCCTCCCTCAGTTGTCTGGCTGCTTTTCTCAAAAACACCCTCAGTTGTCTGGGGCTTACGTCATAATAGTTGTCTGGGTGCTTGCCTCAGACCCTCCCGCCTACCCTCAGTTGTCTGGGTGTTTGGCTCAGAGCCTTCTGCCCACCCTAAGTTGTCATGTTGCTTTCCCCAGACCCTTCTTCCCACCCTCCGATTGTCTGTTTTCCATATCCACTCGGGCTTACCCTCCGCTTCCATGTGCTCACCCATCTCCTCTTGCCTATACTGTCACCCCACCCATGTCCTTCTCTCCTTCCCCCCCTCCATGTTGACTCGTACCCCAACCCACTCCCCATTTGTATGTTGAGTAGATTAGAGGACGAGTAATGGAGAAAGAGGACAGGTGATGGGGGATGGGGGAGCAAATGGCTAAAAAGAATATTTCAAAAGTGCCATGATGCGGCCGGCACGAATGCGCTTTGTTGCACGACAACCATGCTGCTGTGTAGCCTGGCTACCAATCATTGCCAAACTTTGTAATGCCTATCCTGTGCAGCATGAACAAAAGGCATTGGCAGAGCCAATAGGTTTCAAGGGGGAGACCTTTTGGCTTTAACAATGCATGTTTGTCTTAGTATTGCGTTACTTGCAGAAATTATTAGTGTGGCATCTTTTAAGAAATCTACTACATGGCTGAAAGCATGTTGTATTTTTAGTGAGCACTGCCCATTGCAGTACCCAAGGAGAACTGATAATGCCTTCAGCTGATTCTGCCCTAACCTGAAGTAGCCATGTCGATGTAGGAGCTGAAGCAACGAGCGACCCATGACCAGGGTTTTAGGTGAAAGTGATGTTGAGTAATTTGATCATAGGGATGTTAAACCTTTTTTGGGTGGCCAACTCCCCTTGTCTGCCTCAGTGAAGTCAGCCGGAAGATCCTAGAGCTTGTGTGAATGGACTGATACTGGTAAACAGATGCATGGCCAAGGTGGATTCAGCCAAGCTGATCCCTATCCTGCCTCAGCTTGATTAGGGCAATCCATCAGTGTTAACCACCTGTACATACCATTATCATGCATGTGTCACATCCTAAAGCGCTCACCATCACGCCAATTGTGCTGCACCATCTCTCCACATCACCCCCGGACCCAGGTCTCACCTGCAGCCAGTGCTTAATTTGTAACAAAATAAGTGCCAGGGCCTTCGGCAAAAGTATGCTTCAGCTTGCACCACCCATTGCCCCTGCCAGCACTGCTAATGACAGAACCAGCACAACTACTAACCATCACACTCCTAGACGTGTGACAGTTCAGGCCACCAAATCTATAAGAATGGATTGGGCGGCAGGTATTAGTCATCTTTAATCTATATTGGATTAATAAACAACTATTGTGCTCATCTCTAAATTAGGCAAACATTGCCATTATGTGGTAGACTGTCATAAATCCCAGTGTTAACAATTAAGTGCTGGTGCCGAGCACCAGAAACCACTGACTCAAATTAAGTACTGCCTGCAGTACTGCTACAGAGTGACCCTTGTGTGTACAGTGCACAGAGTGACCTCTGCAGCTCCTGCCTGTATGATCCCCGTCATTCAACCCTCACCTTACACCTGTGTCACTGTCCACTACCGTTAGGAGAGGGGCAAGTGTAACTCTGACCTGCCAGAAGTTGCCTGCCACACCCCTGCTGCTGACTTTACAATAACTTGTTAGGTTGAGCCTATGCACTGCTCTGCGAGGCATGCTGTATTAGAGTATGGACTTGAAGCTCCACACATATTTTTCATTGGCCTGTTTCCTTGTCCTTTGTAAATGTTAGCTTCTGATTCGTTAGTAGGATTGTTAGTCCCTCCTTAGTACCGCCTTGTCTTTATTTGTAACCTCCTATGAGGACTGGCCCATTTAATCTGTTACACGGTATGTGTTTAGTCTTTAAGCACTTTTTTCTTTAATGTGTTTCTTGTACTGCAGGTACGACATGCTTTCCTGCAACATTCAGCTTGCCATGCATGCTTTCATTTTCCAAGCAGCTCGGGACTATGGCAGCCCCCTCTGCGAGGAAAAATGTGTCACATTTACAAGAGTTTGAGCTATTGGCATTGTAAATGAAAATGCTTTTTATTTATGTATTAATTAGCAAAACAGATAAATAGGAGGCATTTTCATTTACAATGCCAATAGCTTAAACTCTCTCAAATGCGAGACCTATTGCATTGCAAATGGTTGTTTTTATTCTGTTGAAGGGATGGTTCTGTTTCTATGCAGAGACGGTACATGTCTGCATGACAGAGGCGTACACTGCTCCTGTTTCACTGTGTTTGGCGCAGCTGGAGCAGGTGTGACAGGGGCATCCTGCACTCCTGTGTCCTCATTTATACCTGTGGGGCTGGGGCAGGAGGAGGTGTGAGCGCGTGCGCTTTCCCGATGCCCTTGTTCTAACAGTTTTTATCTCACTGAAGCTCGAGAAGACATTGCCACAATGCAAAAGTAAAAACTGTTCGCAATATTGCTGTTTTTGATATTGTTCTTAGTAACTGAAGGTATCTTTCCTTGAATGTTTACAGGAACCAGTTACTGCACACCCCCTTTAAACACTACCAGGTGAGCTGTTCCAACTGGCTGCTCAAAGTGATCTGTGGCGTGGTCGAAATTCGCACGGTGTATGCCTCCGACAAAAAGGCCAAGGCCTGCCTGATCTCGCGCATCAGCTGCCAGAGAGCGGGGACCAGGTTTCACATCCGGGGGGCAGACGACGACGGACATGTGTCTAACTTTGTCGAGACAGAGCAGGTAATTGTCTAAGCGAATCAATTGTTCCTAAATTATTGATTGTGTTACAGCAGCTTCAGGAGTCTGTTGAAAGATGCCATTGAACAGCATAGCGAGAGTCTGTCTAGCTAATGTTCCCTAGTTCTAGAAGTGACCTAAATTGGTATCCACAAATAGTTTCAGTTCAGTAAAGTCCTTTGTTTGTCTCTGATACATGCCTGACCTCTCTCCTTATCCACAATTCTCCTCTGTTTGTTCTCTTTTGCTATGCAAACCCAAACGATATTTCCTTCTAGGTCCACGCAAACACACTTCATCTCTCAAGTTCCTTTATGAAAATATGTTGGTCTGTTCTGTACTAACGCCACCTCTCCGTACTTTGTTCCTCCATCACCACTGACCTTTCCTCGCTAATGAAAGCCAGTGACATCCCTCCATGATTCTCCATAACATATACATTTGTCATATAAACTTCTCTTTTAGCAATCTCACCCACTTCACCTCACCTCCATACATGTATGGACCTTAGATGGTTACCAGTTTCTAAACACACCCTATAGCTCACCTCTATACAAGCACGAACCCTACATCTTGGTGCATCCCATGTCTTAGACCTGTATAGTATGTATTTGGTGTTTAAATAGGGTGATCCTAGTCTAAAGGTCGCTGACCACTGTGCAGAGTCAAAGACACACAGTCAGCGTGTGATTGGAGGGGTGCTGGTTTCAAAGAGAAAAAATGGTCTGTTACTGCATCATGGTGTAGTATTGTATAAAGAAGTGTGTCTTCAGCTCTTTCTGAAATTGGAAAAGGGTTGAGGCAGTTCTCATGGATATGGGAATGTTATTCCAAATCCTCGGTGCATAGATGGAGAAGATGTGTTGTCTTTTTTTCGCACTTTACCTCCTGTCCAGGGCCGGACTGGCTGTAGCGGCCATTGGGCTTTTTCCCAGTGGACTGGAAGGGTGGGGGCCGGTTTTGGAGCCATGGGTGGTGTCTTGTTACTGGGGGACAGTTTTGCAGCATCGCTGCAATATCAGCCCCCTTTAACAAAAACAGCAGCAGAGATTACCATTATCCCCCCCCCCCTTCCCCCCACCCTGGTCGGTCTGACTGAATTGCCAGGACTGGTTTGTGTTCCCAGTCCGGCCTCGAGAGCCCTATCTAAACATGTGTAGTCATCCCATGTCTTTATCTCCATTCTCAGGCCCACACCCTTTTACGGATGATTTCGCCATGAGATTTTCTCATCTCAGGGCAGTTTTTCACGTGGGTGCCTGACATCTAGGTGCATCTCACAAGAGTATACCTATACGACTGATCATTTCCTTTTAAACTAGTCTTTGAATTTATTTTCTATTTCTCGATAGAATTTAATTCTGTGTCAGCTGAATAAGCACACATGTGAGAATGTTGTCTGAATCCCAGCAAAAGTTTTTTTATTGCATCACACACACGCAGACTTTAAAAACTACAGAATTCAGATCTACAAAATACTTAAACAGTAAATCAACCAACCAAGCTTTTACCTACCTGACTTACTCAATCTAATCTTCTTGGACTGGGGTGAAGGGTTGTCTCACCTACAAAGGTGAGCTGACCCCTCACCCTACTACCTTCAGATATCTGACTCCGAACTGTTATACTGGTTGCACTCTGCTATTCATTTTCTTCTCTGGAATCCTATCTGGTGATGATAATTTCCCAGAGGTTGCCTTTTATTTTCCACTGCTACTTGTGAAGACCCTTGGTGAAGCTCTCTAGGCACACCACACGGCTAACTCCTTTGGGGACTAGAACCAGTATGTTTAATGTGAAATATCTGCATGATACTGTTTTAGCTGGTGCTTTCCCTAGTAGCATGCACTGATTCCTCCGGACTCCTACGCTGTCCAGGTCCTGTGCCTGGCCAAAGCTGCAGATGCTAGCTTCACCTGGTGGGTGGCAAACTCAACTTCCGTTCTAAGTGGTTACTGGGATGACGCACCTTTTTGTGGGGGATAATGAACTGAGGTTTCCTTCCACATCACTCCCTTCTGCGATCAAAGGACAGTCTGTCTCAAATTGGTGGGTAGAGCTTGTCCTCTCCATTGAGTGCAGCTTAAATATCCTCTGATCAGTGGCGGCTGCCACTGAAAGAAAAGGTTGGGAATAGAAAAATCAATAAAATAACTTACATGGCCTCCTCCTCACCTCCGTCCTCTTCTCTTCCTGCAGGAAGCACATACAGGCTCCCTTAAGACAAACACGACGCTGCTGTCACCATGACAGCAGAGTCATGATTGGTCTGAGCGCCGTGGTTCGGCGCTCAGACGGGGACTATGAGCCTGTGCATGTTCTCGATCCAAGCTGTACAATACAGCCAGTGGAAAACATGCGTAGTGCACATGACTGTTTGGCCAACCCAAGACAACCTGCAAAACCGTCATGCACACTTAAGTGCCCCAACCACTCCTCCCCTGCTGGCTTTGATGACTGCCCAGACTTGCCTGTCCCGTAAACCTCCATCCGTTTTGGAGAAATAAAATGATAATAACGTTGCGTTATTATCATTATATTTTTCCTTTTTCCATTGCTCAAAGAGCAGTGGGGCAGCGCTCCTCTGCCTTAACAGAGAAGCCGCCACTGTCTTTGATGAGAGAGGAGCAATGATTCCAGGATGTTTACACCCCTTACTTCCGCCACTTGAGTTGCATGGTGGTGTCCTAGTATGAATCTAGTGATCAAGGCTACTGAATAGTGAACTACTGAATTCCGGGCTCCGCAGATCTGTTCTATGATTTCAAGTCTCTCTTATTCTGCAGCCTGTTACAAAATATTGGTTCCTTAAAGGTAATGTATCCTTGATGTTTTTTTTTTGTTTATATGAGGATATTTGAATGTTAATCATTGTTTCTGCTATCATATCGAATCCAAATAACTGACTAACCTATCCGCCACTTAAAATTACTTGCATGTTTCACTATACTAATTCAACACTAATCCTCTATGGGTCCCGGAGTAGCATGCTACCGCTGAAAAAAACGCTTTGACGCCTCGTCAGGGGTAGTAAGTGCTATATAAATGCAATTACAGTACAATACAACTGTTTATGTAATTTTGAAAAAAATCTTAATAAAGCATTGGATTATGGGAGGACAGAGAAAAAACCTTGCATCCTGCTGCTGAAGGAACAAATGCACATTATTTACAATTCACTTGTGTCCAACAGAGAGTGCTTTGTTAAAAAGATCTTTGATCGGCAGGAGTAAGATTACAATGTAACTAGGGAAAGAAGGAAACCAGCCGCTAGGAAGAGTAAATACTGAGTTGCAATATCTAAACCAGTGTTATTCCCTCACATCTCTTCCCACCAATAGACGAATCCCCCTTCTCATCTAAAAGTGCACACACACAAATTGATTCCTCCGTTCGTGTTTCCTCAACTTGCAGTCTAAGTTCGCCATGTGTTTGTAAACTTCTACTTTCTCCAATGCTCGGTTTTTTTGCTTTTCATTTTTCCTGTGTCACCCCTCCGATCTCATTTCTGTTTTATGTCTCTGACCCCGTACTTCTTTTTAGCACGTTCTTTCTTCTGGTTCATAATCAACCTGTGAGATTTTTTATGAATATTTTTATTAGGTTTTTAACAGTGTTTAACTGTGAGTTGAATTTTATTTTCACTTTGTGCCTTCATCGGTCTGAAGCAGTGTACTACAAGTACATTTAGCGCACAAAGGATTTTGGCAGCTGATGGACTGTATTATAAGAGGGAACTTTGTAAGAAGCAGTGTGATCTAGAAGGTAGCATTAGCGTAAGCCAGCATTTCTTTTTAAATCAATTTTTTGTAAATTGAAGCAAGAATGATAAAATGTGCTACTTGGCTATTACTCAGTTGCTTTGTTTTCATCGGTACTAGCACGTATCGCAATCAACTCTTTCCCAGGTGATCATTTGCATGCTCTATTAATTATCTCATAATAAATATTCAGTTGCAGCCTTGAAGATAGTTTCTTTCCAGTGAACATTTTACACCTGATTTCAGATTCTTGAGTAATCCGAACTCTTTAGAACCAGTGTTGAAGTAAACCACCCGTGTTGAACTAAATCACAGCATTATTGTCCCCGTCCTCTCAAAACTCACTCCATGTGGGACCATACATATGCCAATATACTATAGTTTCTTTTTAGGTCTGGCTTTTAACAGCACCACTTTTAAACTACTTATTACTTACAAAATGTGTGGAGCAGGCTTTCAGTCGCCCCCCATGCTACCACTAACTTTCTTCAACCCGTGTTTCCCAGCCATTGGCTTGAGACTTTATCAGGCTTGCCGGGGCTGCTTTGGGTTCTCAGTCCGGCCCTGTACAAGCCTGTGTGTGTGCTAATCTTCATCTTCCCAAACTGCCCTACCTATTGGGGTTCCTCGTGACTTGTGAAGTGACGCCCTCTCTGGTTCCTTTGATGTCCCTAAATGAGTCTGATACATTGTCCCAACAATCATGTGCCACTCTGATATTTGTGAACTCAATTTATGCCCAGCCCCTAGCAACCCATTTGTCTGCCAAATTCATTGCAACAATTTCTATTATACTAAGTGTACAATATTTAATTATTTCCACCATCTTTTATATTTGTAGCTTGTGAAATGTGCACCCTTCTCCCAACCATGTTTCACCCGACCTCTATACCTTTTGTGTATATTGACCTAAGTCTCTGCTTTCCTGTTTTCGGAACGTATCACCAGTGCAGTCTTTGACAAATTTGTCATGAACTTTATCTTGCAAGAGCCCTTTCTATGTCCACTGCACAAAAGAGAGATGACTTGAGGGAGTTCAGCTTGTCCTGAAAGTCACTACCTTTCAGAGGAGCTCCAGTCCTTTCTTTATTTCTACTAATGGAATTTCATAATGTAGGTATTTATGTAGTTTTCACCTTTGTCGTTTCTTCGTTGAATGTGTCCTGAATTGTTAATCATAAATGCATACCATGTACCGCTCTGTATCAGGATGAAATCTCCATGACACACATAATTATCCTGTCAGTCTTTCCCTAAGGACAAACTAGCTCTAGTGTGGTGTCTGAGAGACCTTTTTACAAGTTTGTTTTTCAGTCATATACCATTTTTAGCACCCATCGGTGGCATTATTTTTTTTAAAGTCACCAAACGACGGCATTTAAATGTGAATTACATGCACAAAATACACATAACATCAATATGTTTTGATGCAGAGGTAGTACAAGCCTTTTCTTTAAGTGGTCTATATTTCAACCCATTTCAAAGATTTAACTTTACAACCGTCTTTTATTAAGTTCTAGAAATGTTGTGTTCTCTTTCTATGAACAATATTTTATCAAAACAATCACCAAGGCCAAAAGCCTCTTCTGGGAATCCTTCTATTAGAACTGCGCTGGGTTCCTCTCTTTTGATTAGAAAACTGGTGGATCAGCTTAATCCGTGAATGAAAGAGATTAATGTCTCTCTGTTTGCAACAGTAAATGTAGATTTGGGAGAGTCAAAGATGTGCTTTGTAATTACATTCTTAAAATGCTGAGTCGGTAGCCCTCTCTTCCGGCATCCTCCTTCCTCAGCCTGTGTTTCCTTTCACATGTGCTCTTCCTGTTTTGTTCAATAACCCCCTTGCCGACCCTTGGCTCCTGCTTGCAGCTCGCTCATGCTGAATAAAGCAGTGCAAATTTCCCAAAAATCTACAATCCACTTTAAAGAAAGTGGTCGGTTTGGATATGCGAAGTGTCAACAGTAATGCTTATGACACAGATAGAGTAAATTCCTGCTGCGCTGTCAATATTCGTCAACATTATCAGATTCCCAGAACAATTTTCTAAATTTTTTGTTCAACTAAGACCAACAGTAATATTTTTTATAAAAGGAAAGTGTCTGATTGGGCTTAAAAAAAAACACATTTTAAGCAAGCTGAGAATAGCTAATGTGATGTCCAAACGTGAGGCATGTTCTACAGTCTCTTGCAGTTCATCTACAGGTAGGGTTTAACTTGCTATTAAAATTATCCAAAAAACTATACATTTATGAGGAATCTAACATAGTTTCCTTTAGCCATACGTGTTATTAGTTTGTATTATGTGTTGGCATCTTTTATTCAAATGAGCCACCCCTTGTAACCATGCTTTCATATAATGTTTCATGTTATGTTGCAGTCCCTAGAGTAGGGGAGAACCTTGCTTAGCCCGACTAACCTTAAGATGGCCGCCACACGGGACCACAACATCTAGAATTAGAGCCTGACAAGCACTAAGGTCCCCCCCCCATCAGAGTTACCATACCCCAAGGATCTGCATAGAACTGATCCAGATCAGCGCTGCAGCGCGCCCAAACCCTGAAAGAAGCGCTACCTCTCCCCCAGTCTCCGCCTGATTTCACAATGGTGGATTCATATTCCTTACTGTGCTGCTCAAACCCCTAGATCTGACGCCTAATACCTTTATGGCACAAGACCCCCAGGGACAAGAGCCCCTCCGCCCCCAATGAAGCTGGAACCATTCACCAGAGCTCTCAGCCCATCAGAAAGTCCCACACCCTCTGCCAAGGATGCCTGGTCCCTTACTGTGCTGCTCAAACCCCTAGATCTGAAGCCTAACTCCTTTATGGCACAAGACCCCCAGGGACAAAATCCCTTAGGCCCCCAATGAAGTTGGAACCTTTCTCCAGAGCGCACAGCTGAGCAGAACAGCTGAGCAGAAAGCCCTCTGCCGAGGCAGCCTGGCCCCAGGATGGCTGCCCCTCAGCGCTCTTAGAGCCCCAGCTTACCGTCTGACAAGCCCTACTAACCTGATTTCTGAGGCAAGATCCCTGCTCATATTAGAACATAAGACCTACTCTGAGCTGCTACCCCTCTCAGGACCCTACCCGGCCCTTGTTGGCCGTAACCCGACCATCGGAGTCCCGACTATAACTCATAACAGGCCCAGATCAGACACCGACGATAACCTTCAACCCTACATCCAACTCACTCTCGGCTGGTCTGATATACCCCTCCCCCACCTCCCGCATACTCCCTTTCAGAGACCTGTTCCCCCCCCCCCCTGCGCACAACTCCCTCACTATGGTTCTTGACTCGCCAACTCCCCCCCCCCACCCAATCCCTACCTACACATCTGAAACTTCATAGCCCGAACTCATACACTGTTAACTTCCCCCCACACCTCTCTGCTAAAATGAGATGTAACTTCAAATGGAAACGAATCCAACAACACAGATAAACCCTATTTACAGACATCTACCACTCCTCTTCCAAAGGTCTGATTAAGATGGACCTTATTTTCCACACGGAGAGACCAGAAAAGTGGATCTCCACGCTCAGAACGCATCTTTACAACGCCAAAACCACATCCACACAGCTGCGAATTAACATCCCTGCTCCCTAATCGCTCGTCTAGAAGAGGGATCACATCTGTGACCATCTACACTAACGGCACTGTCCTCATTCAGGCAAACAATGAGGACCTTGAAGCTTTCGACTCCCTCTTCCCCTCACTTCGATCCGCTCCCCCCCCACCTGCCTCACCCGCCTCAACCCAACTTCTGCCTACTACTACAGCTCCGGAGGAGGGGCTAGCGGTGTGCGATCCATTGCGGTTGATTCTACAAATGGGCTCCCTTGAGCCTTTAAGCTGACGAGCTTCTGGATGACGCACCTGCATGCCGGTTAGGCATCAAGGCCTGTGACTGTTGCTCCTTTTCCACCCCGAATACGTTCTCTACTGATGAGGGAAGATATCCCGAAACCCGGGCCATGTCTCGGGTCTATAGATCTTCACAACAACAAGTACTTACTTGCACCTAATGAGGTGAACCACTCATGAACTATACGTACCAGAATCCTTAGGGGCGATCCGGAGGAGGGGCTAGTGGTGTGCGATCCATTGGGGTTGATACTACAGCTAACCTTAAAGCTTTTGACTCCCTCCTCCCCCACCTGCCTCGCTCCGCCTCAACCCTACTCCCGCCTACAGCTTTTCGGCCCCAACAAGAAACTCAATCCACACCACCACATGCCCCCACCGCACAGCTCCCCCGAGTCTCCACTCAACACAGTACCCCTACCAAACATGCGCCACAGCTCCCTAAGGAAAACACAACCACACCATCCTATTGGACCCACCCACCCCAACCTCAAGAACGAGCCCCACCGACAGTGACCCCTAACCTCACCAGTACCCTCACAGATCTCAGAAACTCAGTCATTTCATGACCCAATCCACCTCCCTCCTAGGATTTCTAAAAGGGACATCCTGTCCTACACAATAAATAAGAGACAACACTCCTTCAACCCGACCTATACCACACAAGGTGAATCCCCCCAAGACGCCCTCAACCCCTCCTACGACTCAATGGTGCAGCGACTCACGTCACTTGAAAAACAGATAGACTCGATCTCCCGGGGCCTAACCGAAATCCTCTCTAACCTAGGTAAAGCTCGCAGATACCACCAATCTCCTCCCTGGGTCCCCCCACTGCCAACACCAATGGCCATAAGAGCCCCTCCTGGCCCTCAAAAAACCCTTTAACTCAACCGTAGAGACCCCCAAGAAGGGTGTAGTGTAGTTCCTATCATCCCAATAGGCTCTGCGCATTGGAATAATATCTTCAATAGTATAGACCTAGGGCAGAGGTTAACTAGGTCTTCTACCGACGATATTAGACTTAAAGTTTTGTGTTTGCCAGCTAGCTCAGAGTTCACTAGAAACTTTCTCGAATAGGCAAGGAGGATTTTAACCTCCCTGGATAGACAAGAAGGGATTTAGTTTCTGACAACCATAGAACATGACAACTTTGCTCTCCCCTAATCAAGAGTGTATCTCTAGAGTCGTGTGAAAACAAAAGACAACTTATTTTACTCAGTCAGTTCAGTGCATTCTTAGTTTCACCAGATTGTAGAGAAAAGGAAAAGACTGGCGTGTTCAATAAAAGATGTTATTTATTGATCAGTCTCCTTTCTCATACAAGAGAAATGAATCGCTATTATTGTAATACTTATAGTTAAGTAAAGTGCATACAGTAAAGACAGAATTATAAAATAATACTGTAAAAGCATTGATATGGTTTCTAAGCCATATGATACCTTAAAATGGATAAAATAGATACATACATATATACATTTGACTAATCATACTCAACTGGTGCTTCTAACCACGCCTACCCCAGTGTACCTGACCTAAGCCTAATGCGTGGGCGGGAGTAGATAAGTAGCAGTTTAAGTTAAGTTTGTTTGCCAAGGGACTGATTCGAGAATTCTCTGCAAGGGGTTATTCAGTTCTGTACCTGAGATCTAGAATGATGGAGGGCTGGTATCTCTTATCCCAGGTCTTGATATTCCAGCTGCCTGCGAGGGCTGCTTGGAAGCGCCGGAGCTGGATTTCTCAGCAGGAGAAAGGCAGCGTCTTGTTCTCAGCGCGTCAGGAAGGCGGGGCAGCGCCTGTGGGCTTCGCTCTCTGCTGGGCTCCTCGGCACGTCTCGCTGCTCCGATCTCGTCACCACCGCATGTGTTTGCTTAAGGCAATGTCGGTAATATTTATACCTGAAAGGTGCCGAGATTGACGTAAGGATGGACATATATACGTCAATAAGGATGTCATATGAACGGGCTCGTTCGCACATTCTTTTGCTGAAGTTCTCTGTGAAATCAAAACAATGGCTATGGGAATTTCCCAGGTCGCTGTAGGTTTGATTTGTTTTGAGAACTCCGTATGCCTTATCAGGGGCTGGAGGAATATCGCTTGTCTAATTAGATGGCATGCGTTATGACCTAATCAGATAACGCGCTTCTGTGCCGTGGTGTGGCTTAATCAGATAATGGTTTTTGCACCGTTGGATGGCTGCTAGTTAATTATTAACCAGACCAGGGTCAGGAATAGGGGAATCGATACAGTACCTATAGGAATACATCACACCCACTCCACGTAGACTATGTCCATATTTACAAATCTAGGCATAGTGAAACCAGTAGCGTTTGTGTATATCGTACCACCCCAAAATACATTCATATGTATCCTGAAAATTTTGAACTACGAAACATACGAAACATAATCACATGTACTATCACATCTACCATATGCACAAGCAGTCTAATAATGCTTAACATATAACGCATATTTTAAATTTATCATGAAAAAATGCGAAAAATACACATGAAATGGCTCTTAATACAGAAAAAAAGTGCGAGACCATTTCATCACAATCATAAAGTTATGTATAATAGTGCTAGAGGATAGCGAATGTCTCGTGACTACCTAAAATAGAAATTTAGTTCTCTAAGAATAATGTCTACTTTAAGCAGAAGATAAGTGTCCCAAAAAATCGTAAATATTCTTGAATTGGGGAGGAAAAAAAAACTCTTGTAGTCTGAAAAAATGATGAGAGAAAATATTTTCATATCGTTTTTCGAAAAGTTGAAGGCCAAATTCAGCATGTAGGGAACTCCGAGTGCTAATTTGCTAAAAGTTATTCCTGCTGCTCTGGTGAAAACATCATATCATTTAGACTGTTGAAAAAACTGTCAACAGCTTCTTGCGTAAGTTCCACTAATTCGGAAAAGGTTGTTACCATGCATTCATGAGCCTGAGCATGATTGCTCCACTGATGTTTTGATCAGCATAGCTGACTGAAGGTCGTACCTGATCGATGCTGCTTTCATCTTGTGCTTCACTACCCCTCAATCGTAGTGGTGAAGTCTCCATGAATGCCGTCATCCGGATTGGTAGCCGCTGGGGACAGCACAATGCATGAGCCGTTACCGGACCCAACAAGGTATCTGCGTCCATTGGCACATCCGATAGTAGTGCCAGACAGGTGTCCAACACGCATTCTTCGCCGCATAGCAAGCACCTTAATACAGGCATAACACAACTTTGCCACATTGGTCTAAATGAAAGAGACCAAGTCATGTTCAGGTCTCTAAGCCGGGATAGTCCAAGGATTTTAGTTACCCGGTAGCCAATGGCTAGGATCATTTCTTCCCTTGTCGCAGGTGTTTTGTCTGTGACATGGTTTGCCATAGCGAAATAACAGGATCAAAAATAGAATACCCGCTACTAGTCCCAAAAGGAGTGGAAGTCCGCCAAAAATGGAATGGACAAAGTCTGGAAAAATACCCAGGATGGCTTTGAATGGAGTTAAAGCACCCGAAAACACTGCTTTAAAAACACTGGAGACACCAGTGGTATCAGAAATATTTAAGATTTCGTTCAGTATTTCTGCGAAATGTATGGGGGAATTAGTTGATAATAATGAATGAATCTCTTCTGTTGTCCTTGCAACTTGGAGATCATACGTTTCTTTTGATGACGTGAGCCTGGTCGGCGTCTGTAGGAGCACAGTCTTCATTCTGCTTAAAGTATCTATTCGAATAGAAGCAATTTTCAAATCGGGCCATAACCTTGCCTCCCTGTCTGGAGAATCGTTCGGGAACAATACTCGTTCACAGCACATGAACTTCCTAGTCACGGTTATGAGATAAGGTTTTCCGGGCAGCAAACTACAACATCTGCGATCTACTATTAGAATGTAACTCCCGTTCGAGAGTCTCCTAAAGAATGGTTCTATTCGTGTTGCAGGTGTGCCTAGCTGGTAACATGAAAGGTTATTTGAAGTCCCTTCACAGGCTCCATGCAAGCTAATATCCTGACACAGAAGTGTACCGCTTAGTGATCTTGCACAATTATTGCCACTGAGAAACACTTTCTGGCCTTTATTACTGACACATTCGTGTGTATAGGGCAAGTTCCATATTGACTTAATGTACCCTTTACCCAACCTTTCATACTGGCCTGCCTGTATATATTTTTGGCAGAATTGAAACTGGAAAGTAGTTATCGGAATATTTATTATTCCATGTATTATCCATTCAATGACAGGTCGTTCTGACATTGTTAATGGTAATCTCTCAAGTTTTTCAATGCTCAGAATTGTATAGTCAGCACCCTTCTGTGCCAAACTGATTTGTTTATCAGTAAGGTTAAAGATATTAAATAATGACGTTGTGTTGATTAAACGCCAAGGCACATAGCCAGAACGCAGATTTTGTAACGTCCAGCCAAGCTGTACAATAGAACGCAATTGGGACTGACCGTGTTGTAACATCAGTAAGTCTTGCGATATTATATCGATTGCTGAAGACACAATGCTGTCCAGAGAATATATTCTGGAGGACAGAGTCATTAACCCATTGTCCACCACAGAAAGTGATTTTTCCAAATTAATACGGTCAATTTCCCGTATTTTTTCTGCTGTCTCAATTTGAGTTACTTTCCAAACTTCGTTATAAGCTGCATATATAGAGGCCGCTATGAAACGTTTTTGACGCTGTTTGCGTGGTCCCAATATGAAATCACGCAAGTCAGCACCTTCTGTAAGTAAAGTTAGGTGTTGCTTAATTTCAGCCAGTGTGGACGTTCGTAGCCATTGAAGGCAGAGCTTGCCCACGCTGTAGGTGGTTACTATCCCTGGATGTTGTCTTTGGGAATATCTAGGGTCTGGCCTAGTCAATGTGAACCCCTGTACTTTGTTCAGGAATCTGTCTTGACAGTTATTTGTATCTGTGGGCCAGATCAACCATTTTTTTCCATTCAGGATGTGTTCTGTTTTGGTTTAATATATGGTTTACGTCTATCTCAACATCTATAGAGCTATTACTGTTCACTGTTGGCTTTGGAATAGACGGTTTGTTCAAATCTTTGATTTTGGCTAAGCCAAGAAAGGTAGTTTGTTGAATAGTGTCATTCAAAAATATAATTTGTTCTGGGATCATGCAGGCTCTAAACAATGATTCTATACCTTGTACTTGCCAATCTCTTGTACCCCAAACAGTTTTTGCTTCAATATTATTGTTCCAGAAATCAAACCCAAATGTATTCATTTGTTCAAAGAATGAATCGGAATATATAAATTTTGTGTTTGTAAGTATGATCTTCATACCTGTCTTATTTGACAATTTGAAATAAAATGTTTCTGCATTACTTGTGTTAAACCCTGAAAAGTATGAATATTTATCATAAAATGTTTTTGAGCTGTCTTTTGGAGGAGTAGCACAATGTTCCCATTGGTTATAATTTAAAACATTTCTAGGTTGAGCAGATTTATGTAGATAATGGTTACCATAGTGGTTGTAGCAGAACATCTGATCATAATTAGACGAACCCTGCAAATAATCATGTTCTGTAAATTTAGCAGACATCACAAGATCAGACATCATATCATTAATACTTTCAAAGTCCCAATCATCAGCAAATGAGCTCGGTTTTACAAAGTCACTCAATGAGATCTTGAATTGGTGTAGATACTTCAGGATTTCAACCGGACCATAGATTTCATAATCAGTTTTGTCCCATGCTACACCGCCTGGTATAGGATTGGCTGTGAAGTTCACTGAAGAAAGTTCTCTTTTCTCGATGTGTGAAGATGTGTGTGGTTTAAGGACCAAGTTGATTTTCTGGCTTGCTGTGTCCATTTTAGCATATTTTCCTTCAATGAAATGTCCCAAGCATAGTACCATGATGAGCCAAAGAATGAGGATAAATGCACCGAAGGCCACCCAAAATTCAATCCATGGAGAAATCAGATAGGTTTCTTTCAGCTGTTGAAAAAGTTCGTTAGCTTTGTCTTTAAAAGTTTTTGTTGATGGCTGTTTCTTTGCTTCACTCAGGTCTTCAGATGAATCATCGAAGTTGATGAAGTAGCCGGATGCTGTTCTGTCAATTGTTCCAATTGTTTTTGGATTTTGCTTTGTTTCATTAGCAAAGTCTGCAGTTACATCATCATAGGTTGTTGTTTCTTGATGAAAAGTTTTAATTTGGGTTTTAAGAGGTTCAAGTTCCATTGCTTTGTTGCATAGTCCTTGTTGATTCACTGTAGATGCTCCAAATGTGATCAGTCTTCCAGTTTGAGCCTCTGTATTCGTAGCAAACATTGGTGTTCTGCTACTTCTTGGGAGTCCACTTGGCCTACTGTTTGTTATCGGCCACATGATTGTGGTTTAACCAGGTCGATGGATATAACTCGCTTCTCCTTTTTACCAGCAAGGGGCGGTAGTACTACTGATCTTGTCCCGTTGACAGACAAGACAGGAACTGCTTGTCTGTTAGAAGGCCCAAATTTCTTCTTTACCGCGATCTTCTCTCTGACTAGATCCCCGACTTTTGGAATCCAGACAGGCCTTGCTGGGACAGGTGGTTTCTCTTCAGTGGTTGTTGGCTGTTGTTTCAACTTTATGTTGCTCAGGTCTTTTCTTGTTTCATTTAAGTCCTGTAAAATAGCCAAACGATCTTTGATATCAAAGCTTTTGTCTTTAACCACTGAAGTCTGACTATCAAGATCTTGGATCATCATTCTAGTCCCGAACAATAGTTCGTACGGACTGAACCCTTTCAGAGAATTCCTTGGCAGGTTATTTAGACTACGTTGGACACTTATTAAATGTTTGACCCACCCATCTCCCGAACCTAATACCTTTGCTGTTATAGATTGCTTTATGTCACGTTTTTTTCTTTCTACGATTCCGTTTCCTTCAGGATGAAATGGACAATAATACCGCAATGCAATGCCCATGCTGGTCATGGCCTCCTTATAAGCTCGAGAGCTAAATGCAGGACCCTGATCAGAATGTAGCATGCCAATTGCGTATGTGCCGATAAAGACTCGCAATTCTTTTATAACAGTTCTGGCGTCAGCCGATCGCTGGGGCCACAACCATATGAATCTCGTGCATGAATCCACTGCGACCAAGATATATTTATAGTTACCATCCCTTTGTAAGGGACCACAGTGGTCTATGTAAACACAGGCTAATGGTTTATCTGAGATTAGAAGGTGCGTCTGTGCTGGTCGTTTCACTGTTGATACTTTCATTCTTTGACATATTTCACATTCTAGAACATATTTCCTTGTTTGTCTTCTCATTTGTGGCCACCAGTATCTCTGTTTTAATAATGACACTGTGGCTGAAACGCCAGCATGTATAGAAGCGAGTCCTTCGTGTGCCGCTATAATGAGTCCTAACCTATGTTCCATGTTTGGAATTGCCCTATCCCCCACTCCAGGGATTCGAGCAAACGGAACATTATTTGCATCAGTTATGTATGAGTACTTTACTGGAAAGCCTTTCGTGAGTGTTTCTATCGCATCTTTTACTGTAGCGCTGACAGCCTGTAATATTTCGCTGTCTATTTTTGTTTTTGACCGGGTGATAGCAGCTACGGAAGCCGTTTGCACTGCTGCCTTCGCGGCCTCATCAGCCAATGAATTCCCTGCAACGTGAACGCCATCACGTTGATGACTCAGTGCATGTATCACGTGAGTCTTTTGTAGTTCCTTTTGCAAAAGAACTACTTGTTCCCAAAGCATTTTATGTTTGATTGTGCCACCTTTTGCATCTTTAAAACCATTCTGAACCCAGATCTGCAAGTATTCATTGTAAGATTGAACGCAGTAATACAAATCGCACACAATAAGTGTGGGGAATTCTCGATCGGTATTTTCAAGCGCCATCTTGAATGCTAGTAGTTCTGCTCTTTGAGCTGTACAGTCTCCTAGAGATTGCGTTTTAGTGACCACAGGTTTAAATTTTCCTTCGTGCCAGCGACCTTTAACAATCGCGCACGCAGCACTGTAGGCTTGCTTACCCCCCACTGCGGGTTGTGCTGATCCGTCTGTATATATTATACAGCCGTAGTGTTCTAGAGGCAGAATTTCGGTCGGCGGAGGACATTCGAATTCATATTGGAGAAATTCTTGTGTTTTTAAATTGGGATCAAATTCGTATACCACGTCTGTTGCAGCAAGAGAGTTAGCCCACTGTATCCACCTCGGATGGAGTGCTTTAGCATTCGGAATGCTTGCCTTGGTTACCGCCTCTAGGGCTGGTATAGGTGTCACGATGATTATTCGTTTACCCTGTGCTAGGGCCCGCTCCTTTGCTACAGCAGTCTGTACCGCGGTCAGAATTTTTTCCGTTGGGCTAAATTTCATTTCAGCTTTTGTGTACAAGTGTGATTTGTATGCTATTGGTACCTTCTCTCCTTCATTAGAGGTCAGGTATGTGAATCCGCATCTTCCTGGGATGACTCGAATCACAAGGTTGCGTGTATTGTCACGTGTTTGTAATTTTGTTTTAATTAACATTTCTGTTTGTAAAGATCTCAAAATTTCTGTGTGTTTTTGAGTCCAATTGATTCTTTTAAAATCTGGTTTTATTAGATCATAGAGAGGTTTAATTCTCTCTGCATAATTTATAATGTAAGTTCTTCCGAAATTTAGGAAGCCTAGAATTGATTGTAAGTTTTTCAGTGTTCTAGGTGCTTGGATTACTGCACATTTCTCTAGGAAATTGTCAGCCAGGCTTTTGCCTTCACTTGATAGTTCATATCCTAAAAACAGGACTGTTAGATGGGCAATTCTTGACTTTTTAAAGTTGAATTTGTAACCCTCTGCTGCGAACCCAAGTATTATGGTGTTCACTCTCTTAAAGTGAGTATCCAAGTCATCATCTGTTAGATAGATGTCGTCGTCATAAGATAATGCCTCATCATCATATGTTTGTAGTAATTCAGTTACCCTCGCTGAGAATAATCCTGGGCTGTTCTTGAACCCCTGGGGCAAATGACAGAAATTTTTTTGCGTGCCATTTATTGAGAACGCCGTCAAATATCTGCTCTCTGGTGCTATATTTTGACAAAAGAATCCATTAGAAATGTCTAATGTGGTTTTGTATTTTTTGCGCACTATGTTATTCATTAGTGCAGCACTATGCGAGTTTTGTACCGCAAATGTTTTGCAACATGAGTTAAGGTGTCTGTAGTCCAAAACAAGACAATATGAATTGTCTGGCTTGGAGACAGGAAACAAAGGGTTGTTCATTTGTGAGGTGCAAGTTTCTATCACCCCCTGGTATTCAAGTTGATGTAGGATCTCTTTTACCTGTTTTTTAGCTTCTTGCTTAATCGGGTACTGCCTCTGTGCAGTAGGTTGTGATTTTAACTGGATTTTGTGAGGAGGAGAGTCCTCATCCCATCCCACATGATTTTATATAAGGCAGGGGCTTGAGCTACTGCCCACTTTCTTGCAAGTGTATATTTTTTATGAATTGGAATATGGTTTGAGAAGGCAGGCATAATTATTTCTTCGCCATGTGGGCATTCCCTGACAAACTCTGGAGGCCAGTCTCGTTCAGCTAGAAGGATGTCATAGCCCTTGGAGAGATTATCCCAAAATAGACCCCTTATTTTTCTAGTCTTATCCCCCTCTATACGCAATGTTATTTCATATATTTTATGAGGTTTGCTAACTCTGGTATCTGCAGTTTCCACCTGAATGTATTCATTCGTGTCCACTGTCTCCAGATGATTCATAAGGACTTTGCGAGCTATGCTCACTTCTGCTGCGCTGTCTAGCATTGTCTGAGCCCATTCTCCGTTTTTCAGCTGTGTCCTCAGTATTCTCGGCATTGTTAATTACTTTAATACTGGCTACCTTCTTTTTTGGAAATTGTAATTTTTTATTCTGATGAGCAGGTTCTTTGTCTTTGGACTTGACGTGCTCTTCCCTGTGTTCTGATCGTCCTCTTCTTTCCGATTTCTGCGAGGAAATCTGAAAAGATTGAGAGGGACGTGTGTCAATATCTTGATATCTATCAGGTTTTTTTATATTATCCCTATTTCTAAGGTTGTATTTTGTCACAGAGGGCTCCCTTTGGGGAGACTTGCATCCTTGATCAGGAGATCTTTCTCTCCGCCGAGGAGACCTTCCTCTGGACTGGAATCTTTTTTCTTTAGGATTGGATTGCTTATTTCCATCCCAGCTCTTTTTTTGAGTGTTTAAATTATTTTTTATAAATACCTTTTCAGGACTTTCAACTAGTTGAGGTTTCACTGGTATTCCACCCAAACTATCTCTTCCTAGTTCTTCATAGGATTTTTCTATGATTCTGGCAATTTCAGATGGTTGGTCTGCTATATTTGTCTCTTTTAACCTCTGGCGAATCGCCACATTTGCTGCTTCTCCCTTTATGTTGGCTAATAATATTGCCGAGACCTGCTTGAAATCTTTCAGTAGTTTCATACCGAAAGTTAAAGCGGGTTCTGGACCGTATTCATCTTGAATCTGTTTTAGCACATCTGGTATTACTGACATGGATGGTACACCATGTGTTTTTGTGTAAATGGAAGCAAAGACTGTTCCCCAAGTGTCACAGTCCTCCACATGTGGTGCGATTCCCATTGGAAGACAGATAGTCAGAATCCTATGTTTCTCAACAGGGGTGGTATCTGGAAACACCGCCTCTATTTGAGTGATTTTTTGTGCTAGCCAGAAAGGAATTTGTTCCCGTTTTGCGGGTACTTTACCTAGACAGGACTGTATGTTTTGAGGTGTAATTTTATTTGTGTTCCCCGGATGAGTGGTCAGCTGTGGAATTTTAATTGCTGGTTGGATTGTTGAAGTCCGCATTACATATTGGACTAATTGTCTATGTATTTTTATTAATTGTTTTAGCTGTGCTAAAAGCTCTGGTGCAGGCATTTCTTCAATGTCTGGATGTGGTGTATATCCGGCTAGGACCGGCCACGTTGCTCCTGGTCTACCTAGTGGACCGAGCCTGGTGATGTGATTATTATGTTTTAGGGCGCCATGAAACAAGAGCAGGTGCTCTTGGAATTTGAGTGGTATTTCCACTTCCTCGAAAGGAGTGTACTCACTAGGAGGTTCCTCTATTTTGTAATAGTGGAAGTCCTTTGTTACAGCGTTTGCTGCTGGAAAGTTTATCCATGAATAGAATACCTCTGTCTGCCGATATTCGTGTGCCTCAATTACGAATATGACTGTACCACCTCTTGGTGTCAGTCCATTTTCTATAAGTTTTAGGGTTATAGATTTCCTTATGTTGACCGGGATGAGTATTGCATCTGGGTCATTTTCCAGCAGAGTATTGTCTGCTACTAGGAGTTCAGCTGCTAGTCTCACTGTCTCCCTTTCTTCTTCACTTTCTGTCATTTTACTGACAGGAAGGTTATTCTGTATGTTTGCAGATCAGGTTTTTATGGAAACAAAGATTAGATACACAATATTTTGGAACAGTGTATCCTTCAACGTTGAATAAACCAAGAACCATACATAGGAGTCTCCTCCTGCGAGGTTTGGCGGATATGACCTTTCACCCACTCCAGACGTCTTTGGAGTATTATGGGAAAAAAGGGGTTCTGTGTGAAAAAGCACGACTGAGTTACTCTAATGTCTTGCGTTAGTTTTATCGCCTATCCAAACGTTGGGCGCCATGTAGTGTAGTTCCTATCATCCCAATAGGCTCTGCGCATTGGAATAATATCTTCAATAGTATAGACCTAGGGCAGAGGTTAACTAGGTCTTCTACCGACGATATTAGACTTAAAGTTTTGTGTTTGCCAGCTAGCTCAGAGTTCACTAGAAACTTTCTCGAATAGGCAAGGAGGATTTTAACCTCCCTGGATAGACAAGAAGGGATTTAGTTTCTGACAACCATAGAACATGACAACTTTGCTCTCCCCTAATCAAGAGTGTATCTCTAGAGTCGTGTGAAAACAAAAGACAACTTATTTTACTCAGTCAGTTCAGTGCATTCTTAGTTTCACCAGATTGTAGAGAAAAGGAAAAGACGGGCGTGTTCAATAAAAGATGTTATTTATTGATCAGTCTCCTTTCTCATACAAGAGAAATGAATCGCTATTATTGTAATACTTATAGTTAAGTAAAGTGCATACAGTAAAGACAGAATTATAAAATAATACTGTAAAAGCATTGATATGGTTTCTAAGCAATATGATACCTTAAAATGGATAAAATAGATACATACGTATATACATTTGACTAATCATACTCAACTGGTGCTTATAACCACGCCTACCCCAGTGTACCTGACCTAAGCCTAATACGTGGGCGGGAGTAGATAAGTAGCAGTTTAAGTTAAGTTTGTTTGCCAAGGGACTGATTCGAGAATTCTCTGCAAGGGGTTATTCAGTTCTGTACCTGAGATCTAGAATGATGGAGGGCTGGTATCTCTTATCCCAGGTCTTGATATTCCAGCTGCCTGCGAGGGCTGCTTGGAAGCGCCGGAGCTGGATTTCTCAGCAGGCGAAAGGCAGCGTCTCGTTCTCAGCGCGTCAGGAAGGCGGGCAGCGCCTGTGGGCTTCGCTCTCTGCTGGGCTCCTCGGCACGTCTCGCTGCTCCGATCTCGTCACCACCGCATGTGTTTGCTTAAGGCAATGTCGGTAATATTTATACCTGAAAGGTGCCGAGATTGACGTAAGGATGGACATATATACGTCAATAAGGATGTCATATGAACGGGCTTGTTCGCACATTCTTTTGCTGAAGTTCTCTGTGAAATCAAAACAATGGCTATGGGAATTTCCCAGGTCGCTGTAGGTTTGATTTGTTTTGAGAACTCCGTATGCCTTATCAGGGGCTGGAGGAATATCGCTTGTCTAATTAGATGGCATGCGTTATGACCTAATCAGATAACGCGCTTCTGTGCCGTGGTGTGGCTTAATCAGATAACGGTTTTTGCACCGTTGGATGGCTGCTAGTTAATTATTAACCAGACCAGGGTCAGGAATAGGGGAATCGATACAGTACCTATAGGAATACATCACAAGGGGCTTGGAACCCTGGCCACAAAAAGCCTCAAGAACGGCAGTCCCTCCCTTTAGGGCTCAAAGTCGCTCAAATACCGATACTAAACACTTGACCGCAAGACCCACCAGAACAGAAGCACCCATGTCCGACACTGAAGCAGCCATTCTAGCCTCTTCCTATGACATACCACCCTTCGACCCCCAAAATCCAAGTGATCACAGGTCTCCGAAAAGACCTTCCCTGCACAAAGCCCCTGAGACCGCCCGTCCTTACCGCCATACCTAAGGCGCCCAAAGAAAAGACCGCCAGCAACAAAGAGTTTTTCACCAACTGCTTGCTCATCAACTGCAGGGCAGCCTCTTTGCATGCAGCGGAACTAGCAGAGGCCATCCTCTCACATGACATTGACATTGCGTTCCTCACTGACCCCTGGCTCAATGAGCTATCCCCACCATGCCTAGACATGCTTGTACCCCCGGGCTTCTCCCTCATCCACAAAGACAGAAAATGGTTGAGAAACCTCTCTCAGGTTCCCATGGGAGTCCTTGAAGAACAGATAAGCTCACTTCTCTCCGACACCATTGACCACCTCTCCACTAATGACCTCAGTGACTGTCACAATACTAAGCTAGTGTCCATGCTTGACAAAATAGCTCCCCTAAAGCTCAAAAACAGCAGAGCCATCCCATCCAGATCATGGTTCAACTCCGAACTCAACTCCGAAAGGAGAAAACTAAGAGCCAAAGAAAGAAAGTAGAGAAATAACCCTACCTCCATCCTCCGCGATCAACTCAAATCAGCCCGTAGGTAGTACAACAACTACATCAAAAACAAAAAATCCAGCTTTTTCCGCTCAGCACTGGACAGTGCCAAAAACAGACCCAAGGAGCTCTATAGCATCATCAGAAAACAAACCTCCAAGCCCATGTCCTCCTCTGTTCAGGCATCCAAAGAACTATGCGACAACTTAGCCAATTTTTTCAATGATAAGATCACAAAAATCAAACTCTCACTGGACGTCATCAACATGCACCCCACGAAGAGCAGCGCGGCTGGGTCACTTGATCTTTCTCCCGGCCCCTCTCCCAATTCCTGGCTTACTTTCCGTCCCATTCAAGAAACTGAGATAATCACGTTGATCTCCACCTCCAAACCCTCAGCCCATGTCCTAGTCCCCATTCCTCCCCTCCTGACCCAAACAATTAAGCACGCTTTAGCTCCGCTTTGGATCACAATCATAAATAGCTCCCTGAAAAACTGAGTGGTTCCTGACTGCCTTAACATGGGTCAAAAAACTGGCCTAGATGCGACAGATCTGAACAATTTTGGACCTGTGTCGACCCTCCCCCTTCTCTCAAATACACTAGAAAGATGCGTACTACATCAACTAACCCAGCACCTGGACAACATCAACCTCCTGCACCCTCACCAGTCTGGCTTCAGAAAAGGCTGTAGCACATAATCCGCGATTCTCAACATCATCGACGATATACATGGATCACTAGACTCTTACCAATGCTGCCTCCTCATTCTCCTTGACCTCTCGACAGCATTTGATACTGTTGATCACAAACTCCTCATAAGGGCTCTCCAAGAAAGAGCTGGTCTTGGCGAGGTAGTCCTCAAATGGTTATCCACCTTTCTTCACAATCGCACACTAAAAATAAAAAATAAAAACTTCACTTCCGACCTCCAGCAAGTCAACAGGGGCTTCCCTTAAGGCTCAGTGCTTTCACCGCAACTCTTTAACATCTACATGGAACCTCTCTCCAAACTACTCAGAAAAACCAGCATCCACTTCCATCTCTACGCTGACGATACTCAGATCTATCTGGAAACTACCTCTCTCAAAGACATACAAAGACTTAATGATGTCTTGTAAGATGTCCAATTCTGATTGACAAGCAAGCACCTGAAACTAAATCCTGATAAGTCTGAGACACTCCTAATCTCGAATAAGGAAGATAACCCCCAAATTGCCGAATGGTTAAAGGCCATCGATGCACTCAATGGGAATCTCACTCTAGCGGACTCTGTCAAATCGCTAGGCATCACTCTAGACCCAAAACTGAACATGACTAGACACATTAAGAATTGGGCCAAAAGTGCGTTATTTAACCTCTGACTACTGAACAAAATAAAACCCTACATTCGGCCTAATGACCTCAAACAGGCCACCCAATCTCTGGTACTGTCAAGTCTGGACTATGGGAACGCAATCCTCTCAGCAATTCCAAAATCACATCTGGCTCCCATCAAAACAACGCTACATGCAGCTGCCAGAATGATCACCGGTATCAAGAAATTCGATCATATCTCCCCTGCACTCAAGGAACTTAAGTGGCTTCCAGTGGAAATGCGGATTAGCTTCAGAACAGCCTGCCTCACCCACAAAGCCCTTCACACCGGCAAACCTGAGTACCTGGTGAAAAAACTCACAAAAGCCGGCCAGGGGGAGGAGCCTAGCTCGCGGCCGTGATGGTCGCCTTTTAGCTCGGCTCCTGCAGCCCTCCATCCTGACTGCCTATCCTGTCTTTTATCCTGTCCCGGGACAGCCCACTTTTGAGGAATTGGAAACATTACGGCTTGTTTGTACTTACCATCTGACCCCGGGGTCTTGACGTGCAGTGGCTCCGGAGTTCCGGCCTCTGAGAGATCGGGGCCTCTGCGAGACTTGGACCGGGACCTGGCCGGTGGGATCCGACGGCTCTCGGCCCCGGCCGAGAGCGAGAACCGGTGTTGGGAGCCGATGTGCGACGATCCCGGCGATCCTGACCCGGACCTGTCCTTCTGGTCGCGTGGCAGACGTGGGTGAGAAGCCCCGGGACCTGATTCTGAGAGGGGGTCTCCCCCCGCCGCTGCTTTGTCCGGCGGCCCTGGTCCTCGAGGCCCGGACTCCGCTTGTTTGGGGCACCGGTGCTGGTGCGGGCGGAGACCCGTTCTGGGCGGACATCCTTTTGGCATCGAGGCCGCCCTTGCTGGGACCCCCGGCGCTTGTAAAGTCCTACATTTGAGAACTGTTATTTCCGGGGGTCCTCGTGGGCGGCGACTGGGCTGATTCACGAAATGGCGGCCGGCCCTCTGGATCGAGAGTCACCTTGTGGCGGCGGGCCCGAGTTGCCTGATTGTGTGGGGATCGGATCTGGTGGGCGTGAGCCGACAGTCGGAGATATCCTGGAAGCCCTCAGATCCCTGTACGCTTCCCTGGCCCTGGGCGTCTCGGTGGGTCCGCCACGATCCGCCGCCATTTTGGGCGGCCGTTTCTTCTTGTCGCCCTCTTGTTTCGATGCCTCCATTGCCTCACCCCCCTCGATTGACCTGAGTGTCTCCACCGCTGATCGAAGATCGTGTAATGTGCTGGTGACTTTGGGGCGCCCTGCTTTTCAAGGTTCGGACCCCGGGGACTCGGATGCTGTACTGCGACCCTGTTCGACATTGTTGCCTGGAATTATAGGTGGACTCCCTCCTGTGCCTACTTCGATGACTTTGCCTGTGTTTAAAACTGGGACCACCTCGCCCGCTCCAGTGGCGCAACTGAACTCCTGTTTCTCATCGCTCGTGCTTCGATTGTTGATGCATCGATACTTTCAGTTTGAACTATTGCTCACTTGTCGATCTATCTACTCCCCACGTAGCTATGCTAGTCTCCATTCCACTCGATTATCTGCTGATTTCGTATTTAGTATGTGGTTGTACATTGCCATGTGGTGGGTGGGGTTTGTCGCTCGGAAGGGTTGGGGGTGAAATGTACGACTTCTGCTTGATTCCCGGTATGCGATTTCGTTGCACACTTGTCTCTGATTGTAGAGGGGTGGGAGGTCCCCTTCTCCTAATGTTTGGTGGCGCGTGATGGGGTGACATCCTGGTCTGTTTTTTTTTATTGTACTTGTCCGGTTGGGCGGAGGGCTGTGGCCCATCGTTTGTATTATAGCTCTTCTGCTCCTCCCTCCTGTTTTCTTTCTCCGCTTTTGTGGTCTTTTTGTCTCGTTTTTCATTCTTTCTTCTTGCTATATTTCGGGTTCTGGTTTAGGGCGACAGGCACGCTGTTTGAAGGGTAGGCCGTAGCCTTCTACAGGGGTGCAGGGTGGGACGGGTGGGTTGGGTTCTATTTTTTGTTTGTCTTCTGGTTCTATGGCCCTTTTGTATATCTTTTTCGTGAGGCCGCGTCTGTCCCGACCTCCTATGGTGTGTTTCGGGTGGGGGTATGGCATCGTTACTCCTCCTGCTACATTTTGGCTGTCTTTCATCCGAATGCCATGCCCCACTTGGACCGTTAATCCTTTTGTCTCCTGTCCTCTCACCATGGGGTGCCGTGTCGGCGTGTCTTTTACCTTTCTTTTTTCATATTTCCTTATTCCCTTTTATTGTTTGGTTTTTCTTCCCTCCATTTTCCTTTCCCTTCCTCTTCCCCCCCCCTACCTAGTCCCCTTCCCTTTTTCCCTTCCTGCGTCCCAGAGGGTACTGTGACGGGCGGGTTTTCATGCATTGTCTTCCGATCCCACTGTTCTGGCTTGGTAGTGTCCCGGGTGGCGGGCGTGTTACGAGGATAACGCTCAGGGGTTGACTGTATCTCGCATATCCTGATTTCTTGAATGCATTGTGTTGTCCCCCTGATATTTTGCCCCACGCCCCCTTCTTAATGTTGAGGTTGATTACGGGATATCGGATGCCTCCGTATTGCAATTGTGCCTGTCATATGTCCTCTCCCCTTATTGTAAAATTAAGCCTTCTTTACTCCTGTGTTTTAGCCCTTTAGTTTCTGTATTTTTTTTTCCCTATTGCGATTATACGGCCTCTGCTTTGTGTTGATTGATTATGTACTAATTGCCTGATGACTCCTGATTGTTTTGTACACTGCGGCCGGCCGGCTTGGTTGTGGGCCTCTATTTGTCTTCTTTTGATATCAATAAAGGTTTTAAAAAAAAACAACAAAAAAAACAAAAAAAAAGCCGGCCAGTCCAGGAACCTGAGAAACTCAAACTCCCTCCTACTCATCCCACCTAAAAGTAGAAGAAAAAAAACTGCTGATCGATCTTTCACATTAAGCGCTCCCAAAATTTGGAACTCCATTCCCCCTCACATCAGAATCATTCCCTCTTTTGTAGAATTCAAAATCAAAATCCTGTTCCTCAACCACTCCCTAGGAAAGGGATAGCATGGGGCAAATAGCAAACATCGAGCTCTGCTCCAGCTATAAGACTCCGAAGAACCCTGAAGGCAAAAATGTCCTACACTACAATGTGTTGCTCTTTATTTTTGCGCTCCTCTGTTGATATGTCGCTCTTCTATTTTGTATCTGATGATTATCTGTTATTTACCTACTGTAAAGCGCCCCTATACCCCTGGGTCTGGCCAGTGCTATAGAAAACTTCTTAAATAAAATGGTATGGCCGGTGTCAACCCCAGAGTGACCGGGCCTTCTGGTGTCCTTGCTGCTTGAGACCTCTCCCTGCCGGACTCCACTGTTGACGTATTCATCACATTTAGGGATCAAAGTTAAGGTCCACAGGTTCACGACTGAATGCAACACTGAGATTGCATAGTGAGCCTTTTCTGACCCAATGGCGCTGGGCAACCCACGTGCAAGAAAACCAGAAACCAACATAAGTGCAAAAAATGCAATCCTGAACATTGCCATAGCCTAATCCTCATTGCACATATAGTGTGAATATCCCTTTAATCAGCATGACCGGGTGACTCAAAAAATATGTATCAATTACATAAGGCATGTAAATATATCCACTCATGGTAAAACATAAATAAATACTTGATTTGCCTCTTGCATTAAGGTCAGATTTAAGAGTGAAACTTATTGTCTTTCCCTTAAGGGATTCCTATTACATGAACAATAGTTTTTTTAACACCACCAATGCTACAGCAATTCATCCTCTGTGCTGCAGATTCTTGAATCCCATTGTTCATGACAAGCTCAGCTCGTCATGAGCACACAAGCAGTGTACTGCATGACGAGCTGAGCTCATCATGAGCATGGAAGGGGTTAATCCCCATTTTTGTGTAGGACCGATGTTAGAGCTTTTCTTTTGGTTTCTTTTTAAGTGACTATTTTTCTACATTTCTCTTTATTCCACTTTACCGAGATACCACTTATAAGAGAGCAACTTTAGGGACTAAACCTTTCCATTTAATGTCACTAGTGCATCAACTTCCATTATCCCAGTTATTTTACCGCTGATGAAACCTTCCCTATTTACTCAGTCTTTTTTCTGATGTTCTTTTTCCTGCTGCACCATCTTTTTTTCTTCTGCCTCGTTTCAACTTTTCTTTCTAGCTAGCTTATGAGAATTCTGAGATTCCCTGGCCACACTGATTGTGGGTTTTCCACACGTTTCCTACATCTTGTCTCCATCTTACTGTAAGCTACTTGCATGTGAAATTCTGCTGTTTAGCCCTATCCACAGGTAGGGTTAGGGGAGGACATGACGGCCGGAAGCTAACGACCGTGACGGGGCTCCTCCTTCTCCTGTGTATGGCGTCCGCGGAGAGTCGGCGTTAGGCAAGCTCGCTCCCTGGAGGTTGTGCGATCTCGTTTTCTGTGCAGCCGTTTGTAGAGCCAATCGAACGAATCTCTGAAGGGGTTCGGCGACATTAAACCGCTGTTCTGTGCGAAAATGCAAGACCAGAGGGAAGATCGTGCTTGGGCTAATTTTTTTGCTTACGCCCGAGATCGTTTTTTTTTTCTCTTCCCCTTCCCTGCCGGTCACAGGCGTTCTTGTAGAGGCGTTCTTGTAGAGCACAGCGGGGGCAACAGAGCGGATGGTCCTCGGCGGGAGCAGTGACGAATTGGCTGTCCCGGCTTGGTGTAAGGAGCTGGGAGCCGCTAGGTTCTGGCGACAGGCTCCCGGAAGACTGGTCCCTAGGACAGGAGGACCCGCGTCCGTCCGGCGTGAACTATACCAGGCTATCAGCACCGGTAGGTTTGTGCTCACCTCCGGTAAACTGTCTAATTTTGATATATATCCAAGCGATAATACGCGGCCCGAAGATAAATTGTATATTCTTGGCGTAAGTTATTACGGGGGTGCTCTGGGATTTGACATTTACAAGCTTACACATATTACTACAAAACAGGATCCCTATAACAAATATTGGTGTCAGGATCGGGCTCCCTGCATGAAGGAGGGTGCTGTTGGTGTCAGCTTGCAGCCAAAATGTCGCCTAGATAAGAGTGGCTACAAGTTAGATACTTCGGCTACCCGGGTGGGGGCAACCCGTTACACATTGCGAAATCGTGTTACGAACATTAACACGAACGCTGGGACACTTCCCTCTAAACCATCAGTTTCCCCACCGGTGATCCAATTGAAGGCCAAAGTGAGGAGAGGAAAGATAAGCATTGGAGGGGTGGATACCCCCCCGGTAAGGGGAAAATCAAGAAAGTAAGGGCTGGCATATTGGGAGGCGCATCTTGTCTGCCTAAAGTTACACCATCACTAAAATCGTACTATAAGGTCTTATCCACCAGCAGCACGGATCAGGTAAAAAAGATGGCGGCAATTGGCGCCACAGACACCGCAAGTACTTTAACCTCCACTTTAACCTCCACTAGCACCATGAGCTCTGCAGGAAGAACTACAAGCAATATGTCTATAAACACCATAAGTACCAATAACGCCGTAAGTGTCACAGAAAAGGTAGGCACTCCTGCACCTACTAAACCTGATCAATCTAGCCTTATAGACCCTATTGACCCATCTCCACACCTCACCTCTTCCCCATTACAGGACGTTGTACATCCAACAATAGAACTGTCGAACATTTTCTCTGCTTTGGCCATTCGTGAAGTGACAGAAGATGGTGAGATCGAGCAGGTGGACTATAACAGTAGGGAAGCGGGACAGCTGGTTGAGAAAGATCCTGAGATAGATCCTGCACCTGCTGACACAGTAATGTTTGATGACGACTTACCTGTAATGACTGGTGCAGATAATATCCCTCCAATCAAAGTTGGAATCCCAGCTCCTGGATCACTGGCGGCTATATTACTAGGTCTAAAAGAGGACATTGGAAAGCGGTTCTCTATTTCAGAAGCCAACCAGAGTGCAATTCAGGCCTCCTGTGAGACACTCGCCCGGAGGGTGGAGGAAGTGACATCGAGGACTGATGCATTAGAAATGGAACTGCCAAAAATTAAGGAAGCTATAGGCGCCACCACAATGGCTTTTGATAAACTTGCCCAGCAGAATCGGGAGATGAGGGACAATATCGAGAGGTTAGAAAACCACTCGAGAAAAAACAATCTAAAAATCTTGAATATCCTGGAGGATATTGAGGGTAAGGACATTAATGCATTTACAGTGGCGCTCCTAAAAACAAAAGTATTGAAGGAATCCCCTGAAACGGACTTGGATTTATCAGCTGACATTCAGAGGGTTCATCGGGATCCATACAGGAGGAAACCAGGCAAAGAACGCCCACGGAAGATTTTAGTGAATTTTTTAACTTATGCCACTAAAGAAAAGATTCTATCAGTGGCCCTCAAAACAGGCCACATAAAATCATCTTCCTTCTCCAGTCCATTCACATATATGATTCGTTCGGATGTCTCATCGATAACTTCTACAAAACAATGGGAGCTGGGCAAAAGGGCAGCAATACTCAACTCACTGGGGGCGAGTGCCCAGCTGAAGTTCCCCGCTTCACTCCGCGTAATGTGGAGCAATCATATGCATATCCTACATCAGGTAGAGGAAGCAGATACTTTGATAGAAAAGATAAGGGGTGGAAGTGAGGGGGGGACGTAGAGTACCAGCAAGCAGTTGGATAGTGGTAAGATATTGGGTATTGCCTGAGAGCATCATCGAAACTCCTAGATAGAAGAAACTATAGGCCTCATACTTATTATATCCTATGATGCCCTGAATAGAAATCCCACATCAATGCATACATTGCGGTGCATTATCACTAATGTTAAAGGTATGGGAAGAATTAAATCCAATTAACACGTACTTTTCTTTTTTTCCATGCACAGGAGGGAGGGGGGGGCGCCGTTAAAGGGTTACATGCCCAGGAAGAAAGAAAGGGCTCTCCAGGGGAGGAGGGGTAGCTCGTGGGGCTGTTGGGGGTGGGAGGGGAGGGAGGGGATGGGGTTGGGAGGGGTGAAAAAACAAAAATTAAGTTCTCATCGCACACTTCACACTCACCACATCACATCATGGCAGAGACTCCTATTAACTATCTGGGGTTTTGGCCGTAGGGTAAGTGGAGTATTCAATGACTAGTAATAAGGTTTCCTATATCTCTTGGAATGTTAATGGGCTTCGGTGTCCGAGAAGAAGAAGGCTAGTCTTGAAGTATATAGAACAATCCCAGGCTAAAATAGTTCTGCTCCAAGAAACACATCTAAGCCTCAGTGAGGGTAAAGAGCTTTTTAGTAAATTAAGATGGGTGGAAGCTTTTTGTTGTTCTGGGCAGTCGGCTGTAAGCAAGGGAGTAGCAATCCTGATAAAGACTGGGATAGGAGGTTCCATCAGATCAACATTAACGGATCACACAGGAAGATGGGTCATCGCCCAGTTAGATTTCAGTGGAAAAACGCAGACTATCATCTCTTATTATGGGCCCAATATAGACGACCCTTCCTACCTCCTTAAGATACAGTCCAACCTGGTGGATGTTAGATCCCCCATTATCATGGGGGGGGACTTTAACGTCCTGCTTGATCCTAGGCAGGATCGCTCCAATCAACGCCAATATGTGACCACACCACGATCTAGGCGTACCGTGGTCAATATGATGAATGAGCTTGGGCTCATTGATGCTTGGAAGGTTAAGGGAGGGTCAGCCCCAGGATTTACCTACTTCAGTAAGAAGCACGGTCATGCATCAAGATTGGACTACATCTTAGTAGATAGGCAATGTTTGGAGATCTTGGAGGATATAAGAATTCTACCCACTATTACATCTGATCATGCACCCATTATGTTCTCAGTGTTGCTCACTAGAGATACAAGTATGGCATCACCAAGATGGACTTTAAAAAGGTCTGCTTTGCGTAATCAAGATATAGTAGCATCCGTTAGAACATCTATAGAGAATTATTTCTTCGATAATGTTGGCTCCACTCTCCCTGAGCATGTCTGGGATGCCTGGAAAGCGCATGTAAGAGGTCATCTTCACAGCCTAATTTGTTCAGAAAATAGGGGGGAGAAGAGTAAATGTAAAACTCTAGAGAACAAAATATCCTCGCTAGAGAGTGCTAGGCTGGATACCCAGCAATCAAATTTAACAAGGTTACTAGAAGAGCTGGAACTCCTCAGATCAGAATACAGAGGGTTATTAGATCAAAAAGTGAAGTCCCAATGGGATACCCATGCTATGGAAAACTACGAGTATGGCGAGAGAGCTGGAGCAGTTTTGGCTAGTAAGACCAGAGCGGATCGGGTACAAAACAACATAGACAGGTTAATGCTCGATGAACAGGGGAATATATCCTGTAAACAGAAAGACATGGAAGATCACCTGCTTGTTAAGTTCTCTAAACTCTACGAGGAAGAAACATCCTCTACGCATGAGAACTCCCTACGTAGGTTGGAGAGTAAGGCCCTGCCTAGCTTGACAGATGAAGGTAGAACCATTCTTAATAGCCCCATCACCGAGGAGGAGGTCAGGAACCATATTAAGAAATTGAAAAATAATAAAGCAGCGGGGCCTGATGCCCTCCCTGGTGAAATATATAAAATCTTCCAGGAGAGTTTGATCCCAAGGTTATGTGAGCTATTTAACTATGTATATAACACAAAGGGTAGGATACCAGCAACCTGGAGAAAGTCCATTATCGTACTTATTTTAAAGCCAGGGAAGGACCCTCTTAATGCAGACTCATATAGACCCATCTCCCTGCTAAACGCCGACTACAAAATCTTTACCAGTGTATTGGCAGGGAGATTGGCTAAACTGGTTCCACAACTCATTAGCTCGTACCAGAAAGGTTTCGTGCCCGGAAGATATATTTATGAGCTGAATCTGCAGCTGATTGGAAGGATAGATCTAGCGGTGACACGGTCGGAGCCCTTGGCGGTAGCCGCATATGATGCGGCGAAGGCCTTCGACCGTGTCAACTGGGGCTTCCTATGGAACGTACTAAGGGTAATGGGCTTCGGTGAGACCTTTATACAAACTGAGAGGGTGCTATGAGGGTGCCTCAGCGGAAATCTTATTGAATGGCTACTTAACATTAAGCTTCAAAATAGGGCGGGGCACCAGGCAGGGGTGCCCCATTTCGCCCCTTCTTTTTGACATTTATATTGAGCCGTTGGCACATGCATTGAGAATTGATGAGTCAATCACATCTTTTAAATACAAGGACTACAGCTGTAAACTAGCCCTATATGCTGATGACCTCTTGATTTACACCAGCAACCCCGTGGAAGTATTCCCTAGGGTGGAGATGATAATGGCTGATTTTGGGCTCCATTCGGGCTATCAAATAAACAACTCAAAAGCAGAAATCATGTTTTGGGGGATTGATAATTGGGAAGGACCTCGCAGCAGCCACTTCAGATATCTGGGAATTACTATCACACCAGACATCAATAACATAGCTCAAACCAACATAAAGAAACTAAGTAAGGACATCGATCAGCTCTTTTCTAGACGTCAGAACCTCCCCCTCACAATATATGGCCAAGTTAATTTAGTCAAAATGATAATTCTGCCTAAACTGACCTATTTGTTTAACTCAATACCCCTCACTTTCCCAGACAAAATCTTGGTGAATATTCAGGGAAAGATTGGCAGTTTTATCTGGGCAAAAAAAACCTCCAGGTTATCCTGGAAAAAGCTGAAAAGAAGACTATTAAAGGGGGGACTGGCACTCCCAGATATAAATTGGTATGCCTTATCCTTTCAACTGAAAAATATTAGATGCCGCCTGTCATGCCCCGATGACTCAAACTGGGGGAGGATTTTGAACATAATGGTAGGTCTAGAGGGAGGTGAGTCCGGGTTCCTATATAAATTTGGAGCAGTAAAGTTCTTCAAAAAAGTGCGCTTAAAGGTCTTAAAATCGGCTCTTACAGTCTGGAACAAAGTTAAAGGAAGATGGGGAATTGAATATTATTCTGAGTCTGCCCCAATTTGGGATTCACCTGGTTTACCATCATGCCTCAGGGATAGCTTGTCCCTTCCCATCAGGAGAGCAGGAATAAACATCTGGTCCGACTTAATAACATCAGAGGGGATCCTTCCGTGGGAGGTATTGAAAGCTAGGATAGGGGCCTCCCTCTCTAGATTTAAATACGTCCAACTATGTTCGTGGTTCTTGGCCAAGAAATGTTAATGTAAATGTACAGGAATTTATATAGCGCAAATCACCAAGCGGTTTCTAAGCGCTTGCTTAGGGAACCCGTCCTGGTATTCCCCTGTGAGATAGCCCCGGCAGGGTATCCGCAAGGTGAAAGCCAGGCATCCCGCCGCGAGGGGCCGTTGTGGAGATTAAGCAAGCTATTGCCCAGAGTCGCAGAGTGTGAACCCGTGAATCGAGTAGGCACCGGAGCGAGAATTGTCGAGTCCATGGACATTTTAGGACTCAAGACCCCGCCGAGCCGGGAATTGAACCATGGTCCCGGGCTGACCTCTGCTTCCAGGTCTGCCTCCTCTAACCAGTGAGCCACACTTCTCCATGGCAATACCCTCTGCTTTGGCCCATGCTAAAAGCGAGTATCTCCATGCTTGTGTGTTTGGCGGATCCTGTGCCTTCCACTGATTGGTCAGAAGTCTCTTAGCGACCACTAGTCCCAAGTCCAGAACCGGGATGTTACTTTTGCAGCCGGTGTTCTACGAAAGTGGTGTAGTAGGTATGCAGTCCATTCAAAGGGTATGTCGCGGCCCGTGCATGCGTGTAACAGCCTGATGATTGTGAGCCAGTATGTGCTTAATTTGGGATAACTCCACAACATGTGTATCAGCCCAGCCCCTAGTTTGGTGCATCGGGGACATGTTGCATCTGTACGGTGGAAATACCTGTTGATCGTCTCAGGTGTAAGATATGCTCTGTGAACAATAAACAATTGTATTTGTCTGAACCTCATGTTCCTGGGTATACGTACTGGGCTCTTTATTATCTTTTCCCACTCATTGTCTGCCAGTTGTCGCCCCAGATCTAGTTCCCTCTTGCGGTGAAGTGGATCTAGACTTATTGCTGCATGTACAAAATATTGACAGAGCACAGCCCAGACAAATATATAACTGACTATCCCCATTCAGAAAATAGTTATTTGATACAAAGAACATGAAAGAAACACCACACTCTGTCCAGCATACAGGTCTTCGCCACTGTAGTCACTTTTATTCACAGCAAAGGCACAGCCGACACGTATTTCGTCGCCATTTGCGACTTTTTCAAGGCTTATATTGCGAGCGTCTTGTCTTTAGTCTAAAAAACCACGATCATTCAGTTATCCTTAAAATCTTTCAGGATGTAGATAAAGTTGTCCAAATCCTATTTGCGGCGACTGGTTGTAGTTCAATGTTTGTGTCTTCAGCCTGGTGAGGCTGTTACATATATGGCAGGGCCGCGACGGGAGCTCCGAATAGATGTCTGACTTCCTCTCAGGCAAGGGCCACTTAAGCTATGTGTCCAGGCTGGGGTACTAGTGATGGTCGCACCATGTGTGGCGGTCTACTCACGAGGGCGAGCGTTGTGGCTTGTAGGCCCTACATATATGCTCTGCGTCAGCAGCTCTCCAGCAGCGTGGGGTGCCTGGTCCTCCAGTGGGTGACAGTCGGTAGTGACCCACGACGTCAGGGCACCTGGCCACATCGGTACCTCCATGGATTGTGGCAGTTTTGCCGGAGGGCGAGCCCAGCGCGGTCCGCTTTCTCCGGCTATCTCTGTCTCTCCCGCCGCACGCTGTATTGTCCCGTCAGTCCGCCGGCTTAATGGAGCAAGCTGTGCCGGTCTGAGGGACCACTTCTAGAAAGTCTATTGTGTCGGTTTCAGGGTGTTGTCTTCTCCGCCATTCTACTTTCCAGATGAGTCACTTCCAGTGTGTCACCTGCACCTGGCATCCCCTATCGCTCAGGTTTGGTGGTTGCTGTGTAGTAGGAATCCGCTATCAGCTGATAGCGCTAATGGAGTTGCCAGGTATGTAGTCTCTGCGTATGATTCAACGTCTGTCTGAGGTGAGCGCAGTTTGAGGGGTTTGAGTTTGTGCTGCGGGTCATGCTTCGGAGGTGGTGTTTCACATTATGCGGCGTCCTGTCTCCAGAAACAGGGTCTGTATCGCAGTTGCGCTTTATCCGTGGGTCGATTGTGGCGGGGACCACCTGGGTGTTCAGCGGGATGTTAATCTGTAACTCTTCTCAACAACAAGATGTCATGTCTAATATGAGTGTCCCATAGGCAGCAGGTTGTGTAGACCCTATTTCTGCGGGCCGCAACTGTAGGAAGGTGGAATCTGACTATATGGTTACCCCCACTTTTTGCCTGGTGTTTTGCTGGTTTTCGACTTAGTTGGACTGGGATCCTGCTATTCAGGGCCCCAGTCTATCCGCTTTCTCTATAAAATGGATTCCATGTACTTTAGGTACATACCAGATTGGTTACTGCGGCACCCTTGTGAGCCCCTGTATATGGTACCTTAGGTACCCAGGGCATAGGGACCCCAGAGGCCTACCAGGGGCTGCAGCATGTATTGTGCCACCCCTGGTTAGCCTTCCAAACTGACACCACAGGTCTGCACTTGCAGCCTGGGTAAAGTGGTGTAAGCCCCCCTTACTTAGATATAGTATACCTATATCTACCTTATATATAGACACATAGTAACCTATAAGTCACTCCTATGGCAGGCCTTGACAATCCTGAAGGCAGAGTGCTTGGTTTTGTGTGAGAGGGTGTCCTAGCATGAGCTGAGCCCCTCTGCAGCTTTCAGAATCATCTCCTTATAGCTGTTCTATGATATAGCCATACCATATACTCTTAAGTGCATTATAATCCTTGCGGTTAATGCTAACTTTGGTTTGGCTTTAGCAAAACATGTTGTGTAAGGTGTCAACAACTTTGGAATACTACCACGACATGTAGTTACTGGTAAACTCGGTTAAAGTTAAACAGAGCCCCAGCATCACAAAATGGATGCTGCTGCCACAGACACGAGTCTGCCCTCCTGCTGCTGGACGAAACTCTGGCAGGGGAGGCCTGGACAATAGGTTTCCTGTCCAGGGAGGTGCTAGCACCTCCCCAGACAGGCTTTAGTGTATTGGGGCAGAGTGGGTTGCATTCAGTGAATGCTTTCCAGACACTGCCTGGGGCACACAAGGTGCTCCATGCATTTCCCAGTTCAAACCGGTTGCTGGGGCACCCAGCCCCAGCTCTGGCGCGAAACTGGACAAAGGGGAAGGGGTGTAACCACCCCCTCCCCAGGTCCACCCATAGGAGGGACCTTAGAGTTAGTCCAACCCCTAAACAAGTATAGAACCCCAGTCCCTAGGACTTTAGATTACCCTGGATGAAACTCTGCAACATATATCTTGGACCTTCGACATTCCATATCGACTGGAAGACGGAAGAAATCTCCCTTGTGGTCAAGGAGTTACCACCTTGTTCAAACAGGCACCCACTGCATTTTTGCCGGTCTGCATTTTTGAGGCTCCCGCCGGATCCCGAAGAATCTGCGACACTGGACATGGACTTCCAGACATCTCTGAAGCAGACCCGAGCTCCCGACAAAGCGGAGACGCGTAGCTGACACAAGAGACGTGGGACCGGAACTCCTGGGCATCCTGCATTTTTTAAACTGAACCTACTTCCCGAGGTATTCCGAAGTTGTGCATTGGAGTGTTTAAAGCCCCTGCCCGAGCTCCTTTCGCACCGAAAGTACAGAGGCCAGCACTCCACGAGTGACCCGTGAGTCTCCTTTCTTCACTGCAGCTCAAGGCGCCTTTGCGGTTCCTAATCCATTGGCTAGTGAGCCCCCACGAAGGCCAATCCTTTGTTTCTTGAGCTTTCCTGGTTGCTCAAGACATGCTCCCACTCCTCTCCAAAGGAGGAGTCCCTCAGACCTTGCTGGTCTACACCAAAGCCAATCTTGTGATCTTGTGTGGGTTGCTGTTGCCAAGGCTTGTTGGGTCCAATCCGGATTCCGACACCGCAGTCAGCTAGATCCTTCGTGGGACAGCTTGAATCCAGCTCCTGGTCATCGTCGACACGTTCTGGGCCTCGTGGAGAAGAGTCCAGCTTCACCTCTTTCACCTGAAATCACCTGACATCGGTTGGCACTTCTCCTCGCCATCCTGGTCACTGGCTAGTGACCCAGACTTTGCCCCCTCTGCTTTCAGGTTCTTCACATCTCCGATCCACCCGGACACTTTTCCTCTGGTCGCCTGCAGCATTTCTTTGCAGCTCTCCATTGGAATCGACAACGAAACCCGACACAAAATGACACCTATGCACCCGGCTTCCGTGGGTGAGGTAACTCGAGTACTCCAGTGCTCCCGTGGGTCTTTACTCTCGAAGTGTCTAAGTCTAAAAGGGTTTCATCGTAGTTCACCTCTAGGTGCCCTTAATCTTTAAAATTGTAACTTGTTCGTTCCCCATTGAAAGTCAATGGTGATCCACGGCTGTGTTTAGACACTGCACCCTTCCCCTGTGGGCCTCCTGCATCCTAACCTTTGGTGGTTCTAGGTAGCCCAATCAGTTCTACAGGCCCTAGGCCTGGTTTCTAACTCTGACGTGGTTCTTATACCACTATTTTAGTATATGGTTTGTGAGGCCCCTAGGGCATAACGTATACTGTGCAACTTATCGTATGCTAATTAAGTTCCTTGTATTGTACTTTTACCTCTGACCTCATAAAGAGACCAGAGGGGTTGTGTTTAGATTAAATACATATATATTTGATATACACCTTGTGTGGTGTGCTTTCATTTGATCATTCAAGAGATTATAATTGGTAAAACAACTTTCTTAACTCGCCTCTAAGTCTTAGCCTGAAGGCTGCTCTCCACAGCTACCACTAGGATAGCTTTCTTTACAACCTACCATCAATAATGGTCGTTTGGACTGGTGCAAGGTGCACACTAGAATAATGGAAATCATATACCAGGCCAACTTCTCACATTGGTGAGTAGCGTGTGGGATTACTGCTTGCATTGTTTTACCAAATAATCTTGAGAATATCAATTGAAAAATCACATTAAGGTACCAGTAGGTACATATACCTCAAGCATATAATACATAAGTGCTACTGAACTTAGAAGTTGTAGGTGGTAAGGGCTTAGCACACCCTGACTACAACTCCTAGAGAGATTCTAGTAGGAAACCAAGTAGTGTAGGTAGGTGCACACACCACACCTCACTAGTCATGGCTTTAAAGGCAGGACCTAGTGGGTCTCTGCCAGATGACAGCCCAGTGCTGCCATCTGAATATGACACATTCTCTTTTCAAGAGTTAAGGGGTTTGTGTGCCATAAGGAAATTAAAGCAAGGACAAAGTCCCAACACCCAACACCTGATAGAGATCTTAGTGGCAGGTGACTTGGAAAAAGCATCAGACCCAGATAGACTAGGTAATGGGGATGGGGTGCAACCAGCAACTGAAGAGGATCCCAGTGGAGCACCCCCCAAGGACTCTGAGGATGCAGACCAGGATGGTGTCAATAGACCCAACCTGGGAGAAACAGGGCTACCTGGAGATGAAGTGGGCCAAAATGGGCCTACCTCCATCCCCCCACGTTGACCTGGTGGTGTACCTAGAAGGCAAAGATCACCTTCAGTGGAATCTAACCGTTCTGGGTCATCAATAGGGTCCTCTGCCTCATCTCAAACGAGAAGAACTTCTCCTGAGAAGATGGAACATGAAGCTAGAATGAGAGAAGTCAGGCTCAGGATCAGGAGGCAAGAGATTGCCTTATAAAAGGAGACCCTAGCTCTTGAGAGAGAGAGGAAAAAGTTGGGACTAGAGTCCCATGGTGGCAGCAATATCCCTAGTGGTAGGGATAGGTCTTTTGAGCATAGAAACCTAAGCAAGATTGTCCCTCCCTATCTGACTTGGGATGACATCCACAAATGGATCACTGCATGGAAAGGGCCTGCAAAGTACAGCAGGCACCACCAAGGCAGTGGGCAGCAATATTGTGGCTCTCCTTCCCAGACAAAGGTAGAGATAAGCTCCTCACTGTCAGAGAAGAGGATGCTGACAATTACAAAGTCCTGAAGAGTGCTCTGATAGATAGGGTTGGCTTTGAACAGTAGAGGTTGCAGTTCAGATACACCCAGAAGATACAGACTCAGGACTGGACTGATTTTGTAGATTGTGCTACTAAGGCTCTGGAAGGATGGTTACTGGGCAGCAAAGAACCAGCTTTTACACCAGTCCCTGGTAGACTCTGATCTGACTTCTCTCCAAGAATTGGGAAAGAAGGCAAACAAATGGGTCGGAACCAGAGTTAGTACTAAAAATCAGGGTGGTGACCAGAAGAAAGATTCTACCAAACCACAAGAGAAAGGTGGGGATAAATCTAAGGATAAATCCACAACAGGGCCTCAAAACTCCTCTGAGGGGGGTGGGTCCCAAACTCCTTCCTCTTCTACTAGGAAACCTTATTGCCATCCATGTAAGAAACCTGGCCACTGGAAAACTGACAGCAACAATAAGGAAAATGTTCCTCCAAGTAATACTCCAACATCTCCTGTTACTATTAGTAGTAATCCCCCAGGTGGTGGGAGTGCCCCCACAAATTTGGTTGGGTGTTCTTGGGGAACTCATGTGGACTCTGGCCTAACCAGGTCCCCTACTACAGCAACTCTAGTCTGTGATGGTGGTATGGGGTTTGCCAACTTCACTGCTTGTCCCAATACCTTGGGCAAGTACAGACAGGAGGCCCACCTCAATGGTCAGACAGCTGTGGCCTATAGGGACACAGGGGCTAGTATCACCATGGTGACGGAGAAACTAGTGCCCCCAGAACAGCTTTTACCTGGGTTTACATACCAGGTGACCAACATTGATGGAGTGAAGTCGGATCATGCCCTGGCTGTAATAAATCTCAGCTGGGGAGGAGTCACTGGCCCAAAGAGAGTGGCAATGTCCCCAAACTTGCCTGTAGATTGTTTACTAGGCAATGATCTAGAACTCTAAGCCTGGGCTGAGGTAGAAAAAGAGGCCCATTCCAAGATGATAGGCCTTCCTGAAAAGGTCAGTGGGGATGTGAGGGCCACAGCCCAAACCCTTGGAGATTTTAGTGTTGTGAAGCCTGAAACTATGGATCACTCCACACAGACAGAGAGCATTGGGGAGGCAGAACAGTCTCCCTCCCACCAGACTTTAGGTAAGGGTCAGCCTCCTCAGGGAACTGACCCTACCCCTTGTGAAGGAACTGCCCCAGAGGTAGTCAGGCCTGGCCTGGCAGAGCCCCTGATGTCAGTGGACCTTTCCAAGGTGGTACCCAGTCTGGAGTGCACAAAGCAACATACAAAATGTACAAAAATTACATTTGGTATATCATTTGTACCGTGAAATTGCTGCTCATGCTTTGATTGTCAAAACCTGCCCAACCTGAAGCAGGGGTAGCGAGATTCAAAGAGGCAAATGTTGATAGGAGAAGACGTATACAACATGTGTAAAGAAATGTGAACCAAAGACGGTTTTCATTTCATCTTTGTGACTCAACCTGAAACAGCAGTCTTTTGAATCTGATGATGAAGGGCTAGTGGAGAAGCACAGATGTATTAAATCACTTCTTAGACGGAAGCCTTCTGCGGTGTGGCCTCAGGGTGGTGAGGGCCGACTGGCCAGCATTATCAAGATGTGGTTTCATCTTTTCTAGGAGGAGCTATGAAGCAAAGTGCTCTATTCTCTTCTCTCCTCCCCTTTTCAGCCAAGTTGTTAAGTTACTTCTCACCCTCTCCTCGCTCCTATAACCGTTGTCGTACTCTATGCAAGGTCCCTGTGGTTTGGTAGCCCCACTGGTTTACATGAATGGTCATAAACAGGGTGCTGTGTACTGTGACCTCACTCTTTCATTTGCTTTCTTTTGATGACCAAAAGTGTCACTTCACATCCACACATGCCACTGGGGCAATGCGAGCAATTCTGCATTTCCTTTTTTTGTCCCTGAAACCTTTACTCCTGCCATACGCATCTTTTAAACTCCCTTGAAGACCTTGGCCTCGCCCCACCTCTCATGCTCACTGGCATGTATGAAAAAATTGGAATTGTACAAAAGTCCAATATTCTCTATGTTAAATGTTCCTTTACTGATAGGAATCTTCAACCTAATTTTGTGTTGAGAACTTCTTGCATCGGCAGCCTATCAATACAAATTTCTGCCCTTGTCCGAATAAAGTTGCGACAGCAGAATATCCACCAGCCGACCTTGATTTTCTGCTGTTCTAAGAGTTGGGTAAGGGAAATTCAGAGTATGCCTAGCAGAGTATCGGGGGAGGGCCTATTTCAGATGTTGTGAACACTAGCCAATAAATGAGTACCCACCAAGATGTACAGTGTATTACGCAACTTACTGCACCCGTAAATGTACAACACAGAAAGGTAAGCAGTTCAGTTTGACAGAAAATAACCTCATTATGAGTGAGTGGCTGCAAAGGATTGCTACACATGGCAACATGTTTTTCTTGTGAAGAAAAAAAAGGAACAGCAAAATGTGTTTTTGCTAATTTCCTGTTCTCTTCTGCTGTGTGAACTAGTCACAGCTAAAGATTATGGTGTGGACACAATACGCAAGTTGTGGTTGTCCCAGACATTGGTTAAATCAGCCACAAAAAGAAGTAGAACAGAGCAGATCGTAGCCCTGAGTTTAACATTTTATGACATACCTCGTTTTATGTGACTCAACCACAGAATTACTATGGAGTGTCCAGCTGGCTGGCTTGCTGTACTACACAGAAGAAAGAATGTTCATCTACAGGCAGAGATGTTATACTGATGTAAGAGGAAATCAAAATTTAACAAAGAATATGTGTGTCTAACGTTTTTAACTTGAGTGAAAAGATTTGTTGGTTTCTAGATTGTGTCCATGATATACCAACACATTGTGGGAGAGGCTATTAAGACTACACAGTGCCAATAAAATGACTTTGCACACTTCCTGCATCTAAGAAACCAGACTTTCTAAGGATACCCCATGCTATCTAATATTGGAATCTGAATCATGATGCTGGCGGATATAGAATTTAGATCATAGAATAAATTGAACAACGCTTTTGGCAAACTCAAGACCAATATGATGACGGCTAAATCAAAAGTAAAATATGCAAAAATTGTATATGACTTGGTAACCAGAGCCATTTTAAAGTTAAAATCTGTTTTGGAGAGACCAAATGTTTGGGGTGAGGTAAGGATTGATGAACATACAAATAATGTCTTATCCTCAAGGACAATGTGCTTCTCATTCGAAGGTGAATAGGTTGCCTAGAGAATTTGGTCTCCTTTTTTAGCAGCAAAGTTACTACATTTTTAAATGGGAACAAAGCTGTTTATTTGGCAAATGCCAGCCCGTCAGTACCGCTAGCAACAGACTTGAGGGAGACAAAAGAACCAACGCGGATATTTATGGTTACTGGCTCCTAGCAGGATGGAATCTTGGTCATGGACTCTAGTAAATGATACAAGGCTTTTAAGATGTACTTGAACGCTTTCCCTTACAGACCACTCCACACAAGAGAAAGCTGAGCGCCTTTATTCCTAACAGATGGTTCAAATTCTTGTCTGCCTAGCTCCCAGCTACGAATTACTTGTCGGACGTTGTCATCACAGTGTAGCGTTCCCTGAGAAGGTGATTCTGCTAACAGTCTACAACCGCAGCTCTTAACCCTTAGGACTTCTGAAGACCCCCACTGATTCACCATGGAAGCCAAGAGCCTTAACCTAAGCATTTTCTATGATTCAAACCTCAAAACAAAATACGACAACAAAGGAACAAGTATGCATCAACACACACACACAAATGATAAAGTATTTAATATAATTCACCACCCCAAAAAAAAAAAATATAAAAGTTAAAATTTTCATTTGAAGTTTAGAGCTTTTCAAAATGTGGCTTTATTTCTAAAAGGCAAGGCAAGGCAAAGCAATATGCTGGACTCTAGTATTTGACCTAATCTTTTTTTGTGCTCTTAGTGCATGCTCTCTTTTTTTCTGCGTGTATCTGTGCTTCATTCGATGCCACCAGTCATCTAGGCTAGATTCTAATTGCTGTCCTTGCGCTTGGTCCCATGAATCAAGCTAAGAATACCCACTTAATTTTTAGCTTCCAGTTTCAAATTCCATCCCATTTACAGAACATATAGAATTTTTTGAATTTACATGTTGCTTTTTGTGTATAAATACTCTGTTAATCTGCTAATATGTTTTTATTGTCTAAACAGTCTCAGACCCACTCAATAGATGTACCCGATCCCCAAAGGTCTGCAAACGCCATTTTAAAAACAGCTGGTCTGCAGAAGAGAAGGTGTTTCCTTCCGAGATGGTTGAATTGAGTTAGTATGCAGTATTTTGCATTTATTGTGTAGGTGGATCTTGAAATTGCGTCTAATGCTGGTTTTACAAATTATCTGATGTTTTTTCTAAATTGCATTTGCCTTGCTCCTGCACTGTTCTTTAGCCTTGCGGCAAGTAATTTGCAGATGTGGATGGATTGGTTTGATACCTACAGGCCAGACATGATGCGGTTGCAGCTCTGTTTCCATACAAGTATCATGTTATCATGTCCCTTTCTGGAAGCACCATTGTGAATATTTTTGGCAGGATGGCCTGGAATAGAAAAATGCCTTTTCATTCCAGTTGTTTACATGGATGAGTGCTGCATCACGTTAGGCACCATTTAGAACTCCAGTTGTACCAGCAACCTTTTTCTTTTTGACAGATATATGAACTCCTTAAATGCAAATGTAGGACATTTATACATAGTTTCATCAAGGGGAGTGAGATTAACATTAGTCATTGCACTTCCTTTATAACAGCTTTTAAGGACTCTTGGTATGTGTCAGGCAGGGCCTGCTGGTATTTTTAGGTCTTGTCTACCAAACAGTGAAAGCTGCTTGGTTGTGAAAGACCTGTTGTAAATTTACAGTGAGCTTAGAGCCTAGCCATTGTTTACCATTTACTGGCGTTATTGTCACTCTCAGTTGCTTGATTCTTATTTGATGGCTTGCCTTCCTCTTCTTGTGTTTGTTCCTCCCCTGAAGCATAACTTGTATCCTTTTATTGCTCCATTTATGGAACTGCTTTTTTTCTTTTCTTTTAGCACTCTGAGAGCTCATGTGTTCTCTAGCTCGCTCCCTTATTTGCTGTGTTCCCCCATCAAATAACCTCCAGCCCCTCCCCCCCCCTTCATACAGTGCTGGTCCCCAAACCTTCCAGATTGTCTGGAAATACACAGCATAAGGGATATTCTTGCTGGAGTATGGCTGAAGAGCAAACTTTAAGAGGAGTTTTTTGTTGATCTCCCTCAAAACACTTTGCATGAAAGCATAAGCTTTTGCACACAAAGCCCCTTTCTGGCACTGGAGGAAGGGACATCTGCTGCACTCCCTCAGCTGGTGTCTGAGGCAGGAGTTGCACTTATCATGACACTTCTCCTGGGAACCCAATAATCTACTCCTTAGTTCGTTGCAGAGGACCAAATGGCTGAATCCTGTGCAAAGTAAATTTAGCCTTGGCACGCGTTTCCCTTTACATTCTGACACTTCCTTATTCTTTTTTCATTATATTCACAAAGTCCTGAGTAAAAGGTATTTGAAAAATAAATGCCATTTATAAAGATTGTAAGCATTGAAATCAATGTTCATTTGTGAGATACTATAAGACACGTGTTTGCTTTTCCTCCAGCATTTTGAATTTTTTTCTTTACATTTTTTTATACATTACTTTACAGACGTACCTTGGCAAAGGAAACAGCTCTGCATTCTCATCCTAAATTTGAGACCTATTGGGTTTGCCAGTGTTTGTTTAGGCAATCATTGCTCCTGGAAAGTTCTGCCATGCACACAGTTCCCTAATATCTATTGCTAACGCTACCTGCTAGGAAAAAGTATTGAATGTATACTGAATAATGACTATAGAGTTTGTAAGAATATTTGAAGTCTGTGGTCTTATTGCAAATTAACTGTTTGTGTCTGGGTTGTTTATTTGAATTGTGAATTTCATTGTTGGTGGTTCATTCCATATAATCTTCAATAGTTCTATGAGATATTAGATGTACTTATACAAATAATTTTAATAATGATTGTATTTGATCTCATATACTTTATCTTTGTGTGAGAAGTGTTATTCTATGGCTATTTTTCAATTGTCAGAAAACCTATTATGATGAGAAACAGATCTTAATTCATACATTAAGAGCACTGTTATCGACTACTGATCTTGCTTTGAGCCCCAGTGTCCTGTTGCACTGATGAACCTATTCACCATTACTCCTGGCTCATGGTCTGTCCTGGCCTCTGGTCGCGGTGCAAGCATCGCTCTTGTAGAGGGCTCTCTATGCACAAGGTGGTGTATTGCGGCTCTTGTTTGTACACCAAAACTTATCAGCACAACACACAACAAAATCTGAAAGCTCTGATTTCAATCCACACATTTGTCATCTGTCCTAGGACCGATTAATACCAATACCTAGGGCTGGTCCCTGTTTGTGTGTTCGAAGAGCATGATGAAATTTGGGGTTGCTCCTCAAATTTGAAAAAGGAGAGACTGTCCTGGTTACTGGCTGTCTCAACTGGTGCTGAGAGACCGTTGGCTACAATATAGTCTGGAACCTTTTTGCATGGTCGTCAGTAGACTTTTTTGGTTCACTCAGTTAGACCCTCTCATGGAGGGAGGGGCAGACGGTTAACTGGAGCATGGGCGGACAAGGGAGCCTAATGGCCCTTGTGCCTTGACACAAAGGGTGAGCTTGGACTGCTGAAAAGCTTTCTGCCTCTCAATGGAATTTGACACTTCACTTAATTCCCCCTGGGCTCTGAACCAGCTAGATTATCCCTCTCCATCGTGATCAAAATAAGCTTTGCACCCTGATCCACAGGCATTCTGGAGCCCTAGGCAGCCCGTACTAGATAGCCTACACAGTTCGGATAGGACTTGTCCAAATTACAGAGAGGGTTGGGCCGTCTGGCCAGCATCACAACCTCCGCTCCCATGAAAGACGCCTTCAGAAACATGCATAAAATGTTGCCCGACATCCCTGGCTTCAGTTCCTGCTCTGACAGGACTAGACCCTTCCATTCTAAAGTCTGTGGCTCCTGCTGTGTCTGGTCATCATATGGTAACCTCTCTACTACCCCAAATACCTACTTTGGACAGGCAAGACACAGAAATCAATATATTTTATTTTTTGTTTTTTTTAAACATTTTTTTATTAAAAGAAAATACCAAACAGTCATAGGGCATACAAGAAATCACTGTGTGCGGCATAAAGGCCATCAATCACGTAGTCTGAATAAAGTACATATAAGGAGTAGCTTGTGCACAGCAACTCTGAGCATGTAAAGACAGTCAAATACAGACATAACTCTCAATCAGTCCCAACCCCAGCCCCTATTCAGAGTCGCTCTGTGTGTCCAGAGCCGGAGGATCACGCAAATTACCCCTGTACTCATTCCATGCCCCCCAGAACCGCAGCCATTTCCGCAGGCATTTCCGATTGACATATACAGTTCATTCAGCCAGCATTGCCACGTCCAGATCCGGTACAAATCCCTGAGCGTTGGGACACTCTGAGCCCCCCAATACTTAGCTATATTTCTCTTTGCGTACATCATTCCTAACGCCATCCAGTCCTGAGCTGAGTGGGTAAGATCATTGGGTCCCCAGACATTTAGAAGACAGCATTTAGGGTCTGGCAATATGGATTCCTTAAGGACCTGCGACATCGACCGCATTCACCCTAGTCCAGAAATCTGCAATGAACGGGCAATCCCAAATAGTATGATAGAACGTCCCTTCCTCCCCACACCTCCTCAGGCAGTACGGATGGTCAGCTCTCCCCATCGCATGCAATGCAACCCTGGTATAGTATACTCTATGCAGTATTTTCAATTGAACCAGCCGGAGTCGGGATGGAATAGCAACTTCTCTAGGGGAGGAAAGCGCCGTCTGCCAGTCTGACTCGTCAAGCTCTCCCACCTCCACAATCCATTTATCCTTAAGTCTTAGCGTTGGGTCCGGTAGGTTGTTGATAAGCTTACAATACACACAAGAGGTCGCTTTTTTGGGCATGTGTTCAGTGAGGAGCCTATCTTCCAGCGGGGTGGATTCCGGGACATCATCCCCGGGTTTGAGCAGAGATCCCAGGGCATGACTGATTTGCAGATATCGAAATCGTTCCGTGGGAGCCAGATCATATTGCTGCACAAGGTGCTCGAATGTGAGCATGGCACCTCTTTTCCAAAGATCTCCCACTGTGGAGATACCAATTAAATCCCATGCCTGAAAGCCCCGAGTTTTGCAGAGACGGCCAAGTTGGCGCGATGCCCAAAGTGGAGTCATTTGCGTAATGAAATTTTTACATTTAAGGCGGGCCTGGGCCACGTACCACAACTTAACCGTGTGGGGCCGTAGGACCTATCAGGGCTGCAGCGCTCCCCCTGTCATAAAGTGCAGCCATCACACCCACACCACCCAAGTCATACCTATCCGCTTTGAATGCGGGTTCAGTCTGAGGCGCGTGGAGCCATTGATTGATAATCTTCAACTACGCCGCCCAGTAGTACAATTGAATATCAGGGAGGGCAAGGCCACCGTCATAGCATCCCCGAATTAGTTTCTGTCGGGAGATACGCGCCGGTTTATTCCCCCACAGAAGGCCGGAAACTAGAGTATCCACGGTCCGAAAGTATTTCTGGGGGACCGGAAAAGGGGTGTTTTCCAGAATATAGAGCAGCCGGGGCAGTGTTTTCATTTTATAGAGCGCCGCCCTACCCAGAAGGGTCAGGGGCAGGGTGCACCAGTGGTGCACGTCAGAGCGGAAACGTTCAAGTGGGGGCGCCAAGTTACGTGTAAAGAAGGCCTCCGGAGTGGGGGCCACACACACGCCCAAATATTTGAAAGAATCCTCGGAAATAATCACTGGGCAGTCGGTCGGGAGTGGCGGCGGGGGGGCCCCTAAGAACTAAGAGCACCTACTTGGACCAATTAATAGTGTACCCCGACACTCGCCCAAAGAGGTCGAAGATGTGGAGAAGAAGTCTAATCGAGCGCCTGGGTTGGGTAAGGTACAAGAGGATGTCGTCCGCGTAGAGCGATATGCAGTCCTCCCATTCTGGGGTCCAATTAAGCCCCTTCACACTAGGGTCCCTCCGGATCCTGGCCGCCAGTGGATCCAGGACAAGAGCAAAGAGCAGGGGTGACAACAGGCATCCCTGGCGTGTGCCACCTCCGAGCAGGAAATCTCTGGAGATGTGGCCGTTAGCTACCACATGTGCTAGTGGATTTGTATAGAGCAGTTTCACCCATGCACAGAAACTGGGGCCAAAACCAAGATGCCGGAGTACCGCGAATAAATAAGGCCTTTCGACCATGTCGAACGCCATCCGGGCGTCCAGTGAGAGGATCACCGCAGGTTCCGAAAGAATTGGAATTTGGGCCATCACCGCATGGACCCTACGAAGATTAAGAGCTGTGTTCCTGTTTGGCATAAAGCCAGACTGGTCAGGATGGATTAACTTCTCCAGATGTGGGGTCAGTCGGTTAGCTATCATTTTGGCCAAGATATTGGCCTCAGCATTTAGTAACGATATCGGACGGTTTGAGGCACACTCATCCGGGGGCTTACCAGGCTTTGGTATGGCAATAATTGTGGCAAGACGTTGATCCCGCGGCAGTTCCCCCTTATGTAAACTATCCGAAAACATAGCCAAGAGATGAGGAACCGTCACCTCCGAAGCACTCTTATAGAACTTAACGGGGATCCCATTGGGCCCCATGGCCTTACCCGACTGCAGGGAGTGAATCGCAGCCGCCACTTCCTCTTTCGTAAATGCGGTGTAGGGCATCCTCGTCCGACAACGTCGGCATACGTATGTCTTTAATGTAGGCCTGAGCCTCCTCCGTCGTGAAACAGGAAGTAGAGGTGTATACTTGCTCGTAGTGGTCGGCCAGCGTATCAACTATGTCTATAGGGGCAGTGACTACCGTGTCTGGGGAGGAGCGAAGCTGCGCTATCGTCTTCTGAGCCTTCTCCTTCTGATCTAACCAGGCCAGAAGCTTCCCTGCCTTATCCCAACTTCGTGAATAGTATGACGAGTGTGTTGTAGCCGCAATCTAACCTGCTCCCTCTGATATTCAGCGAGTTCGCCCTGTTTAATACGCAGCAGGTGTGCTGTCTCTGCCGTAGGGTCCGACTCGTGCCGCATCTGCAGTCCGAGGAAGTCGGATTCCATCGTATCTATTTCGAGTCTGGCTGCCCGCTTATGCCCCGAGATGGAGGCAATGGCCTGTCCTCACAGTACAGTCTTATAGGCCTCCCAAAGGATGCCCGGCAAGCGCACAGAGTCCACATTTTCCTGAAAATAATGTTTCGTGACGGCAATAAGTTCTTTTCTAATTTTCGGGACCTGCAGATACCCGGGGGAAATCGTGAAGATTAGTTTACGGGCCTTGACGTAGGAAGAATATGTCAAAACAGTCGGTGAGTGGTCAGAGATGCCCCTCGGCCCTATGTATGTCTCAGTCAAATGTGGGAGGCCGTCCGCAGTCAAGAAAAAGAAATCAATACGGGAGAGACTATCATGGACACTCGAGTGAAAGGTATAAGCACGGTCAGTAGGGTGAGCATATCTCCACCCGTCTGTCAGTCCGAGCGCAGCCAAGAAACCATCCAGCCGGGATGTCCCCGCCCCCTGCGGCCTAGCCGGATAGCGATCCAGCTCCACATTTAAGACCGCATTAAAGTCGCCGCCTATAATGAGTTCCCCCACTGGCAATGTCAACAGGAACGCACTGAGGGATGGAAGAGCCACGGAGTGGAGAGCTGGTGGAATGTATACTGACACTATATTGAATCTTTTTCCTTCCCATTGGCAAGAGACAGCTGCAAAACGTCCCTGCACGTCCCTCCAAACCTGCTGGACAATTAGGGGAAATCGCTTGCGCACCAGTATGCCAACTCCTCTGGAACCAGTAGAGAACTCGGAGTGCACCACCATCGAGTAACCCCAGCGATCCAGAGCCTTACAAGCTGAGCCCACCAGATGTGTTTCTTGAAGCAAGGCTACTGCAGGTGCCGCTCTACGTAGATATTGCAGCACCAATCCTCTCCTAATTTTGTCGCCCAACCCATGGACATTCCAGGTGAGCAGAGTCATGGGGGACACCGGGGCTGGAGGGTGGACATTAACTTCTACAGCATCGTGCACAGTACCCATGTCTGCCATCTACGTCTAGCCAGTGTTGCATATCAATCCCCCAACATGCACCTCATAGAGCACAGCAGCAAAATACAGCCCAGAACAGAAACTCAAGAGCATGTCGAAAACTTCAACATACAGTGACATCATTTTCCTCATTAACTTTCTAACTTTGCAAAAAACAAGCAACGCCTCCCCCCTCCCCCGCCCACCCCCACCATTGTTCGAATTCACAAGCAGCACAACGTAGGTCAAGTATAAAGTCCACAATGGCATGAGCAACACTTAAAGAACAGACCCATCAGCAGCTAGCGGTCCATCACGAAAACATGCACAAAAAGAAAAAACCAAATACAGCACTTTGTCTATGCCATAACGTCCGCCCATCAGTAGGACTGCTATTAATGTCATCAAGAAGGCTGCTGCACGGCAAGAACAATAAGTTCCATCCCGAGTCCCCCCCACCCGCTCATTCCCACTAACTCCCCCCCACTCTGCTACCAAGCCTGTGGATTCAGAACTACCCACCCCCAAACTTAGCAGAGCGCTTCTCTCCCCAACCAACATGCTAGAAAAGCAGGGGGGGATCCAACCCTCCCCTATCCACGAGTTCCAGAAATTCTGTAAATATTGGCACCACTGTCCTTAAAGAGCCACGATCAAACAGTATCATATCACATCTGTCCATTCCTCATATAATTCACATCATTCACCCCGAATATCCCCATTGATAGGCACAGCATGAGTACCTGCCAATTATGACCCCCCCCCCCTCCAAGTCCCCATACTTGCGCATCTCATGTGGAGCGAGATACCACAGTTCAAGCTTATGGCAGATTAGTCCTGCTCCTCCAGTCCGCCAGACTCCGGGGTGCCTTCCTTATCCGGTGTGTCCGAACGAGCGTCTTGGTCCATCTCCGGTTTGTCAGGGCGAGACCCACTCCGACGGTCCACTGTCGTCCATCCCTCCACCCAGTCCCAAACTGCTTCTGGCGAGTCAAAGTACCAGAACTTGCCCTCCGATTCCACCCGTAGTCGTGCAGGAAAAAACATTGAGTATTTCACCTCTCTGTCTCTCAGCTCCTGCTTCACAGCCTGAAAACTCCTCCTTTGTGCCTGAACCTTGGCCGTAAAGTAAGGAAAGAACTGCACCTCATAGTTATCGATTTTCAGTGGGGGGGGCCGACCTGGACGTCTGCAAAATCGCGCATTTGTCCCGAAAGTTGAATACTCTGGCGATCAAGGGCCTCGGGGGGGGCACCCACTTTTGGTCGGCCACCTGGCACTCTGTGAGCACGTTCTATGGAGAAGTATTTAGACAGCGACTTTGGACGCAAGTGCTTAGTAATCAATTCCTCGACGTATAAATCCGCTGCAGGCCCCTCTGTTTTTTCCGGAACACCTAGTATTCGAATATTGTTGCGTCGGGCCCTCCCTTCATATTCATCCAATTGTTGCTCCATCCGAACCTGCTTCTTCTGCATTTCGAGCATTTGACCCTGCAATTCCGAGGTGTCCGTTTGTAAAGCGTTTGTCACTATCTTTAGCTCCTGGACCCTCTCGTCCATTTTCCTGAAATCTGCCCGGAGCAGTGACACCTCTACTGTCACTGAGTCCACCGAGGCGCGAATTCCACCTATAGCCGCCATCACGTCATGTAGCTTCGGCTCTTTGACAGACGGTTGCCCCGTTCCTGGGCCATCGCTCTCTTTGCTAGGTGATTCGCCCTTACCTCCAGTCTTGGCCCAGGCGTATTTCGCTAGCTGTCTCTGGGCATTAGCCTTCGATCCCCTACTCCCTGCCGCCATTGCCGTCGATTCCCAGGGCTAGGAAGGTGCTCCGATCCAGCCGTGCGAGTAGTGGTTGCCAGGTCACCGGCCAGAACCCGGTATGGGGTCGTACTGCAGCTCTTGAGGTCAGGACACGCCGCAGGGCCAACCTAAAATTGCATGTAGGCCCAAGGTCCGAGTCCCCAGGGCGCCCCCTCACTCGGTGTAGCCGTCGTCATCCGTATGCCCGCAGTGTACATTAGAGTCCGAGCAGCGTGGGTCTGGGCACACTCTAGATACAGGGGGGGGATGGGGCACGTGTTCCCAAGTACCTGCAATATGTTATGGTCTCGTCCTCTGTTCCTTCAAGTCCTCAGCTCCAGGCCCGGACAGAGGAGACCCTGTCGGCTCGCTCCTCAGCACTCCTTTGCTGCTACGTCAGCAAGATGGGGGGGGGGCAGGCCACAGCTGTCAATCCTGCTATACCACGCAAGGCTCCCTTCGTCGCTCCCCCATTAATGGTGTCGGGCTCCCCAATGGTTGCCCCGTCAGAGATATCACATTTGTGGCCCCCAGAGTGCCTACGGACCATCAGACCGCCTGGACAATGCTGCCGGTAACATCTGCCGCCGCGCCCTGAATCGGTCGGGCGCCGTCGCCTGTCTAACCCCTCCTCGCCTTCTGGGGATCAGCGGCGTCCTTTGCAGGTCCTCAGGCGGGGGGGTAGGAAGCCAGCACCTCTCCTTTGGCCCACTTCTACCGCCGCTGTTAGGCCTCAAAGCCGGGGACTCGAGTGATTCAGTCCCTGGCTCCTCAGTAATTGCGGGGCCGCACTGCGGCCGCCAGGGAAACTCCACACTCAATGCCTCCTGCCCCGGGCCCCGCCACCACACCTGGTTTCAATCGCAGGCGTCCCTCTTCCGCTCTCAGAGGCACACCGGAGGCCAGTCCGGGGCGAGGCAGCTACAGTCCACCGGCCATCGCCACCATTTTCCTATCGTCCCCGCACCGCTCCGGGTTCAAGGCTGCATGGCAGGTCCCCAGCCCGTCGTGGGGGCAGAGTACAATCCGCGGGGGGGGGGGAGGTCAGCAGGACATTGACCCTGAGTTTTATCCGCAGATATGCAGGTTTGGACGGCGGTGCAGCAGCTGTTACCCCGTGGACGGGTGAGAGCTCCTCTAGGCAGCGGCCATTGCTCACGGCCGCTAGCCACGCCCCCAGAAATCAATATATTTTGAGGTTTCCTTTTTGAAAGTAATTACTTTCCAAAGAATAGTAGCAGGTTTGATCGTCTGGGTGGCATTTGAGGAGGACTTCCCCCTTCCCTGGAGAGTACTGGCTTGAAAATACTTTCACTTCAGTAGTTTGAGAGATATGGGGAGATGATTCTGGCCTAAGTTAATCAATCAATAAAATCTGTATTCCACTACGGTTCCATAGCATAAAAGTACAAGATAAATTAAAACACACATTGAAATACAATTTAAATTCATTTTAATTTTGCCCTCAGAATAGGACATAAATGTCCCCTAATGAACAAGAACTTCTTGGGAAACCTACTCCACACTCTGAGAAACATTCTACAAAAGACATGCACATTTCTTTAAAAGTTACTGCACAATTACACTGAGACGTGAGTCTATTCTAGGATCCACATTTACAATATATGTATTTAAATAAAGTGTGTTTATCTCTTAAAGTTCCAGATATACTAAGTGCAATCAGCAAATTCCTCCACCCATCCTTGGCCTGCAGGGGTGGAGATGACGCAGTGAGCGGGGAATTCTAGGTAATGGAGTGTCAAATATGAGCAGGCTGGATTCAAGCATGAGTAGACTGGCTTTCGCAAAACCCGGCATGGATTGGGAATGGATGACAATTAGCAAGTAGAATCCAAATGACTGGAAGTCAGTATATGCATGAAGAGGAGGGTCTGGAAGCTTCTTAGAACACTGGAGAGCCCCACAATTCTGCTCCCTGGTGTTGGGCAGGAGAATGCAGGGAGCGAGTCGTGACAGCTACAGGCTTGTTTTAATTTGATTTCCATTAAACTGATTTATTGTTTTCAACAAATCACTATGTGCATACATTTGTATTACAGATTCAGCTTTTATTTTTTATGTCTGCAGCAATACTATCTCTTTCGTATGAAAGAGAAAGGCACCAAGAATTTAAGGGGTTTGCAGGAAGAGTGATGGAATGGCCATGTACTATAAAGTATGAAATTCCCTCTGATGTATTGCAAAGGCACATTGCAAGCCATCTCGGAGTTCCAAGACGTTATAATAGAACTCAGCCTTTGGCCTTTTTCCTTTATATGGTCAACAAGCTCCTCTGTAAATTGCAATATCCTTAAAATGTACAGTAGGGGATACTTTTTCCCACATATTCTGTCACAATTACAATTCTATACTAGAAAGTTTTATTTCTTGACACCTCATTTGATGATCTTTATATTATGTGCATTTTGGCATTGAAAAAACCTATTTAGTTTTGTCTGCCAATAGGCCTGCTCCTGGGCTCATGCGTCTCTTTCACAATTACTGTTTGTCAGTCTTCCCTTTAAGGACAATGTCCTGGTGTAGGTAATGTTTTTGCTGGGTGCCTAATTTGACGTTTAAATAATTACCCAGTGTTAGAACTTACAATATAGCATTTTATTGCTTGATTATAAGAAGTCCTTATGAATCTTCTGTTTCCTGATATGTGTTACCTTGACATGATTCAGACCCATGATTTTCCACAAATTTTCAATTTACATGTTTATTTTGGTCTCTTGTTTATTAATTGCAGTCTCTTTATTCATCCACTCTTGTGGAGGCTTCCTATCTGATTTCCCAACATATCTTCTTGCATGAAACCTGTGCTTCATAAACTCAGCTTCTTTCCGAAAATCGTCTTGTAAGCAGTTCCTATCAGTCCTAAGCAACAACCCCTTAGGGTATACCCCACTTTAGTGCATGTGGGTAAGCACTTTTGGCCTTGAGTTTTATCTTAGTAGCAGTAGATTTACTATGCAGATGACTATTGAGCTAGCCACCTTACACTCTTAACCTCACATCCAAATATTGAATGTCTTTGTTAATAATTGTATTAGTGAGATTGGTATTAACCTCATTATGTGCTATTACCTGGAGTCCTTGTTATTCTTCCCTATTCCACATAAGGAGAAGGCCATTCAACACAAAGGATAGCTGGATTCATGTATTTTGGATCTCCAAGCTATCAATGGATCACCCAATCCGGTAAATAAATTTACACAGGGAAATGTGTACAATGTTCCCATTGCATTACCTTGTCACATACTTTTAAATATGTATTTTTCTCGAATCGAAAAAACATTGTTAGTAATCTGAAGCACATATACCATCAATATGTTGATGTGATCGTTTAAAGGTGGGTGGGTGAGAAGAATGTGTTACAAAACTGTGAGCAATGGATATGGTTTTAAACTGTAATGCGTTCTCACAGATCAATCTGTTTTATTGGGTTCAAATCCCGAAGAGTCTAGCACATATGACCGTAACGGAACCTTGATTCAAAGAGCTTGAAGAGACAATTTAAATTGCCCAAAAAAATCTCCTCCTGGATTTTGATAAATCGTGGTGGTCTTCACTGAGCACCAGGACATTCATTATAAATATTTAATGCAGTTTTACAGAATTGGAGGACTAAATTATTCAGCAAGTTTCATGAAACTGAGGCAAATCGAAATAAAATTGTGAGGCAAATTATGTTATTAAAGGCAAGTTATGCTTCCCTCAAATCACAGATGCAGTTCTGGAGCGCTCTACCATTATCTGTAACCAGCACGGTTGTACTTCACAAAATGGTAGTGCTCCCGAGGCTCTTATACTATTTCACAAACTTGCTGGTTTACGTCCTAGCCTCTTTCTTTGTCCCCATAGAAAAGCAAATTCGGGATTTTATCTGGGGTAATGCCAGACATAGGAGAGCACAGTGGAAGCTCTACCTACCGATAGATCATGGGGGAATGGCGGCTCCTTCTCTTGAGCATTATTATCTTGCCTCACAACTTCAAATGGGTGGCTTGTTGGCTGTCAGACCGCTATTGCGTGGATACCGGCACTACACATCCGCCCCATCCTTTGCGACATATAATTAGCCTCTTCCACCTGGGTGCACGTTCTAGACCACCAGAGCCTTTATTGCTTGCTGTAGCCCACAGATGCTTTTGTAGGTGCCTGTATATCACACGAGGGGTGACCCCTTATGCATCTGCAATACCTCTGGAGGGAACCCCCGATGTCCAAGCAGTAATCTCCCCACAGGTACTTGGAGGGTGGCAGGAGAATGACAACCAGACGCTTGGGGACTTGTATTGAGATGGGGTGCTACTAACATACATGTCATTGGTCGAGGAAGATGGGCTGCCACCTGGGCATTTTCTGAATCACTGTGCATTGGTAGCCTCGCTCACAACCGAATGGGGTGATATAACTGTGGAGCCGCATACTCACCTCGTCATGCAATACTAACATGTCATGGAGTCGGGTAGGTACCTGAGGAGATGGTTCGCGGCTTCCCTAAGGACCCATGCTGCGATTATCCTCGACCCATTGCACCATAAGTGGGAACACGATCTGGGGCACCATACTTACTGACAAGAAATGGATACAGGTACTTGAAAGTCCGACACGTATACCCCGCAATATGTGTTTCCGGCAAATACAGCTCTTCATCATACATTTCTATGCGGCAGCAGGTTGTGAGGGTGGCCTCCACATGTTTTACTATCTTGAGATGGCTTCATAAAATTCTCTGGATGCTCCCTGACTCTACACAAAGGACGGTTGTCCAGGCCCTAGTTATCTCGCGCCTGGATTATGGCAACGTTCTTTATCTGGGGGTGGGCCAGGAAGCTCTTAGAAAGCTTCAGGTTGTGCAGAATGCAGCTGCACGACTTCTATGTCATGTCCCCATCTCCCAGTCGCTCTTGGACCTTCACTGGCTCAGGATTGCAAGCAGAGTTAAGTTTAAGGCTCTCTGCTATATATTTAAGATCAAACAGGGTACTGCTCCTTTATATTTACAGGAACTCATTCATGTGTATTACCCCTCACGTTCTCTCAGGTCTTCTTGTAAAGGTGACTTTGTAATTCCCAGATTTAAGTTGGTGAGAATGGGCGGTCACTCGTTCTCCCACTTAGGCCCAAAGATCTGGAATTCCCTGCCCACTTCATTGAAAACTGAAACTATTTATCTCGACTTTCGCAAAGGCCTCAAGACATGGCTTTTTCTGCAATAATCTGCTTTTTGTTCTCTTGTCATTCTTTTAATCTATCCCTTCGCGCCGGGAAACCCTGTGTGGGTAGCTGCGCGCCTTAAAAGTTAAAAAAATTATAATAAATAAATATAGGGCATATCTACGCCAGCAAAAATTAACCAGTACTTCAACCGGGCAGATGCTGAGTGTCTCAGATGTGCTGAACATGGGGCTGACTTAATTCACATACTGTGGGGTTGTGCCCTGGTAGGTACCTACTGGAACCAAGTGGCCTCTCTTTTGCGCACCTGCACAGACCGAACATTGCCACATGATGGAGCTGTAACTCACTACGGACATGGAGGGAGGGGATCCCCCTATGCCACACTTTATAGATGTCTACTAACATTGTCCTGTATCTGGGTGGGAGATACAATGTGTCGCTTCCCTAACATATTGCATACCGACTGTGCACATGGGCTAACTGTAATTCATAACTGAAGGGTATATCAGTAGGCAATCTCTGGTAGTGAATGAGCAACACACAACTCTCAACAGGATGTCAAAGGCTGATTAACAGTTACTAGGGTTTTAATATGTTCCTTTGTTTTGTAAGTTACTGCAATCTGTGCTTGTGATACTACTTAACACATTGCAATGAATGCTGTTATTATTCATGTAGTGTGCTACCCTATGTGGAAGCCCACACCAACAGACAGTGCGCAGTATGCATATTTTTTTGTGTAGCTACAGCTAGAAGTCCATGATTGTTATCCTGAACTGATTACTAGACACGAAACGTGACTATGCTTCTTGAATTGGGACTACTGTTACCTCCAGCTCTAGGCGAATGCTAAGCCTCTGATCCTCATACCATGATCATGTCATAACACCATATATATACCATACTCATGTCACATGCTCTAATGGTTATAGCTGCTTGCACGGAGGTGTTATTGATAATGTAATTTCTTTATACTAAAGAAAAACAATAAAAACGATTTGCAAAAAAAAAAAATGAAAGGCAAGTTATGCTGTACATTTTGCTGCATTACCTATCTGATTTTAAATTTTAACACATTGATACAAAAAGCTCCAAATCGTGTCGGAAAACTATCTGTATATGGCGATCTTATTTACAACATTATTCCCCGTCGATAAGTGGTTTTGTATTGTATTTAAGACCAGGGATATCATTACATTTCTTAACACTCTTTTCTACCCCCAGAGTGAGATAATTTATGTAAAACACGTACACAGCTGTATACTGTGAAAACCAGAATAAATGTACTCAATGCTTGTAGTAAAAAGTTTGCCCCTTTTATTCTGTGCATCCTACTTCTGTTTTAAACATGGCTGTAAAGTCACCGTATGCACCTTTCTTCTCAAATAGTGCTACAGAACATGTTGGATAATGATCCCTAAAGAGGACTCTTTAGGATATAAGACCTCAAATGGAGGCAACACGGATGGCTTTCTTCTTACCTCTCTTTGCTCTTTTGAAATAACTGCTGCTTTGAAAACAGTGTCTGCAATGTAAGCTTGTTTGTTGTAACAAACAAAAGCTTAACAAAGAAGGAATTGTTCTTTCCATTGGGTTTGAATGACATGAAAGTGAATAAGGTTTTTGTTTCCTGCTAAAGACAGATAACTTCCCCAAGTCCATCAATTGTTGATGTTAACACTATCTAGTAAAACTAGCCCCACTCTTTAAGTACACAATGGAGCGGCCCATGCAGGTAAGAGATGTGGGGCGGGGTGGGGCGACTCGACAGACAACAGCGGGGGGGGGGCGAGGGGGGGAGGGGGAGTAATAATGTAATTATTTTCGCCACCCTGCCCTACCGCCCTTACCTGCACAGGACGCTGCTGCAAAATGAAGACGTCAACTGCTGACAGATGTAGGAACGATTTTTGGGTAAATAAAAATCTCCAAACTATTCCACAGATTTTGGAATCTAAACTATACCAACTGGGTGTTTCCCTGTGCAAAGAAGTTTGAAAGGCAGTGCTGGAAATGCTTGGTCACCTCCTACCTGGGAGCCAAAGGTTCAGTCATTGACTCAAAACGTGAGCTCAAAAGTAGTAAGAGACCCAGGAAATTGCAAATGATGCTCCATAATAACCGTTTTACGTTTCATGAAACCCAACACATCAGAACAGACTGAATAATGTGATCCTCTTGTTTGCAGGAGAATCCCTATAATGGCTCCTTGAACCTATTGTGCCCTGGACTAGCCAAAGTTACTGAAAATAACAAGGGGTCCTGCCTGGTCATTGTCTCTGGTTCAGCCTCGTAAACATTAAATTGTGGGATGTGAAATGCAGAGTAGATTTGTCCCAGAAGACATTTATGGTTTGATGTTTCCTATCTAGTAAGTGGTGTTTGCATCAGCAATATGGCTGGTATGTTGTTGCTGTTTGTTCCACCCCAGGCTCATTATTCTGTGACATCTTATTGCAGGCTTCTTTTTTTTTTTTTTTTTTTTTTTTTGATCCTCATTATCGAGAGTGGCTCACTACCTCAGAGATCTGGTTTGGAGGGCATGATATATACCAGCCTACCAATTAGTGAGGTCCAACTCCCTTCGGCCCAACTCCCTTCGGCCCTCACTCAGGCACCTTCGGGGTAATAGTTTGCTGCACCGGAGTACCCACAACCTAGATAAAGTTTTACAGGTCGGGGTTCTGCTCGCAGAGAAAATCCGGAATAACCAAAAGCAGCGTAATCATTGGGCCAAACGGGGAAGAAAAAAAACGTATTTGGTCTTTAAACTATGCCCACTTTAAAAGATGCCAGAATGCTCTTTTCTTTGGGTTGCCTGATCTTAATAAATCGAGTTTCGATACTAGCAGAATTGAGGCCTGCCAATCGAAGAAGGAGGGGGGAGCTGAATCCTTCCACTTCATGCAGATCTCCCTCCTGGACAGAAGAATGGAATAAAAGAGTAAACTTTTTGAAGGACCCACTACCCCCTCCGTAACTCCAAAAATAATTAATGCAGGATTTAACGTGACCGGGTAACCCAAACTGGCTGTAAGAGAAATACTAATAGAATGCCAAAAAGAAGTTAAAAGTGGACATTCATAGAACATATGTAAATCAGATGCTGCTATTGCCCTACACTTTGCACAGGAGACTTGACGGTCTGTCGAACATTTAGAAAGCCTTTGGGGCGAATATTAGGCCCTATGCAGAACAAAGAGATGATTATCTCGAAGCCAAGCTGGCTTGACAGTGTCCCATTCCAATTTAAACGAAGTGGGCCAAAGGCTTCCCACCTCCAAATCTGGAAAAGATGTTGCCCAAAGCTTTTCTGGCAGTTGGAAATCACCCTCCATCTCCTCCATAATTAGATGATACCACAATGATACTTCCTTTTTAGCTGGGGGTTTATCGACAAGGTGCCTCCCCCAGTAGATGTTTAGACCTAGGGGTGACCTGGGAGCGTGTCCAGCTAGCTATTTGAATGTATTTAAATCTGGAAAAATTAGGGCCAACTGTAGTACTTAAAGCTTCCTATGGTAATAATACTCCATCAACAAATAGATCACCCCAAACTGACAGGCCGGCCTCCCTCAAGGGCAACGCAAGACTGTCCATGAGCCAGCTAGGGCTCCCGGGTGAATCCCATAGGGGCGCCCTACTTGAGAAGTAATCGGTCCTTGGGATGACGTTAACCTTGGCCCATGTTTTAGCGAGCCCTTGTAGAACCTTCAGTTTAATTTTTCTGAAAAATGTTGGGTTCCCGAACTTAAAAAGAAACCCATTCTGTGTAAGGCCATCCCCGCTGAGCATTGCTCTGAACATATCCACAATCCCACCGCAAGTGGGTACTTAAGCAACATTCGAGAATGACTTAGTTGAAATGCCCAAGCATATATTTGAAGGTCTGGGGATGCCAATCCTCCCTTCTCTCTACGGCGTCTCAACTTTTTCCAACTTATTCTCGATGCTTTTTGTGCCCAAATAAAAGTATTGATATCGCTCTGTAATTTGACAAACATTGAAGGTTCAAAATAAAGAGGGATGGTATTAAACAAAAAAGTAATCTTTGGCAAGACCGTCATTTTTATTAAATTAACCCTTCCTATGACTGATAATGGCAACGAGGTCCAGGATCTCATAAGTTGCCTACACTCCATAGCAATACAAGAAAAGTTAGTGTCGACAATTTTATTAATGTCCTGGACAATTTCCAACCCCAGATATCGCATTTGTGAGCTTGGTTGAACCCCCACTGGTAGGTGCTCATGGTTCCAGGTCATAATCTCCGTTTTAGTGGCATTAACCTCATATCTGGAGATTTTGCCAAAGTTCTGAGCTAACTTGATGACAACCGGCAAAGCAGAACTAAGGTCAGAAGAGAAAATCAAAATATCGTCAGTGTATAAGGCCACCCTCTTATCCCAACCACTGTAACTGAAAGACTTGATGGTGGTGTTGTCTCTCAATTGCTGTGCGAAGGGCTCAACGTATAAATCGAACAAAAGAGGGGAAAGAGGGCAGCCCTGCCGCGTTCCATGCGAGATGTTAAAGGTGTCAGTCAATGCTCCGTTCACCAACAGAGAGGCCGTAGGGTTCCGATAGAGCAGTCTCACTGCCCGACAGAAGCCTTCACCAATGTTGAACTTAGCCAAGACCCCCGACAGGTATGACCAATTCACCCTGTCGAAGGCCTTGGTGGCATCGAGAGTGAGAACGGCCAATGGTAAAGAGGCATGAGAAGCGATATCAATGGCCCCTATAAGATGGTATGTCAATTCTGAAAGATGCCGCCCTTTAACAAAGCCTATCTGGTCCTGATGTAAAATACCCCCCGCAACTAAACCCAACCTATTAGCCAAGATGGAAGAAAAAAGCCTATAATCAGCATTTAGAATCGAAATTGGTCGGTATGACCCGCAAGATTATGGTGATTTACCTGGTTTTAAGATTAAGGTAATGGAGGCATTATCCCAAGATTTTGGTGGTGCCAACCCTTGCTGAAAAATTTGATTAAATAAGATGGTTAGAAAAGGTGCAACCACATGTTCAAGGGCCCTGTAAATCTCGGCCGGGAGGCCATCTGGTCCAGCCGCCTTCCCAGACCTGGTGCTCTGAATAGCCTTTTTAACTTCTTCCTGGGTGATCTCTTGGTCTAATACGATAGATTGTTGTGGGGTCAGTGATGGCAAAGAGATCTCATTCTGCCATTCATTAACAGAGGCTTGGTTAATGGTTTTATCTTCAGTATAAATATCTTCAAAAAAGGATCGAAAGATTGTTCTGATGTCCTCGTCTGAAGAATATGAAACGTTATCCATCTTAATTAACCCCTTCGACGCTCATGACGAGCTCAGCTCGTCATGGAGTTTCCATTGATTTCAATGGAAATTACATTGAAGTGGTACCAGGGGCTCCCAAGTGGTTAAGCTAATGTTGTTCCGGACCCGATCGGTCTTTACTTTCCATGATAAAAGCTTTCCTGCACCGCGCCGTACTGAAAATGGGCAATTTTACTAACTTCCCACCTTTGTAGGATACGGGGATTAAGTGTTGAATCTAACTCCCCCCTTGCACGAACCAATTTATTCTTTAGATCTTGCAAAAGAGAAGGGGAGGCGGCTGAGTGCAGATCTATTTCACCTTGGAGTCTAGCGATCTCACTCACTAGGGGATATTTCCATTATATATACCTTACTCCTATGAGAGGCCCTACTAGTTATTTGACCCCGTAGGAAGGCCTTGAATGAGTCCCAAACTATTAGAGTTAGCCGAACCAATGTTAATGTTAAAAGAACTCTCACTTTCTTTTATCAAGAAGGAAATCTCATCCGGAATCGCAAGCAAAGAACGATCAAAGGACCAACTTCTGGGAACAACTTTAAGCGAATCAGTCATAGCCAATGTCATCAAAACGGCTGAATGATCGGATAGATGTAAGGGGTGATACGCGATACTCTTCACTACCCTTTCCAGTGACCGACTAATTAAAACCTAGTTAATCCTGGTTTGATAATGGTACTTATAATTTCGAAAAGAGACTCCCATTCGCCTCCCTGACCTAACTCTCCATATATCTAGATAACCATATAATTTCATATTGGCCAACAGGAGAGTTCTAGACTTTGAGTGAATCAAAGCTCGACTACTTGATGATTTTTCTAACAAAGGGTCAAGAACTAAATTAAAATCACCAGCAAAAATGACAGGCTCTGGAAAGGAAAGTAAGTGAAGAAATAGAGACTCCAGGACAGAGGGGTCATCGAGATTATTGTAGGCTTCTTGAACACACTACTGTATGCTACCAGTCACAAAGCATTGCATGTTATGCTAAAGTTGTTGCACTAAGCACATTGTGATGTTATGAATCTCATTACATCATTTTCGTTGTTTTTTTATCAGTAAGTTAGAAATAAGCTACAAAAACACTATGGTTTTGTCAGTAGGTAACACAATGAATGCTTGACATTGATTCATGTTGATCAATATATGCTACACAAGTAATAGATTAGTCAATACCTAAGTGTTTAAGTATAGATGGGCTGATTCACAGAAGGCTTCCACAACCGTGGCGGAGGCCTTGCAATCCCAGGGGAGTCTCTGCATTCGGAGCGGAATGTCTGGACAGAGAATTCTTATTGTGGAGATTCCACCCTGAGTTGGTAGAATCCCCCACAAGTGCAGAGAATCCCCTACGAGTGTGGAGGCCCTTTGTGAATCAGGTCCAGAGTGTTTAAGTCAGTGTAAAATTTAAAATAGTATTTGTAATGTGGGAGCCACCCGGCTCACACTATGCAAAGTTGCACCTTGTATCAACCCGGAGGGTGGGCTCGCCCGAAGGGGATGAATAAACCGGCGCATGACCGCTCGTGTTCTTCGCCCTTTACTGATAAATTGGTGTGCATGTGTTTTGTGCAGAAGGACTCTGTTTGCAGGCCTCTCACCACGTGGCACCCGGCTACCCACTTCCCGGCCCACTACAGTATTCTGTTACCTGCAGTTGGTTTGTACTGCCGGATGGGCTTTGACAAGTAAGAACATGCCAGCCCAATGTATACAATATGGTATTATAGTCAGTTATAGCACTGGATATGTTAATGCGTCTCTGTAAAATTCCTCTCAGAATACACCAAAGGGATCGTTCTCGGAATTAATAAAAAAATCAATGCAGATGTGACGGTTATAAAAAAAACAAATTGCGACCGCCCACGCGCCATCCACTCTTACCTCAAACATTTGAGAACAATTTACAGATAAGTGCTTTGCAGCAATTCTGTGTTCTCTTGAGAATGACACTAATAATAACTGCAGGTTTTTAGCTTTGTCGCAACAGGTGTTATGAAATGCGAAGTATTATGATGCAGGTTGTCCTTCCACAGAGCAGTGGCGGCCAGCCCTGGTTCACAAGCGCCTAGTACATGCCCATGCTCAAGGTAGCCTCGCGCGCGTGGATGTCCAGTGTCTCTTACACGGGGCTCGCTCTCGCATGACCAGCATTGATTACTCCTGCATTGAAAACTAAGTTCAATTAAAGTAAAGAATCCACACTCTTTTTGCATTTTGTTTGTATTTCGAGTCAACTGTCAATGGAACTTGGCGTACTTGAACATTGTGCTTATTTCCGCCATTTAATTAGAGAGGCGTGGCCCATTGGGATCTGTGGGCACCATTCTCTTCAGCTTCTGGAATGGCGTGACCCGTTCTGGTTCTAAGGTTGCCGTGGTAACAGATTGATGGATTGAAATATTTGAATTGGTCTGAACCATTGGCAAATACTTTGAGCAGAAAAGACTGTTCTACCCAGGGCTTAATTTGTTTAAAAAACAATAGTAATTGCCAGGGCTCTACTCAGGAGGCCTCAGCAGCTTGCACCACCCATTGCCACTGCTAGGGTTGCCAACGCCTATACCTACACAATTACTAACCAACACTATACTACAGGTGTGACAATTCAGACTATTCCAGGCCCTTAAAGCTATATAAATAGCTTGGGCGGCAGGTGTTCATTGTTTTTAGTGGATATTGAATTAATAAACAATTAAGTGCGGGTGCCCGGCACCAGAAACCACCTTTTCAAATTAAGCTCTGGTAATACCTCTGGATTGTTATAGCGCTTGTGTGGCACTCAGAAGTAGGCCAACCATGCATACCGTCTAGAACCCACTCCATCTGGAACAATTCATCCTCAAGCCCTTGTTCACGTCCCTTCCAAATGAAAAACTCCAGACTGGGGGAAGAGAGGTTTGGAGTTTTGGACGTGCACCTGAAAGCACTGTGTTCGAGTGCACCAGGTGTGATCTAGGACCCTGCAGCCAACAGTGGGCCTCCAGTGAGTGTGTGAGCTCCATAATCATATGGCTTCACGATGGTTAGTTGGTGTATCTTGCTCCTACACAGATGATGACATCATACCTATGGCCACACTTGTGTCTGTGCAAGGGCATCCCCAGCCGGCTTATGGAAGGTGGCCAAGGCTCCACCACACAGAAGTGCTCCATATGTGCCACTTGTGGGGGACCCTTGAGCCTTTTTTGTACCACGCCTAAGGGAAAGCACTGGAGTGCTCTAAAATGTGTGCTACCTACAAGGTTGGACCACTCGTTGCCCCTGCAGATCCAGGGTCTGCTTTAGGGCTGGTTTCACCCAGTGTGACGATCTTTCTTGCCCCCCCCCCCCTCCCTGTGATCTCCTTGCATTCCCTCACTACCATCTGGCTGAAAGTGACCCTCACCTCTCCACAGCCTCTCTCTCAAATACATTTGTTTTAAAGCTCTGGTAAAGCCTGGCTTTACTAATCCACACAGCTATCCACATAAAAAAAACTGATCAGTTCTTTGCAGCAGGCATTTTAACCATCTGCGCTACTTTATGGCGAGTCAAAACTGCCATTAGGCAAAAGTCCCATCTCTCCAGGGCCGGACTGGCCGTAGCGGGCACCGGGCAATCCCCCGGTGCGCCGCACGGGTGGGGGCCGGTTTTGCAGTGAAAGGGCGAGATTTTGATCGATACCTTATATCTATTGATCCAAACCTCGATCTGGTCGACTGAACCTTTATTGCCTGTCTTGGAAGGAAACAGTACACCTATCTGCAATTTAGTTCACCCAAGAAAGGACTCTACTCTCAAAGATCACGGACAACTTCTAGGTTTCAAAAGTTTATTGTAAAGATATAATGAGCTGCAAATACAAGCATCTCAGAATGAGATTCACGAGATACACAGGTCCAATTACATACATGTGCTCTCGAAAAGCCCTCAGACGAGCAACAGAAATCACTAACACAAGTTCTAAAAATAGCAAAGCTATCAGCATAGACGCATATCTCTCCTTCATTTAGGTTGGAGGAAAACAAACACAGGTTAGGCGTCCCTACCCTGTTCTAGATGGTATCCCTACTTAACCAAATCCCAACCTAACAAAGGTGTCAGCAATGAATGACCCCCAAGGGAAGTCACCCACTCTAAGTCTCTTGGTGAAAACCTAAAGTTCTCCAGTCATGACCCCTCACTGCCTACCCATCCGCTCTCTAAAGGGTCCTCAGGTCTCTGCTCTAACTCCACCCAGGGGTGCTGTCCCTAATACAAAACAGTCAACAACATTTGAGACGCCCCTTGCGAAACGCCTCTCACGTGGTGCAACTTCAGGCTTTTTCCATGATGCTTTGTATTGGGCCTCAGACGTTAGAGTTGACCTTGCTTCTCAGTCTCTTCTCCGGCCCGCTGATACCCCTTAAACATTCCAGAACCCTCCTCCATGTCTGGGCCGTCTACTGAACAGACCTCTATTCATTCACTTATAATTGGATCCCCCCTTTCCTGTTGCAGACAGATATCTGCCGCCAAGAACCCAACTCTCATAGACTTCTAAAAAGGCTTGCAACATTTCTCAGCCCAGACATGTACGTGTAAATCAATGCTAAAACATTTCAGGCCTACAATATTTCACATTATGATTATAGTATTCAATTTCTTCATTTAATTAAAGCATGTTAAAACTCTTATTCTATTATTTAGAAAACATTACTCTAAATCATGGCCCATTAATGCAATGACCAAAAACGTTAAACAATCTGTGTCGTGAAAAGAAACACCTTCCCTTTTAGCTCCCGCTCTGGCCCTGAGGCCTACCACGTTCTGCGTTTTACCACAGACCATCTTATATGTTAACAGCTACACGACATAGATTCAAAATAATCACGTCTAATAAAATCATATAATGTCACACATTTCTGTATTAGTTCCACTTCTACTTAAATCTCTATATTAGCTATACATTTAGAATATAATTTCAGATACTATTAGCACTCATGGCATTTCTCTTCATGAATTATGCTCTCTATAGGTAAGTGTGATGTACTCATATATTTATCTCAGTTTGCGCTCTCTCAGTTCCCCCCTTTGATGACCTCTCGGGGTCATCACTAACATTTAAACTGCAGTTATTGCTGGCATTCTCTGCGCTTCCAGAGCTCTCAGGCTCCTGTACTGATTATCTTGTATGGCAGCCAATCTCTGCAACTGTTCTCTTTGGGCCCCTTCTGACCTTCTTGCTCTGTACCATTTGAATACCCTCACCAATCCCCACAATATTATCCCACAGATCAATATTATGATGATAGGCTTTAGGATATACCAAATAAAGCTTTTGCCTAAGGTGGAAAACCACCCTCCAACTGTACTCATTCCGTGGCCCACCTTTTCCCAGACATTTTCTCTACTCAAGTCTTCGATCTCTTTGTGTATATTAGTTATGTTCTTAATAACTTTCTCAAGGGGTTTTGAAAGGTCTGGAATGTAAGTGCAACATTCCTGAACCTTCAAAGCCTTACAGACTCCGCCCTCTTTTGCTAATAAGACATCTAATGCAAGCCGATTTTGAAGAACCATAGCCCTTATCGATTGCATCTCTCCTTCTACCAGCATTAAGGACTGAGCAGTGCTGGCAGACAACCTGTCGACAACTGTTGCCAGTCGTCTAATTTTAACATCATTAAGGATTATTCCCAAAAGAGGGAACATAGCTCCAAAGACATCTCCAACCATTTCTGCATCGCCTAAATCTCTCCTTCCCCTCGATGATGTCTGGCCCTCAATGATCAATAAGTCTTGTGCATGATATATTTTGGGGAAGACAATTGCCAAGTAACATGATCCATACCAGTTGTCAGGTAGTCTCACGTAAGCATTTCTTCCACATACAAAATACACATTTGGAATCACTTGCATTCCCTTCAGGAAATCCTTAGTGTAGTACTCTAAATTAAAAGCATGTTCACAGTCAACTTCACCCACGTATACATTTTCATAATACGTTTTGGCTCGGTGAAGACATAACTTTCCTTTCTGCGCTTTATCTAAAGCTATTGGACCACTACTACCCTTTCTCTTATGTGACTTCTCTTCCTCGGTCCAATCTAATTTCCCTTGTCCTGATTTTTTCAAAATCTTTTGTCTCCTGTAACGATCATCCACCTGCCCTATGAACTTTTTCTCGACTTCTGACACCTTGCATGTCAGATTATTTCTACGGGCATGTGAAGTATCTAAGGTAATCCAAGGAATGAAGAATTTGGCCAACCTGTCTTCACTCTTCCAGTAATCCCATTTATTCATCTGCTTATAATTCGGGACTTCTGGCAACACAGAATCATAATTGGAGAAATAGTATTCAAAACTATCTCTCTCATAAAATATACTAAGCAATAAGCTACATGTAATGCCATATGTCAGAGGGAGGTGATGATATCGAATTCCTTCATCTACAGACGCAGGCAACTGCATGCAGACGTAGCAATCCTTAACCTCCATGGCATCCACGTATTCATACAAAAGTTTAGCATAAGCATTTGACCTAAAGTCTCCTTGGGACTTGTCTACATGTAACCTGCGGGCTTCTGCAGCCAATAACGCTTTCTCTTGAGTGTTTTCCCTTTTCTCACCTGCAACAGTGGGTGTAAGTGTTACTACAGAATTCGCATCAGTTACCTTTACCTCTTCCTCATGTCCCTTTACATAAGAAATTGTTACCACTAAAGCTATTAATATTATCACTCCTACTATTAGTGTACCTATTATACATTTAGCTCTGCGGTTCGGGGTGCCGGCCTCCATTTCGTCAGACAATCTAGCTTTTCCCTTTTCTCTTTGCAAAAAAAGTTCTTTTCCTCTCGTTCCTTTACAGTCTCTTTCAATCCTTTTTTTTTTTTCTTTAGAATCCACACAGCTGGAGGCTGACAGCCTTTTTTGCAAAAAGTCCTTTCACAGTTCAAAAAGACAACCCTAGCCCTTCTCCATCCACTCAAGGGGTTCCCTAAAATTCTCTGCTTCCTGGGCGCTAGGTAATCTTCTTTTCTTCTGCTTGCTTTATTTACAAAGTCCTTTAACAATCGACTATTAGATTTGTGGTTGCAGCTTCAATAGCATAGTTCAATATTTCCATGCGAAGAGTATGCTCTTCATGTGCTGTTATCGTGGTACCAAAGTCGGGGAATTTCAATTCTGTAAGAAACATGTGTTTTAACTTGCTGAGGCGGGGAGGTCTGGGGAGCACGAATGTTAGTGACCCTTCTTGTTCGACACCGGGTACCAACAGTTGTATTTCCACGGTGATAATGGGCTCAGAACTGGACACCACCACCGCTCGGATCCTCCCTGTCTCCGGTTTCACAGACATTTGTCGCCAGATATGTCCACTCAGGTGTGGAGTATCTTCTGTTAGGCACACGCACTCTTCTTGACCTCCTTCGGTTCGGTGCCTCAGCGCCCTGAGCACCTTCTTCTGGGTCTGAGTCTTCTGATATCGGAGGAAGGGTTGCTTCTGGAGTTGACCTCAGGCTAGAACTTCTTCTTTGCGGCCAATTTGCTTCTCCACGTGCCCTTCTACTCCTTCTCCTTCTGGTCTGTTCTCGCTCTCTTTCAGACCTGTCAGGGTCAGACTCGTACTCCCAGCTGTCTTCTCCTTCTGTAGCGTCTTCTGTTTCGCTGTTGTACTGACCGTCCTCAGCTTGGTCAGACTCGTTCCCTGCTTCCACTGGCACCTCTACAGCTTGGCTAGCCCCCTCTATGGCTTCTTGGTCCTCAGCTGGACGTCCATCCGAGAGAGGAGCTGTTTCCAGAGGTGCTGGAACCCTTTTCGTATGCGACGCGTGTATCCAGTTGGGCAGGCCTCCCACCTTTACAGCTGTACTTGTGATCAGGATGACCTGGTAGGGCCCACGCCAACGAATATCCAAGCAGCTTCTTCTCACATGTTTCTTCACCAGGACCCAGTCCCCCGGATACAGGTCATGGCAAGGGCCCTGGCACGCTGGAACCTCTGCAGCCTGCACCTGAAGGGACACAGAACGCATGGCGTCAGACAGCCCCTTACAATAGTCCAGGATCATATCATCTGTGATATTTAACAGTGCAGTAGCTGGAATAGATGGCAGTCTCATTGCTCTCCCCATTAACACCTCATGTGGTGACAACCCTGTTCTTCTGTCTGGGGTACTACGAAGGCTCATGAGTACCAATGGCAGGGCATCAGGCCAACTCAGGGTCGTTGAGGAGCAAACTTTCGCTATTCTGGACTTGATCGTGCCATTAATTTGTTCCACAATTCCTGAGGCTTCTGGTCGGTAACTGCAATGGAGCTTTTGGTCTATATTCAGTGCAACACAAATCATCTTCACAAGCTCGCTGTTAAAATGTGTTCCCCTATCTGATTCCAAAAAGGCCGGCACCCCGAACCGAGGGATAAGTTCTCTAAGCAGTAACTTAGCCACTGTGAGGGTGTCGCACCTACGTGTAGGGTATGCCTCAACCCATCTGGAGAACACACAAACAACCACCAGGACATAGCGGAGGCGGTTGCTTCTTGGCATTTCAATGAAATCTATCTGCATTCTGTTGAATGGACCTCCAGACCTTCCTATGTGACTTAGTGCAACTGGTGTTCTTTTCCCTACATTCAGCTGCTGGCAGGTCACACAACGCTGGCACACTGCTTCTGCTGCTATTCTAAACTTAGGATTGTACCAAGTCTGTCTAAACACTCTCAGCATAGCATCTCTCCCTAAGTGTACGGGACCATGTATGAGTCTAGCCATTGGACTCACCATCTCATTGGGCAACACTGCTCTGCCGTCTGCTGAGACCCAAAAATGAGTCTCACCCATTACACATCCTGCCTTTACCCATGTTTCCTTTTCTGAATCAGGAGCATTTTCTTGCATGGTTGACAATTCATCCCAAGTATCAACAGTTTCCAGTATCATGGCTAATTCAGTTCTCACATTTATTCCACCCACATCCACCTCTGTGAAAGAGTAACCTTGTTCTGCGCAATACCGCGCAACTTCATCAGCATATCTATTGCCTTTCGAAACAAAGTCCTCATTTTTGGTATGTGCGATGCACTTTACAACTGCGATACTTGCTGGACATTGCAATGCTTCTAACAACAAGCGCACAAACTCTCCATTGCGAATGGGAGAGCCTGAAGAAGTCATGAACCCTCTTTGAGACCATAACTGCCCGTAATCATGAACTACCCCAAACCCATATTGGCTGTCGGTGTAGATGGTGACTCGAATTTGATTGCCTGCTAAGCAAGCACGTGTTAGGGCAATAATCTCGGCTACCTGAGCGGAGTGTACTCCTTCCAGGCACCCTGCTTCCACAACTCCTTCAATTGTACAAACAGCATAAGCTGCTCTCAACTGCCCAACTTCGTCTCTTACACATGAGCCATCGACAAAGAAAACTTCGTCTGGGTCGGTCAGTGGCTCATCTACGATGTCGGGTCTGGGTTTGGTGCATAGTTCAGTCACATCGAGACAGTCATGGTCTGTATATTCATCATCATCATCAATATCATTTGGAAGTGGCATTAAGGTAGCAGGGTTCAAAACAGAGCATCTCTTGAGGGTCACGTTCTCTGCAGCAAGAATAACTTGCTCATAGCGCGTGAGCCTGCTATTGGTCAGATGCTGTGTTTTGGTCCTGGTCATCAACAGTTCAACAGAATGTGGCACGCACACCTCTAGCGGGTGCCCCATGACGATATTTTCACATCTCTCAATGCTGACACCCGTTGCAGCAACGGATTTGAGACATCCGGGCAACGCTGCGGCTACTGGGTCTAAAGTAGCTGAGAAATAAGCAACTGGTCTACGGGCATTCCCATGGATTTGGACCAACACAGACAACGCACAACCTTCTCTCTCACAACAGTAAAGAAAGAATTGTTTATTGTAATCAGGCATTCCCAATGCCGGAGCACGACACAGGTCCTCTCTCAGCTGTAAGAATGCCATCAAACAGTCTTTGTCCCATGGTACCGGATCACTCACCTCTTTGTGCGTCAGTTTTTGCAAGGGCTTTGCTTTCAGTGAAAAGTTCACGATCCACTGTCGGCAATAACCCACCATCCCTAGGAACATCCTGACCTCTCTCTGTGTCTGAGGCGCGTTCATTTTCATGATCGCCTCTATCCTGTCTGGTGACACCTTTCGTTTGCCTTTCTCAATTCTGTGTCCCAAGTACTGTACTTCTGTCAGGCAGTACTGCAATTTTCCCGGGGACACCTTGTGCCCATTAGCAGCTAGGTGATTTAACAAAGCAATGGAATCTTCCCTGCAAGCTTCTTCTGTTTCTGACGCCACAAGGAGGTCGTCTATGTACTGGACCAGAACTGACTTCTGGGGCAGCACTAGACTTTCAAGATTTTTCTTCAGAAGCTGGTTAAAGATCGATGGACTCTCTGTATACCCCTGAGGGATACGACACCATGTTAGGACACGATTTTCCAGCTTAAATGCGAAAAGAAAATGGCTATCTTCGTCCAAAGGGATCGAAAAGAAAGCCTGACAAAGATCTATCACAGTGAACCACTCAGCTTGGAATGGAATCTGAAACAGTATCACTGATGGATTCGGTACCACTGGACAACATGAAACGACTATGTTATTAATCTTTCGAAGGTCCTGCACTATCCGAAATTTCCCATTTGGTTTCTGCAGACCCATAATCGGGGAGTTACATGGACTACCCACGATTTCTTTCAGTATTCCCTGTTTAATCATGGACTCGATCACGGGTTTTATGCCTGCAATCGTTTCTGGAGTCAATTTATACTGGGGTGTTCTTGGGAACTCAGCATGCGGTTTCACTACAATTTTCACTGGGTCCACCCCTTTGACCAATCCAATCTCTTCCCCAGTGAAATCCCATACCTCTGATGCCACTGTCTCTCTCAAATCCCAGGGAAGCTCGTCTACTGTCAAAGTAGGGTACAGCTCCACACATATTCTTGAGTTTGCAACTTTGAAATCTGCATCATCATCATTAGTCAATACCTCCACTCCCTGAGGTGTACAATATATAGTACAATTCAATTTGCACAACAGGTCTCTTCCTAGCAGACACACAGGGCTTGAATCGCAAACCACAAATTGGTGCTCATCGCTGTACTTCCCTATTTTCACCTGTACCGGTTCTGTCAATTGGCTGGTTATTCTCCTGTTTGCGACCCCTACCACCTGTATGGTCTCTCCAGACATGGGCAGGTCTGGAACTGCAGCTGATCTGATCGTGGATCTAGTGGCTCCTGTGTCCACCAGAAATGTCGTAGGGCACCCTGCTACTTCTGCTTCAACATAGGGTCCCCTCTGATCTACCTCTAAGGCTGCCCCAAGGGTGCAGTCTTCTCTTTCCACTCTCTGTCCGGTTAATGGGTCCACATAATAGCACTCTTCACCTTCCACAAACAGGGGCATTTGTCTATAGGTCTTACCCATACTCCCTACTCGAGGAGGTTGCGGGAACTGGGCTCGGGGAGGAGCCCCCCCCCCTTTGAGCACCTTTCCTTGGTATGGCGTCGCCCCTCTCATAGGTGCGCTCTGGACCTCTTCCTCCTCTATCTCTTGCTCTCCGATCTCTACATTGTAAGGGCACTCGCGTTTCCAATGCCCCAACTCGTTGCACTGGTGGCACCTAGTCGTTTTCTTCAAGGTAGCTATGTCTACTCTGGGTCTGAAGGTAGTACTCTCCTCATTACCCTTGTTCTGACTGTACTGCTTCTTACCTCCTGTACCTGTCCCTTGCTGCTGTTGTTGCGGTCCCCCCTTTCCTGCTGCCTGCAATTGTACCACCATCAGCTTCTCTTTTAGTTTCTTAGCCTTGGAGTCTACCTCATCGCAGCAGTACCTGGCATATCTCAGTATTTCATCTAGGGGTCTACTTTGCCAACAAATCGAGTGTTGCTGAATCATTAAACTAATATCCGGTCTCAGTCCCAGGACGAACTTGGACACGAATTGCCCTATGTCCTTTGGATCCATTACATCCAAGCCGCTATACTGTTTAAACGCCTTCAGCAATCTCTCGTAATATTCATGGACTGTCTCTTTGGGTTCCTGTCTCGTTCTGTCTATTCTGACCCAATCTATGTCTTGCATTGGCACCTTCTCTTTCAGCCAAGTCATCACTCTCTCGAATTTTGCCATCACGATCTCGGACGGCCCATTAGTCCTAGCATCTCTCTCTGGCTCCGTTGTGGGCCACTCAGCGCTAACCTTGCATGCTGTCCACAGATCTCCTGGTACTACAATGTCAAACAGCGTGTTCAGATCTATCCATAGGACTTTTGAGATCTTTACAAACCTCTCGACTTGCTTGTACCACTCCACGGGGCTCTCTCGTAACTTGGGGAAAGATGTGGTAAAAGCAGCTAAATCTCCCCTACTCCAAGGGACATGTACATAGCTCCCATTGGCAACTTCACGCAAAGGGTAAGCTTCTATTCCCTGCTGTCCTGGTGTTATACCAATCATGCTTCTTCTGCCGGTCCCTTTCTTGGACCACCTCTCTTCCCATTTATCTAGTGCCCTCCATGTCCTTATTCCAGTAATCAGTTCCCTTATGTGTGTTTTCAGCCCAATCGTTCTCCTCTCATCTAGATCTCGATCTGAGTAATGTAGCCTGTGGTTACCCTGTAATGCTTTGGTTCTTGACAAGTCCACCATATATTTGCCTGCTAGTTCGACTAACTTCTCATGGACTGCTCTCGCCTTTCGTGTGATGTCCTTTGCCATATACAGTATTTCATCCTGTTCATACATTTCCATTCTTTCTAAAGGCAGGGTACCATCTACCATGTCATCCAGATCTGACCTTAAGCTGGAGACATCAAGTCTCTTGGCTTTTATCTCAGCTCGCAATATGTCTTTCGAAGGGGGCTCACTGGTCTCCCTACCATCCCAACTTCGAGCTCTGCGTTTGGGCTCAGGAGAATTAATGGGTGGCCTCCCTTGCTCCCATCTCTCCAGGTCCCATGCTCGGCCATCCAATCTTGGAAGGTGATGGAACACGGGCCTTTTATCCCTACTCTCTCTCTGCCCACTCTCGTCTTCTTCTCTCCTCTCACCGCACATCTCTCTGTTATTTTCCCTCTGGTCGCTACACTCCCTTTGCCTCGTATCGCTCAGTATCCGATACGATCCTTCCTGGTTCCCCATATTCCCTGGGCTGCGCTCATTTCTGTCATCACAGGGACTATGGTGCGACCTCTCACAACTCCCATTCAGTTCTCTGGTGCCGGGCACACAGTGTGGACACTTAAAGCTGTTCCTGTACTCTTGCGCTCTCCTCTCCCCTTCACTGAGTATTGGGCACGCCACCCCTTCACTCCCGGGGCCCCCGTTTTCCAGGTCTGTTCTACCTCCATTCCGGGCCCAATGGGTGACTCCCCTACTCCCTCTACAGTCCCACTCCGGGCTACTCTCCCCAGCCCCGCAGTGAGTTCGTGCTCTGCTGTCCTGACTTTCCCTTTCTGCTTCTGCAGCATTGATGCACTTTTGAGCCTTCACTGCCTCATCCCACTGCTTCATGTACTCATTTAGCTCTTGAAAGGATTTTCGTCCAGATCCCCTCAGATCCATTGGCCATCTAGGGCCCCCAGGATCTCCTCCTGGGTCCCCTGCTGTGTGCATCGGGGTGCTCCACTCCCTGGGTATCGGCATCTGACTTGGGGAATTAGTGGTATCGTTCCTCCTTGCCTGCTCTGCTCTTTCTCTGTCTTTCCGTTTCCGTTCTTCCCCTCTTGCTCTCTCTTGGTCATATATCGATATTATAGGACCTATGGTAACAGGTACCTGTAGTGCATCTGGCAATGGGTAGGATGTGGCGCTTTCCGTTTCCGGCGCTCTTTGTACCACAAACCTACCGACCACCTGTTGCACCTGACTAGGCTGGGACAGCTCTTTCTTTGGCTCAGGATCCCACTCTGAACTGGGAAGCGGTCTATGCTCTCCTGCATTGCCCCCCTTGTCTCCTTCAGTATTCTCGACCTCTCCCCCTGCTCTATTATACGGGGGTGGCCTGTCTGTCAGTAATCTGTTTATCAGGCTGTCCTCTGTTTCGCTCTCGTCATCTTCTTCTAGGGGGCTTTTATTTACTGGCGCCTCTAACACTGGGTACAGTTTATTTATTTCCAAATTATGCACTCTCCATCTTTTAGCATCCGCATCCCACCTGGCATCCTGTACTGCCCTTACCGAGCGTTTCACCCTTTCTTGTCGTCTGTTCATATTCCTTTCATGCGCTGCCCTAAGCCATGCCTCAAGGGCTTCAAACTGGGTTGGTCTAGGCAAGGGTCTCTTTGAGGTCATGACTGATTTCAATCGATGTAACACCTCTAATCTGAACGTCCCGTACTTCGGGAACGTCAGTTCCTCGTTTCCTTCAGTAATCTTACTCCACTCTGATATCCAAAGGATCGTATGCAACCCAACATTTACTGCCATATAACGAGCTGGCGTACCCTCCGGCGGGGCTTCTTCCCCTTCATACGATCCTCGCCTCTCTTTCTTAAACAGCGCTTTCAACCATTTAAAACACTTCATAATTATGCGCACAAAATTCAGCCTCGCTACTCTGTTTACTTCCTGATGACAATCCACCAATCCTGTCGCGGCTTTGCTAGCTTGGCCTATCACAGCGCGGTCTTTCTCCTGTCAGCCAATCACGTCGCGACCCTGTATGACGTGTTCGTTAGCTGGCCTATCACAGCGCGGTCTTTCTCCGGTCAACCAATCACTGCGCGACACCACCTGACGTCTCTTTTCTCCGCTTCGCAGCAGCACCCCTCCTTTCTCAACTCGTCTCCCGGTTATGCATGCGTCCCATTCATACACTGAAAAATGACTACTTCCGACCAAGCGGTCACTTCTCTCGACTGTACGTCCACAGTCTATCTGTAATTGTCAACACAACTGACGAGATGTCTATCGTCTCTCTGATAGGTTGCTTACACACACAGTAACTTCCGACCAGCGTCCGTTACTCACGCACTCACTCTTACGTTCCCCCTATCTCGGTCTCTCGGGTGATCAATGGTACCTCATGACCCCCTTCACACTAGTTGACAATTACTCTGGGTGTCCGATACACCCGAACCACTTAAGCTCTCCTTGAACTTAAGATTTCCACCGGTTGCGCGCGCTCACAACCTGTTCCACAGTCACTCTACAGACATTCAACTCCGCCAGACATTACAACATAGATACAATACAAAAACGCCGCAATCTAACACGCATAACCCTTTATACTCACTCTCGACCGATACTGCTGCTTTTTCTGTCTCACGTCATCCGGATCTTCATCTGCGGGCTGTTCTTCCGATCATCGATTTCTAGGGGCCTTGGGGTAAGCTAACCTGGCCTAGGTCACCGTCCTCAAGAAGGCAACCATCCTCTATAGCTACCAACTGAAAGGGCGAGATTTTGATCGATACCTTATATCTATTGATCCAAACCTCGATCTGGTCGACTGAACCTTTATTGCCTGTCTTGGAAGGAAACAGTACACCTATCTGCAATTTAGTTCACCCAAGAAAGGACTCTACTCTCAAAGATCACGGACAACTTCTAGGTTTCAAAAGTTTATTGTAAAGATATAATGAGCTGCAAATACAAGCATCTCAGAATGAGATTCACGAGATACACAGGTCCAATTACATACATGTGCTCTCGAAAAGCCCTCAGACGAGCAACAGAAATCACTAACACAAGTTCTAAAAATAGCAAAGCTATCAGCATAGACGCATATCTCTCCTTCATTTAGGTTGGAGGAAAACAAACACAGGTTAGGCGTCCCTACCCTGTTCTAGATGGTATCCCTACTTAACCAAATCCCAACCTAACAAAGGTGTCAGCAATGAATGACCCCCAAGGGAAGTCACCCACTCTAAGTCTCTTGGTGAAAACCTAAAGTTCTCCAGTCATGACCCCTCACTGCCTACCCATCCGCTCTCTAAAGGGTCCTCAGGTCTCTGCTCTAACTCCACCCAGGGGTGCTGTCCCTAATACAAAACAGTCAACAACATTTGAGACGCCCCTTGCGAAACGCCTCTCACGTGGTGCAACTTCAGGCTTTTTCCATGATGCTTTGTATTGGGCCTCAGACGTTAGAGTTGACCTTGCTTCTCAGTCTCTTCTCCGGCCCGCTGATACCCCTTAAACATTCCAGAACCCTCCTCCATGTCTGGGCCGTCTACTGAACAGACCTCTATTCATTCACTTATAATTGGATCCCCCCTTTCCTGTTGCAGACAGATATCTGCCGCCAAGAACCCAACTCTCATAGACTTCTAAAAAGGCTTGCAACATTTCTCAGCCCAGACATGTACGTGTAAATCAATGCTAAAACATTTCAGGCCTACAATATTTCACATTATGATTATAGTATTCAATTTCTTCATTTAATTAAAGCATGTTAAAACTCTTATTCTATTATTTAGAAAACATTACTCTAAATCATGGCCCATTAATGCAATGACCAAAAACGTTAAACAATCTGTGTCGTGAAAAGAAACACCTTCCCTTTTAGCTCCCGCTCTGGCCCTGAGGCCTACCACGTTCTGCGTTTTACCACAGACCATCTTATATGTTAACAGCTACACGACATAGATTCAAAATAATCACGTCTAATAAAATCATATAATGTCACACATTTCTGTATTAGTTCCACTTCTACTTAAATCTCTATATTAGCTATACATTTAGAATATAATTTCAGATACTATTAGCACTCATGGCATTTCTCTTCATGAATTATGCTCTCTATAGGTAAGTGTGATGTACTCATATATTTATCTCAGTTTGCGCTCTCTCAGCAGCATGGCTGCAAAATCGGCCCTGTAACAAAAACGGCCGAAAACCGGCCCTGGCAAAGAGCTCGGCCGCACCCACAACCCCCGGGGGTGAGGGCCGGCCGAGCACTATGTCAGGGCCGGTTTTGGTTCCCAGTCCGGCCCTGCATCTCTCTCTCAAGCTTGAACATTAATCACAAGATTTATCTTAACATTTTTATTGCTGCCTGAAAGCTGGACGCACAATGAATTCTGCAGCAGGTGCTTTTAAATCGGATGCTTTTGCTAAACACAGCCCCCCCTCCCGAGGTCAGTGTCCCCTCCAGGTCCACGCCAAGTGCACCCGCACCACCCTAAAGCCGGCTTCTCCCACTGGCTGTGCTGCTGAGGCAAGAGGCAAGGCAACAGAATAAAAACTGCAGAAGGTAAATGAGGCGCCTTCAAAAGTATTTACGTTCTCTTGCTGGTGCAGCCATAATGAGACCAGAGGTAGCAAGGGCGGTGCTACGGGCACCAAAGGGCAGCACCAGGGGGAGCAGTTGCATCTACTGGCAGTTTCTGATATATATATATTTTTAATCCTTTTAATGATGACCACTTTACACATACAGTTATTGCACAATCATAATAAGGAGTGTGCCTGCACCGTTACATTCGACCACTAACCATTGCTCCTATATATTTGTATGGAGACCCATTGAACCATATTATTATATTATTATTATCATTATTGGAGCTTGGAGCGCACGGCTACCTCCAACCGATGTGTCCCGGCGCTAGCAGCGCGCCCAACATGTAAAGAGTGAACCGGACTAGACAGTGAGCATTAGGCCAGGCCGAAAAGCCAAGTTTATAAAGCTCTCCTAAATATGGTTTCTGAATTAGTCTTCCTCAGATGCTCAGGCATAGCATAGAGTTCCATAATGTAGCTGTATTCACCGTGAAAGCACGGCCGCCGATCCTGGCCTTTAAAAAATGAGAAATCACCAGAAGATTCTGGTCGTTTGATCTGAGTACTCTGGCCTGGACATATTTCTGAAGTCTCCGCTGTGAGAAGTTGGCCTGGCATATGCTGTCCACTATTCTAGTGGGCACCTTGCACCAGTCCAAACAACCCTTATTGACGATTGGTTTAAGACAACTTTTATTGAAAGCTATCCCAGTGGTAGCTATGGAGAGAAGCCTTCAGGCTAAGTCTTGATGGACTGTAAAGCAGCTTGGTTTACCAGATTATAACCTCTTGAATGTCTAAAAGAAAGGAGAACCACACAAGGTATATATATAAAATATATGTATTTATTACTAAACACTCTCTAGTAATCTCTTTGAGATTACAGAGCAAAGTACACAATTTAAATGCAATAGAACTTCAGTTATTAGCACAATATACACTGGGCCCCAGGGGCGAACCAAACCATATATTAAGAAATATGAGAACCACGACTTGACTAAACACAAGGCCTAGAGCCTATAGAATCGCTGGGACTACAAGGAACCACCCAAGGTAGTGAGACGGGAGACCCACGGGGGACGCTTGCAGTGTGAGAACACGGCTGCGAGATGAGGTTAGCTTCTATGGGGAAAGTCGCAGTTGGAATTTTAAAGATTAAGGACACTTAGGAGAGGACTTTGAGCAAACCCCTTTAGACTTAAGGGGTTCTAGGGCCAACACCCACGGGAGCACCGGAGTACTCGAGTTACCTCACCCAGGGAAGCCGGGTGCATAGGTGTCTTTTGGTGTCGGGAATCGTCATTGAATTCAATGGCGATCTGCTGCAAAGTGCTGCTGCCGTGGAGGAGAAAAGTGTCCAGTGTGATCCAAGCCTGGATCAAAGACGTGAGGAACCTGAAAGCAGAGGGGACAGAGTCTGGATCACTTGCCAGTGACCAGGGGCACGATAGACGAATGCCCACTCATGTCTGGTGATTCAGGTGCAATGGGGTGAAGCTTGACTCTGCAACCAGGAGGCGTCGATGACGACCAGGAACTGGATTCGAGCTGTCCCACAAGGAATTTCGAGTGCTGCGGTGTCGGTGCCCGGATTGGACCCTAAAAGCCTTGGCAACAGCAATTTTCAAGGACCCCTGCACACTAATAAATAAACACAGCTGTCAGAATAGACATATTAGTACAATACGAGACAAAGCGTTGGATTGCAAATAAGTAAACAGTATTCTTGAATCAATCTTGTGAAAAAGGTGTAGTTTAATGTTCGAGGAAACAGCCGACACGTGTTTCGTTGCGAATGGGATAATCTTCCCGCGACTCCTCAGGGCTATGTTGAGAAGTAGTATCGTGTGGAGAGTCGCTCCGTTGGTGATAATTCCGACCCGACAGGGCCCAGGACTAATTAGAAATGGAAACGATAAATGATGGATTTCTATCAAGTAATCTTCGTGGAGACAAGAAAAAGTCAGGTGAGCGAGTGCGACATGGGACACTCCAAACACGTTGGAAATATTAAAAACGATGATTTGCGATTATTCACTCCGAGTGTCTCAACAAGTGTGATTGATTGTAGGAATGGTAACACCGAAATTAGATGTCAAATGACCTTGGTGTATCAGACGAGTGCATCCGACAACCGTTCTCCATACTGCGGTGTGTGGCCTTGGCAACAGCATCCCGCGCAGGAAGAGAAAAGATGCTTCGGTGTGGACCAGGAAGGTCCAGGGGACTCGCCAACTGGTGGAGAGTCGGAACACGTCTGGTGCTACCAGGGAAGCCCAAGTAAAGTCAAAGTTGCCTTCTCAGGGATCGACCAGTCGTCGGACCAGGGATCGCCAAGGTACCTCGAGCAAAAACACACAGGGCCGGCTCACGGAACACTCGTGGAGTGTAGGCCTGCAGTCTTCGGTGGAAAAGGTGCTCGGGGTCTGGGCTACAAGTAACCCAATGCACAGCCTTAAGGAACGTCGAGAAGCTGATGCACTTGCAAATGTGCTCGGTGTCCAGGGGTTTTGGTTCCACGGAACCCACGAGGGCTACGGGTCATAGCTTGGGGAAGTCTGGACATCCACCTCCTGTGTTGCAATTACTACGGAGTCCAGCGGGAACTTCAGAGATGCAAACCGGTCAGATGCTTCTTTGGTGCCTGCCAAGCAGGGGTGTAGCACCTTTACTCCAAGGGAGATTCTTCAGTCATCCAGCGTCGTGCAGATCGTCGAAGTTCCAGGATTCAGTATCGGAGTTTCGTCCAGGTGTAATCTAAATTCCTGTAGTAAGGAGTTCCTATCTTATACCAAAGGAAGGAGTTGGACAAACTCTGGGGACCCACCTATGGGATGGTTTGGAAAGAGGGGTGGCTACAACCATTTCCTTTGTCCAGTTTCGTGCCAGAGCAGGGGGTGGTAGCCCCTGCAACTGGTTTGAACTGGGCTATGCACAGGAACACCAAATGTGCCCCCAGTGCAGACTTCAAAGCACTCTTGGAGTGCACCCACCCAACCCCAATACACTAAAGCCTGTCTGGGAGGTGGAGACACCTCCCTGTGACAGGAAACCTATTGTCCAGGCCTCCCCTGCCGGAGTTTCATCCAGCAGCAGGAGGCTAGACTTGTGTCTGTGGCATCCATTTTGTGATGCGAGGGTTCTTTTAAACTGGTACCGTGTGTACCGGTCTTTCCCTCTAGAAGGGTGGAATCATACCCCTCCGGCAGAACTGGGGGGGTATGATTCCAAAGTATTTGACACCAAACACAACATGTTTCCTTGCAGCTATTCCAAAGTTAGCATTTACCACAAGGTTATAATGCACTTAAGAGTATATGGTCTGGCTGCATCACAAAACAACCCCGAAAAATAGATTCCAAAGCATGCAGAGGGGTCCTGCTCATGCATGGGCACCCTCTCACACAAAACCCAGCACCCTGCCTTCAGGGTTGATAAGGCCTGCCATGGGGTGACTGATAGGTTTACATGTGTAGTGATATAAAGGTAGATATAGGGAACCTATATCTAAGTAAGTGGTGCATACACTACCTTACACAGACTGCTGTAGCAGACCTGTGGTGTCATTTTGGAAGGCTGCCCAGGGGTGGCACAATACATGCTGCAGCCCCTGGTAGGCCTCTGGGGTACCTATGCCCTTGATACCCAGGGTACCATATACTAGGGACTCACAAGGGTACCCCAGTAACCAAACTGGAGTGTACCTAAAGTACATGGAGTCATTTTAAAGAGGAAGCAGCTAGGCTGGGTTCCTGGATAGCAGGGCCCCAGCCAGACTAAAGTCGAAAAACAGTGAAAAATCATTAAAAAGTGGGGGTAACTATAAGATGCAGATCCAACTATCCTACATCCGCTTCAGGTAATGGGGACCAGTACCTCTGACTGCTCTGTGCGCCAAGGTCAGTGCTTTATATTCTATTCTTCTATTTACTGGAAGCCAGTGTAATCTGCACAAGTGGCGGGTAATATAGTGTCACAGTGGCACATTCCTAATTAGCCTGGCTGCCACGTTTTGAATGATCTGTAACTGCTTGAGCAAATACTCAGGGAGACTAAGGTAGAGGCTATTAGCATAGTCAAGTTGAGAGGTGACTAATGCATGCACAACTGTCTTCCTACAGTCCATAGGCAGGAAGTGAAAGGAACTCCGCAGAGCCTTCAATTTCCCAAAACACAGTGAGGAAACATGAGCAATTTGTGCCTTGCCAGTAAGTTGAGAATCAAACTGAAACCCTAGGTTCCTGGCCGAGGCGAGTGTAGCTCAGTCAGCCACTAGAGTCCCGACCGAGAGGGCATGGGTTGATTGAAAAACAGGCCTTCCGTGTTGGGGTATCACCAAATTGGTATTTATCCCCCAAAAACCCTGCCATCCACATCTCGCAGCAGCACGCCACCGGGGTGCCGCAAGCTGCGTGCACGGATAAACAAGGATCTGGATTCTGGACTTACCTGCGCAGAGGAGCCCCGGGAGAAGATTTCCGCACTCCGACCATCTTGGCCGACTCTTGAGACACCGCTGCGCCCTGTTGGGATGCGGGTCCTCGATTTACTTTGCCAGGAGGTCGCCCAGCGAGTCCTAAGTTGGGCTCGGGGTGCCCAGGTGTGGAGCCCGCCCCGCATGTTGCATCTCCCCCAGCCGGAGTCGATACCGCTGCTCACCCGCTATGCCACCGATGCTGAGCCCGCCTTTCCGACCACAGCTGTTGCCGAAGTTGAAGCCAGTGCTGCTGAGGCCATTTTCTCATGTGCTCATCTCCCCGCCCATTTGTGCCCACCACTGATGCCGGTGCTGAGCCGCATCTCTGTCTGCCTGCTTTCGGTGCCGGTGCTGAGCCGGCCCTCCGCTCACAGGTTAAGCTGAGCTGAAGCCGGTTGTCTTCTTCCGATGGTTGAGCCCACCCCTGCCTGCCCGCCTTTTTGATGTCATGTCCTCACGGCGCCCTGATGAACAACCGGCTCGCCTGCTCTGAAACTTAGCAGGTGACTGCCTGCCTCTCCTTATTGATGTTGAGCACAGCTGATGCTGGATTCTAGCAAGCGGTGAGCGCCTCGCCATATTCTTTAGCTTTACCGACGTAACCACTTGTGAAACGCTACTTTGTAGACACCCTAGGTCGGAGGTTGTTTGTGATGGCCATCAAAACTGTTTTTGTACTGATGCATTTTTAGTGAGGGCATTTCATAATTGATGTTACCATAAATTGCCATACTCATAGCGAGTGAAAGGGGACTGCTCCTCGCACACATAGTAAATATAGGAGGACTGCTCTGTTGATGCCACAGAAACAGAAAGGGGACTAAACCAGAACCCTCCCACAACAACCGAAAGAGGACTAAGCCAAAAGCCACCTACAACAACAGAAAGAGGACTAAGCCAGAAGCCCATACAACAACGGAAAGAGGACTAAGCCAGAAGCCCATACAACAACGGAAAGAGGACTATGCCAGAAGCCCCTACAACAACTCCTTAACCTTATTCTTATCTTTCTCACGCTTAATCTTAATCTCTAATGTTCCCTTTTTGATATGTTTTATAATTGTTGTGTAATTTGTCTGATTTTGTTGTCCCCCTCTATGATGTTCCTTCATGTGGTTCACCCCTTTTTCCTATTTTTATTATTTGCTGTTGGCCAAATGTAACCTAGTGCGATATCTATGCATCTTGCACCGTACTTCTCTAGTGTGTGTTCTCCTTAGCTGACTCTCATCCTTCCCACTATTAGTTTACTTCACGTCTTTCTCATTCTTAGCATTAATCCCTGAATGGACATTTGGACGTGTTCTACTATTGTTGTTCATTTTATATAACTATGCTGTCTAATGCTGCTTACTGTATTTGATTTTGTTGTCCCCCCCATAGGATGTTCTTCTATTTTATTCTCCTCCATTTCTTTGCTGTAATTTTGTTTTGGGCTAAATGTATCTCTGCCATAATTCAGCCTTTCTATATTCCTGTTCTGATTAATCCTATGATTTAATCTGTTTACTCCTTCTCTCCCTCCTTACTCCCCTAATCATGTCTCCCCTCTCTCTTTCCCCCTCTCCCTCAGTATCTCCTATCTCGAAACTTGGCCCCAACTCTTGGTCTATCCTCTACCCCGCCCATCTCTCCAAGCCGCATCCTCCGTCTATTTTCTGTCTCTCCCTCCCTCCTCTCTCAATGTTTTGAGACTGAACTATTTTGTCTGATGCCCGATGGAGCTACTTGGTTTAGCTATAGGGGAGATGGGCCGTGGATTCCCTCCTTGGTCGTCACCTACCCAGTCGGTCTTTAGGCAGACTTCTTTTCGTCTCTCCTTTATTGTCTCTTCCCTAGCTCCTATCCTCTCTCCCCTGAATCTCTCCCCTTGCCTGCTACTCTGCCTACCCCCTGTCCTTTGTGCCCTGTGCCCTTTGACTAAGCACTCCTTCTCCCCTTGTTGGGGAAAGATCCAATATTTATACTCTGGAGTCTCAGCGAACCAGCTGCGTGAGTCCACTGTGCCAAGGGAGCCACTCACACTTGAGGTATGGTATGGTATGGCACCACTAGCCAAAGCACTCCCTCTCCCCTTTTTGGGGAAAGATCCAGTATGTAGGCCTTGGAGTCTCAGAGACCCCTCTGAGAGAGTCCACTGCGTAAAGGGAGCCCCTCGCAATAGAGATAGGGAAGGGATACCACTTCCCCTGGGATTACAGCTTACTGGACTTTGGACATTGCCTTGACTCGTCTACCGGTTTGTGTCCCCGTCACCCTTCCCCTCATGCTGTGTCTCTTACCCTCCTCTTTCCCACCTTCATTATCTGTCTATTTCTCCCTGCTCCAACCCCCCCACTGAATCTCTCACCTTGCCTTCTTTTCCCCTTGCGTATTAGTGCTTATTGTTTATCTCGACCTTACAAGTAACTATGCTGCCATGCTCGAAGAACTGTGTAACCTTTGTAACGATGTAACCTGTAACTATGATCTGATGCTCATGTAAAGCGCTCTGATACCTCCGGGTCTAGCCAGCGCTATATAAAACTTTTAAAATAAAATAAAAAATAAAAATAAATAAATAAATAAAATAAAAATCACTTACACTGCATGAGGCCCTGGTCATGCTCCATCCTTGGGGGTTTGCAGAGTCCGACCCTGAAAGCGTTACATCTCCCCCATATCTGCGACCACTTTTTGGGACATCCTCTAGATTTGTAAATTGTTCATTCCATCAACATGCACAAGTCCATGACCCTCTGCCACTCTACAGTTGTTGGTGCCTTCTGAACTCTCCACCTTTTGGCAATGTTCCGTGTTACAATCGTAGTTCCCAACGTCGGCCAAAGTTTCCCTTTCCTATTGGGATCTGTGGGTCCCCATATATTCAACAGGCACAACTTTATATTAGGCTCAATTTTAACTACCATCACTTTTTCCATACACTTTATCAACTCCGACCAGTAGTTCTGGATATGTACACATTCCCAGATGACATGTGCCAAGGTACCCTCCTGCCCACACCGCCTCACACACCCCGAGTCGGTCTTGTAGCCCATCCTTACTAGTGCAGGGCCAGTGAGGTAAGTTCTGTGAATTATTTTTAATTGTACCAGTCTGAGTCTGGAGGAGATGGCTATCTCCCTTGGGAATTACAGGCCTACTGCCATTCCTTGTCCTCCAATCCCACTATATTGTGTTCCAACCGAGCCTGGAGGCATACAAGGGGTGCAGTTCCTGATTGTCGTCCAACTTTTCAAAAATTGAGTTCCACATGACCACAAATAGAACTTATGGTCTGAAAAGACTCTTGATGTCTAGGTGTTTTAATACAAGTCAGGAAAGGCTGTGGACCTGATTTAGTATTTGAGGAGCTAATAGCATCCGGGATGGCATCAGTTTCGGGATATATAAGCAGCGCTTCATTTGAGCTGGTGGTTTCCGGTGTTCGGCACCAGCACTTAATTGTCAACTCTGTGCTTGTGACAGTCTGCCACAAGTGGTGCTGTCTCTCTAATTTATATATAATTACAACAGGAGGTAATTACTAATTCAATATAAACTATAAATGACTATTATTTGCCGCCAAAGCCATTCTTATAGATTTGGGGGCCTGGAATAGTCTGAATTGTCACACTTGTAGGAGTGTGAAGAGTAGTAGTTGTGTTACTATCATTGGCAACATTGTAGGGGTAAAGTGTGGTGCAAGCTGCAGTGGCCTCCTGACGAGAGCGCTGGCACTTATGTTTTTTACAAATTAAGCACGGTATGAAAGTACAGTAGGTCCCTGTGGGATTACATTGTGTCTCATACAAGAAACGCACTTAAACTCAAAATTTCAGTGTCCTCCTAGGCCTGACTCTGGCTCAGACCCTTGCCTGAAAGCTATAGCAATAGGACGAGGGGGGGGAGGCGGCCCTCCTGCAGGGAAAGGCCGGAAGCCAATGCATGATTTATAAGCGGGTGGAATGCATGCTTATGGGCTAATACTGCTTTATTTTTGATATGGTGAAATAATTTTCGTGCTATCTGCCTAACGATTACGATTACCGATACATAAAAATAGTGCAATACAATGAATTAACTAGTAACCAACCACGTTTTACAATATAATCGGCTATATTACGTATTTTGTTGATTTTAGTACCTTGTTTTTAATGTACATTTAACATTTTAGAGTTCAGTTTTGCATAGTCAGGGACAGCCTCCCAGTCCACGATGTTCCTCCTGTCGGCATCTCCAACAGGGTACTTTTGTGCATTCGTCCCGAATGCACGGTATGATGACCGATCTGAAGACTGAGGCAGATCAGATTGTTGTTTGCTTCCGGGTAATGTCACACTAGCTGCACTAACTACCACAAATGAGGATGAATTACATTAAATGGGTTTCTCTCTTCTCCGCAGACCATTTACCTCGATGAGGATGTATCATCCTTTGTACAGATACGCGGCTCGGTTCCACTATTCTGGGAACAGCCAGGGATTCAGGTAAGCCACTTGACCCCTTAGTCATATACTTTTCGCATTTGAATGATGTTATATTTCCCTCTTTGCTTTCCATTGAATGTATTGATTTGTTTTATACATACTATCACAGGAGATCCGGTGCCCTTGAAGAAAGAAAAAATACTCCACACTGATTTTGTTCATGTCATTGTTCTATATTGGTGTTTTCACTTGGGTTGTGGACATGACCTGAAACAATATTTAAATTCCCAATAGTTAATAATCGAACCACGTAAGTTGTTCTACACATGGCCATGCACAATACATCTGTTCTCTTTTTTTGTAACGTAAACAGGATGGAAGGAGGGAATTCGAGGGAATGCAAACCATTCACAGCTGCTAAATGCAAACACGTATATTTCAGAGACACGTATAGCTCTTAAAGTTCCAACTAGAGGTCTGGATAAATGTTCTTCATATATGGTATGCAGCCCAGGTATATATCTGCAGCTATGATTGAGTAAAGCAATACCAAAGGGGATGATGGACATCATCCCCTTTGGTATCGCTTTGTTCGCCCTAAGTTGATAAGGTATGCCCAGACGTGAGTCCCTTGCTCACTTTGCCACTGGATTCAAGCTAGCCAGGCTGATGACGGCTGATTAGTCAGAAACCGGTCCCAGGATGCTTGTTTCCGGTCCAGGGAAGACATGGCTTGGCAGTTCGGGCTGGACTGTTCCCATGAGGCACAAGGTCACACTGATTTGCATATGGCCATGTCTGAACTGGGGTGGTGGAGTGAGCTAAAGAATGATGATGGATTAAACCCAGATCAGTTGACTGGGGGTGAGTGCTTGCATTGTTCAACACTCCGTCCATCATCGCCTTTGGTATTGCTTTGTTCGCCATAAGTTGGCAGGGTATGCCCAGACGTGGGTCCCTTGCTCATTTTGCCACTTGATTCAAGCTAGCCTGGCTGATGACGACTGATTAGCCAGAAACCGGTCCCAGGATGCTTGTTTTCTGTCCAGGGAAGACATGGCTTGACAGTTCAAGCTGGACTGTTCCCATGAGGCACACGGTCAGACTGATTTGCATATGGCCATGTCTGAACTGGGGTGGCAGAGTGAGCTAAAGAATGGTGATGGATTAAACCCAGATCAGTTGACTGGGGGTGAGTGTTTGATTTGCTCAAACGCTCCGTCCATCATCCCCTTTGGTATCGCTATGATGGAGTGAACATATGCCCTCCCAGTTCCTTCAAACACAGTTGCTTCACAGATATGCTGTATCTACAACCTTTACAGTGCCAGGAGGCGGCAGGAGAACCCATCCGATCCCTTTTCAGATTTCGGTTTCAGATTTATTTTCCAACCACCAATGAGGTGCATCAGGGGTATAATGTAACTGTGAGCATAGGATGCATGTCTGTGCATACCGGTCATTGGTACGGCATCTCGCTCAAATAAATACTTTGTTTTGGTTCCTATGCCTGCAGATGAGATGTCGCCTGACAGTTTGGCTTGAACTGTTCCTCTCAAAGTAGGACCACGTATGATTTGAGGATGGGTGTGTCCCCATCTGTGATGTGCCACAAATTGATGGACGAGTTTGCAGCTGAAGCGGTTGTCGGTGGCTGAGACTTTAGCAAGCATGCAGTGGATCACCTTTTATTGTCGAAGCATCAGCTTTCAACAGTGTATTTACTTTAGCTGCATTATCCTCCCCTGTACTACATTACATCCTGCCATTCTAGGAGTGTGTTGTACCTGCTCTGGAATGTTGCACACTTGTTTGTGACCTAGGCTGAGAATAATGTACTGTTTCTCTTGACCTCCCCTTTGAGATGTTTGTTCATGAGGAGTGACAGTTACACCCATAAGGGATTTATTAACTTGGTGCGGCATTACATGCAGACATAGCAACACAGGTGAAAGTGCGTCCAAAAACTTCTCAGTTAGATGAAGGATGAAGACTGATTGAACACTTGCAACCTCTGGAGCCCAATCACAAATTTCCAGTAACCATCAAACGATGTCAGCAGTAGAGATCGAGACACAAGAGGGGCCCTCTACACTGATAATAGGAGAAGACAACTCCAGGTGAATATTGGCACATTGATTTTGGCTGCCATGGCGTGCAGACATCTTGCGCCGGAGCTCTCTGCATCTTCAACTCCTTTGTGGTCCGTAGTAGCGCAACCGACTCAAAGTGATTTTCTACTTGAAGAATCCAACTGTGCCTCGTCACCATCAGCCGTTGGATTCAAGTTACAGTGAACATTCCATTTGGGTCACCTTTAACATGAAGGACACCTCGATGGTTCAGCTCCTGATGATGAAAGGTAAAAAAAGAGACTTTTCAGGAAGTGCCCTCAAAGCAGGGCAAAATACTAATTCTCTGAGCAGCACGAAGTCGGCAACTTCTGCTTGTTGCCAGAGCACAACCGGTACAAAAGGGGGTGGTGATGGACGGAGCATCTGAACCAATCAAACACTCACACCCAGTCAAAAGATCTGGGTTTAATCCATCACCGTTCTTTAGCCCACTCTGCCACCCCAGTTCAGACACAACCAGCAGGACTGTGCTGCCTGCAGCCTGTTCAAGAATAAGAAAACCCTAGTCCAATAGGCCACTACTCCTATGCCACTTGACATTACACCACCTCCACAACCAATGTCCCCATCATCCACACATTCAGACGATGTAGACACAAGGATCCCTAGTCATTTCACTCATGACACGGACTCACAGGGAACCCCTACCCAAGGCCCAGACCCTTGGGATGCACACATTGTAGTACTACCAAACCCAGACATTGATCACCACCTGATGATACTTCCTCCTATCGTAGTGTTATTCAGTGTGCTGCTGAATTCCATAAAGTCCAGATGCATACTACGGAGAAAGAAACCGACTTCTTAGTCAAGGCATTCTGCAGGACAAAGCTCTTAGGTCAATACTTACCAATGATAGGGTCAATGCTGGACGTTTCCACTGAGGCATTCAAAGACCAAATAAAATCTAGGGTATTAAAGGCAAGTATTGACCCGAAATGCAAGCCATACCGTACAGTCCCATTTTATATCAGGGGACACCCAACAGCTGACTCCTTGTTTGTAACAACTGCAAGGACAAGGGCAGCCTCCCAGAGTACTGGAGACACACCTCCTCCTTATGCAGCTAAGTGGAAATGCTTTGTACACTACTGTATAGCCCAGCACATAGACCCTTGCACTCTTATTATACAACCAATAGTATGCTACTTGTTAAACCTACAAAGTCACAGTTAGCATATACTTCCATACGACAGCACCTTGTGGCAGTAGTGGCTTATCTGCAGAACCTGGACCATCAGTTACATTTCTGAATACCTGTCATTAAGGCTTTTGTGGAAGGGCTGAAAAGAATAATTCCACCATGTGCACCACCGGTACCCTCTTAGAACCTAAATGTTGTTCTTATATGGTTAATGGGCACACCTTTCAAACCGATGCAGTTCCTCTTTTGCAATGTTGCTTTCCTACTAGCTATCACCTCCCTTAGAAGAGTTAGTGAAATCCATGCACTAACAAAAGAAGAACCTTACTTCCAGGTTTTCCAAGATAAGCTACATCTGCAGACAAATCCTAAATTTCTTTCCAACGTGATCTCTCCTTTCCCTTTAAAGCAAACACTGGATTTACCGGTCTTCTTCCCAAAGCCAGAAACCATGTCAGAGAGAGCAGTTCATACACTAGATGTTAAAAGGGCATTAACACCTTGACCGCGGCGTAAATTCCGCCATGGTGCTGGCATTCTAATCAGTGGGTGGGGTTCGGACGGCTCCCGGCCGTCCTTCGCACTCGCCCACCATCACGTGGGATGGCCTGGGGCCGTCCGCAGCATTGAAGGGGTTAATGCACTATATTGAAAGAACTTGACCATTTAGCAAAATACAACAAATTTTTGTGGCTTTCTCAAATCTAAGAAAGGGTAAAGCCATTTCTAAGCCAAGTATTTCACAGTAGATTTTAAAATGTATTCAAATTTGCTATAATAAAGCCAAACTTACTTTATCAACAGGTCCACGTGCACATTCTACTAGAAATAAAGGTGCTTAGTTGTCTTTCCTGGCCAACATTCTTTTAACTAAGATCTGCAAAGTAACTCCTTGGTCAAATCCACACACGTTTACTAAACACTATTGTGTGGATGTCCAAGCAAGACCACAATCCCTTGTGGTACAAACTGTCCTACGGACACTTTTTTCAAACATCTGTATCGTCTGATGCCTAGAGCCACTGTGATAGGAGTACTGCTTTACAGTCTATGCGTTTCATGTGTATCTGCAGCCAACACATGCTATGAATGGAGTATGTTACTTACCTTGTAAGCATCTATTCGTAGCATGTTCAAGGTGTCTCCAAGCCCTCAAAATCAAGAAAAGTATAACTGTGTTGAGGCATCCAGTGTCTTTTATTCAGACATCGCTTATGCATGATGTCTGAATAAAAGACACTGGATGCCTCAACACAGTTATACTTTTCTTGATTTTGAGTGCTTGGAGATACCTTGAACGAGTTGAGAAGTTTTCGTACGTCTCCAATTGAGGAAGATTTGGTGGCACTCCCTCCTCCTTAGTGCCAACCAGAATATTTGTGAAATTGACTATGAACTTTGACTGTACCAGTATTGAGTGTGCGCCGCTTCCCCAGCCATCAGCTGTACAGTGTATATATCTATTTGTAGCATGTAGTGCTGCAGATTCGCATGCGCCCTCACTTCTCCCAGGCAGGCATAAACTGGTGGCTTATTTAAATGCATGATACACTGTAGATACAAATATGTACTTGTTATTTACTGTATTACACACATATTCATACTTTTAGAGTAACTTCACTAGCCCCATTCTCACTCGCTATTATGGCTGGAAAAAATGAACAATCTAATAATTGAGCAGTTGGCACATGCTTATGCTCTCGAAGAGGAGGAGACTCGACGTCACGTCCGTAATAAAATGACTTTGAGAAAAACAAGTTGTAGAGTCTGAGTTCAATGCTAAATGGTAGGAGTGTCTATAGCATGTGAATCTGCAGTACTACATGCTACGAATAGATGCTTACAAGGTAAGTAATATACTCTTTTATGGTGCTGGGGAATCACCAATTCTCCAGTATTGGGGTATCTTTCATAGATTCACATGCTTGAATCATTCCCCGTAGCCGAAGTGGGAGTCCCACGGTACATAAAATAGCAATAAATAAGCATAGAATAGCCATATCATAGGTAAATTGGAAAAAGGAAGTAAAATAGTTGGAAGTCAATAGGATTTTTTTTTCCACTTTCATGACTCGTCCAAGTCATTATATATAGTCCAACCTACAGCCAATCAGGCAACAGCACCCTACAGAATGTTCTCCCCAGAGGCTCAGGCTCTCAGATTTTCTACCGCACGTCATGTGAAGGGAGTCTCCCTGAGCTCTGCTCAGTACTTCTTCAGGTTTCTTCAGAATTTCTTCATTTTATGATGTCTTCTTCAAAGAAATCTCTCTTTAGACCTTGTGAGTCTTGTGGGAAGCTCCGGCTGTTTTCTGAAGACCCCCACAAGAAATGCATTTACTGCTTGTTTCCAGACCACCAGGTGAGAGACTGCAAGATCTGCAGAACTTTGAAGGACAGAGAGGGACGCCTACTTCTGTGGCTACAGAAGATTAAGGACAAAGACAACCCCTTTTCTGACATAGAGAGTGTTTCCTCTTTCAGAACAGCTTCCTCTAGGAAGAGGGCTAACTATACGGTTTTGTCTTCTCCTGGGGCTAAGGTGTTAAAAAAACAGCACACCTCAAAGACTGCCAAGTTGCCTTCCACATCAAAAAGGCTCCTCCACCTCCTAAAGGTAAAACTCTGCCCTCTACACCCCGAGAAAGACTGTACAATCTCAGGCCTCAAAACCCATTTCTGACAGAGATTTACCTCAGAAACTGGGTCCCTCGTTGACGACTATGTCCTCGTCGACGACGATGTCCTTGTCAAATAAGCCTGCCATCGCCGCAACGACTACGTCAACTGCAAATTTCTCCTCTCCAAAGCCTGAAATGATAATGGCGTTGGCTTACGCTGGTGTCAGTCTCCGTGAGACCAACTACGTCAGTCACTTCCTTCTCCTCGTCACCGACGAAGAAGTTGAAGACTGCCGTCGATGCCCCTTCGTCAATGAAGAATAAGAAAGCCTCGTCGACGATTGCCTCGTCGACGACTCCGTTTTCGACGGCCACCTCGTCCATGATTACCTCGTTGACGGCCGCCTTATCGACAGCCATCTCATCTACGGCCGCCTCGTCGACGGCCACCTCGTCTACGGCCCCCTCGTTGATGGCTTTCCCGTCCACTGCTGCCTCGTCGGCGCTGCATCTGTCTCCATGCACTGATCTCCAGGTTTGGTCGTCGTCTACAGCCACAGTATCCTCAAAGTCTTCTATGGTACCGTCTACACATTTGCCACCGTCAACAGCAGCGCCTTCCTTACTTCAAAGACGTAAATCTTCCTTGGGGGTCCTCTCTCCGATTCACACCTCCCCAAGTAAAGTTCCTCTTGCGTTGCCCGAGCAGTTATGCGATTATGGGGCAAATGAGGAAGAATCTGATGAGGACGATAGATTTCGCACTGCCAGGAGCCCTTCAGAGCTCTTCATTAAATACCAAGATGAAAATCAAGAAGGTGACTATTACCCTAAGACTGCTGCTTCAAACCCTACTGCACAACTGTCTCTGTCTCTTCTAAACAACTTGCAGCACATGCTGGTTCACTATTATTGCCGATTTCCTCCATCTGAATCGGCTTCTTCTGTCCCACCAAAACCCGTTCCTCAATCTTCATCAGTGCTGAGGTTGCCCAGACCAGTTTCTCCGGTGGCTTTGGTGTCCATCACCTTGAGGAAGCTCACACCATGGACGATGACAAACAAGGAGAATTGGATGACAGATCACTCCTTACGGAATGGGATGACTATCAGATACAAACTCCGTCTCCTTCAACTCTTGCTCCTGTTGACTCACCTCCAGTCGACATCGGAGGTTTTAATTTTCTAATGGAGAGAGCGGCACAATGGTTCCTCCTTCCTATGGAAACCAAGAAGGATGATTGTTTTCTTTACAATTTTAAGAACCAGCCAAGGAAACAAGTATGAGCAATCCCGATTATCAACTTTATATGGCAGGAAGGACTGAAAGTAATGAAGACTCCTGCCTCCAGTCCTGCGGTTCTGCCTCGTCTTGAAAAGCAATGCAAGGCACTGAACAATTCACCAGCATGTATTATCGGTCAGCCTAAGGCAAACAGCACAACGCTGAGCACGGAATCCCTCCTCTCTATTGTCGGCTCCCCCTGATCGGGATGGGAGACGTCTAGATTCCATTGGGAAGAAAGTTAAAACAATGGCGGCCACTACTGTCCGGGCAGCCAACTTGCTGGACATCTTAGGCCGCTACGATAGGCAGATGTGGTCGGACATCTCTACCTTCATTGAGATGTTAACTGAGCCCTCCAAGTCAGAAGCGCTCAAAATCCTCCAGGAGAGATTATTGATTTTGCTGTGGATGTTGCGTCTTCAGGTTTTCATCAACTGGCAGTTGCTGCGGTCCTTCAGCGACAGGGTTGGTTGAAATCCACTTCATTTCGTCAGGAAGTTCATACGAAAATCATTGACATGCCATTTGACGGAGAGCACATTGACGATGCCCTCCAAGCCATTAAGAAAGATTCTGAGACGGCAAGATTTCTTGGTACTCTTCAGTTTCATAAACCGCCTTTTAAAGGCGCTAGGGGACGTGGATCCTTCTCCAGTCGAGGAGGCTATAACCGGTCGAGACAATGGCAGTCCTATCAAGGTAACCAACGTTACTCTTCTCAAAGACAGCAATCCTTCAGGCAGCAACCAACTACATCATATACACAAAACAGAAGGAAGTCCTCCTACCGCAGATGAGATACATCTAAGAAGCAGTGACAACTGCCACCTGCTCTACCGCTCATTCCTACAAAAGTTGGAGGAAGGATCTCCCGTTTTTACTCAACCTGGTCTGCGCTCACCACAGACAAATGGGTCTTGGACATTGTGGCCAGAGGCCACATTCTAGAGTTTGTCAAACTCCTCCGAATTCTCCTCCCAAAGGCCTGCCTCCAGCTCTTCTCACAGAGCTTTTCTCCCAAATAAATCTGATGATCAGAAAGGGAGGGATCGAAGTGGTTCCAAGATTACTAAGAGGCACCGGTTTCTATTCCAGATTTCTTCGAATAAAAAAGAAATCGGGAGAATGGTGCCCCATTCTGGATCTTCGTTCCCTAAACAAATATCTCAAAAAGCAATCCTTCTGGATGTTGACTCTCCAAGAAGCCCTTCAACTCCTCACTCCGGAGGATCACATGACCACCCTCGACCTCCAAGTCTCTTAATTTCATATCCGATTTTACTCAGACACAGAAAATTCTTGAGGTTCAGAGTGGCTGGCAGGGAATCCAGTGCAAGGTCCTTCCCTTCGGACTACGTTCCGCGCCTTGTGTCTTCACCAAGGTCTTGGCACCAGAGGCTGCACACCTTCGACAAAAGGGAAAACAAATATTTCCTTACTTAGACGACTGCCTTATCGAGGCGAATTCTTTCACAGTCGCGAAAACCCTTACTCAGAGATGTCTGTCTCTTTTCCAATCTCTGGGTCTCTCCATCAATCTAGACAAGTCTCAACTCATCCCTTCGCAAACAAGAACGTTCGTAGAAGCCACCATAGACACTCTAAAGACACGAACCTTTGTCTCAAACGAAAGACAACAAAAGCTGTGCAAGCTTGCCCAACTACTACGCTCAAAAAGGTGCGTTTCTGTCCGACAGTTCAAGTCACTTCTCGGGATGCTCTCATCCTGCATTCCCCTGGTACCCAACTGTCGTCTCAAGATGAGAACCTTGCAAGAGGAGCTCAATTAACAATGGTTACAGGTTTCAGGGTCCTTCGACGATCTCATTCACATCACACCTCAGATACGGAAAGCGCTGCTCTGGTAACATGCAAAAGGAAAGTTGCAGCAGGCCTCTCATTCCTAGTGGAGGCTCCAAGTTTTGACATGACCACAGACGCCTCCCTCGAAGGGTGGGGAGCGCACCTCCAAGGACTTACAGTCAAAGGCAAATGGGATGCTCAACCAAGGAATTGCCATATCAACCTTTTGGAGTTGCTAGCGATCTTCCTAGCTCCAAAATCTTTTTGCACCATCATTCTCGGAACATCAGTGTTGATCCGGACGGACAACACAACAAGTATGCACTACTTAAACAAACAAGGAGGGACAAGATCCACTTTGCTGTCTCAGCAAGCCCAGAAAATTTGGGATTGGGCGATCCAGCATCAAATAACTCTGGCAGCGGTTCATGTCCCGGGAGGATCCAACATCCTCACGGACTACCTCAGCAGGTCGACAACGTCCAACCACGAGTGAGAACTCCATCACCCAACGTTGGATCGGATTATTCAGAAGTGGGGTCGACCCGATTTGGACTTGTTCGCGACCAGTCTGAACCGCAAATGCCCTTTCTACGCATGTTAGCTTCCCCAATGGGACTCGTGCGGGAATGCGTTTTTGATGAACTGGTCACAGATCTATGCTTACGCTTTTACGCTGATACCGTTGGTTTCCAGGGTACTCCGGAAAATGAAGAAAGAGCCTTGTTGCCTACTTCTCATGGCTCCCAGTTTTGGTTTACCAAACTCCCCCTTCTATCCGAATGCGATCCCATTCAGTTGCAACCAATACCGAATCTCCTATCCATTCACAACAGACAGATCTGCCATCCGGATCCTGCATCTCTGCGCTTAGTGGCCTAGCGCCTGAACACCTGGAATTTGCTTACTTAGACATTCCTTCAGAATGTAGTTGGGTCTTAGCTAACTCTAGAGCTCCCTCCCCTATAAAAACCTACATGCTCAAATGGAAGCGATTTTGCCCTTGGTGTCAAGCCTCCAACATCCACCCAATCCATGCAAAACTAGAAACATTTTTGCCTTTCTTTTTACATCTGGCAAGGTCAGGCCTTTCCCACTCTACTCTGAAGGTATTCTTATTGGCTATCTCAAGATTCCGACAGGGCGGTTCACACTCTCTTTACTCCTCTAGGATAATTCAGGAATTCTTCAAAGGATTGTTTCGTATGTTTCCTCCCATCCGCCGCCCACCTCCACCCTGGTATCTTAACATTGTTCTGTCACAACTCATGCGACACCCTTTTGAACCTATTTATAGGGCTGATTTGAAGTTTGTCTTGTGGAAGATGTCTCTGCTGTTGGCTCTCACTTCATTCAGGTGGGTCAGTGACATTCAAGCCTTCACTATTAAAACGCCTTTCCTTCAATTCACCAGGGACTCTGTAGTGCTCCACACTAACCCAATTTCTGATTTCCATCTCAATAAACCGGTCATTTTGAAGACTTTCTTTCCCAATCCTCAATCACCTGCGGAAAGAACTTTACTTACTCTTGATGTCAAGTGATGTCTAAAATTGTATTTACAAAGGACATCCTCAATACGTAAATCTGATCAGCTTTTTATAGCCTATGGAAATATGTGTAAGGGACACCCAATATCCAAACAGTTCATTGCTCGTTGGATTTCTGCTACGATCTTTTTCTGTCATCAGCAAGCGGGTAGACCTCTGCAGGCAACTCCTAGAGCACATTCTACTAGAGCAATCTCTTCTTTTACTGCTCTCTTTGCTGGTGTGCCTCTTCATCAAATATGCAGAGCTGCAACATGGTCCATCAGGCACACCTTTACCAAGCACTACAGTCTGGAAGCTGCCAGCAATCCAGGCACGTCTGTGGGACAAGCGCTTCTACGTAATCTTTTTAAATAAGGTGAGCCTCTGTTCTTCCCTCCTCCTCATTGATGGCAGTCATATGTACATATCTATTTGTAGGGTATCCCTGAACAACACCAAACTAGAGGTAGTAAATGTTTTTACATACCTAGGGGTGGAGATATCGAGTAAATTTGATTGGTCGAGACACATTGAGAAGGCGGTACTGAAACACCAGCATATTTCAGGAGCACTCCGGGTAGAACAAGTAAAATCCAAAACTAGGCCCATAAAACCGGTCCTCATGGTCTACGATGCAAAAGCCTTGGGTGCAGCCCTTTATGGGGCTGAAGTTTGGGGTTTTGAGAGGCTTAACACCCTCCAAAGATCCGAGAACAGGTTTCTGAGAGGAATAACAAGTCTCCCCCAAAGCACCTCACTAATACCACTTGGTCTGGATCTAGGAAGGAGATTGGTAAGCGATCGTGCCCGACTAAGGCCTATCCTCTACTGGAGACGGCTATGGACGACCCCAGAAATTAGACACTATGCTGAGGGGTTTTTAGCCCTAGTTAAATCAGATGTCTTCCACAAAATTACATGGCTGAAGATGCTTAGGGACGTCCTTGCTGAGCTCGGTCTCTCCAAGCTCTGGGAAAATCCCCTTGGAGAAGTATTCCCTAGTAAAAATATCATAAAGGCTATATACTGGGATTACATTGAACAGAAGCTCTGGAGGAGCGTAAACTCAGAATCTATGGGGGGTAGATTTATGGAAATCAAAATGAGACCTGCCCTAGAACAGTATTGGGATACTATAACTGTTCCATTAGATAGGAAATTATTTTTCCAGTTAAGGGCGGGTTCCCTCCCCCTGAGGTCATTGACGTCTAGCTGGAGAACTAGTAATAGCTCGTGTTGCCCGACATGTGGTGCCACTAACGAAAGTATCGCACATTTCCTATTCTTGTGTGAGGCCTATGTAAACCCGAGAAAATCCTGGCTGGCACCTGTTTGTAGAAATCTTGGTGTACTGAGTGGTGTCGAGGGGTTGAGAATTATTTGTACCTCCACCGAAATGTCCATTGTAGTAGGAACAGCAAAATACCTGGGGTGGGCATGGTCCATAAGGCGGAGGGCTTTATCTCCCAACACGCATTGAGTTTTACCACTTTTTGAGAAAGCTTGTATTAATTATTACTGTTAAGTATTTTATGTGTGTGAAATTGTGAATTTTAATTGAAATATGCTGCTAAATGTATGTTAAGAGTTTTGACTGTATAAATTTTGGGCATGGTCCATACGGCGGAGGGTTTTATCTGCCAACATGCATTGAGCCTTAGCACCTTTTGAGAAAGCTTGCACTAATTACCATTGTTAAATATTTTATGTGTATGAATTATGAATTTTAATTGTAATATGTTGCTTTGTGTATGTAAAGAGTTTTGAATGTATAAAATTACATGCTTGTGCTTTTATGAGTGTATAACTCGAATAAAGCTTTTTCAAATTTATATATTTATATATTGTTACATATTTACATATGTTGATTTTATGTGGTTTTGGAATATACATATACATATATATATATGTATCTTTCTTTGATGGTCTCACAAGCATTATTATGGAATTACTGCTTTCTACTCTGATTCAAGCATGTGAATCTATGAAAGATACCCCAATACTGGAGAAGAACAAAAGTTACTTACCTGTAAACTGTGGTTCTCCAGTATTGGTATCTTTCATAGATTCGCATGCGACCCACCCACCTCCGCTCAGTGGCTCTCCTAGGCTCTTTTACTCTTATATGACACTGGTGCTAGAAAATCTGAGAGCCTGAGCCTCTGGGGAGAACATTCTGTAGGGTGCTCTCACCTGATTGGCTGTAGTTTGAACTATATATAATGACTTGGACGAGTCATGAAAGTGGATTTTTTTCCCTATTGACTTCTAACTATTTTACTTCGTGGTTCTAATTTACCTATGATGTGGCTATTCTGTGCATATTTATTGCTATTTTTACGTACCGTGGGACTCCCACTTCGAAAACGGGGAATGATTCAAGCATGTGAATCTATGAAAGATACCAATACTGGAGAACCACGGTTTACAGGTAAGTAACGTTTGTTCAACTCCCCATACTCCCAGACGTGCCAGCCCGAGAGGGTACCCATAGTGTCTTGTATTTGGTCTATGGCCACCCTCCAGAAGGCCTGTGGCTGCGGGCATAGCCACAATATGTTGTAGATTTTGCCATCCTGCCCATACCCTCGCAATTACTATGAAGAGTCTGTGGCCAAACATATTTATTTGTGTTCTGGAGTAGTAAACCCTGTGTTGAACTTGAGATGAATAAGCCAGAAGCTGGCTATTGCCGTCACTTCTCGCAGCTGCATTTTTTGCCTTTTGCTCTTCATCCAACCGAGTATTCCTATGACTTTTATAAATTTGCTTCTACTTATGGTAGTGCATGGGAATATATATTGTTTGAGTGTTTGTATGAGTCAGCCCTTGACACCATCTCTTCAGCCAGGAAACAGTTTTCTAATGAAATACATTCAGAAGGCTGTCCCTGGTACCAACACACCTTAATGTGTGACACAATGGAGATTTTTGTGTCTTGGGCATTTCAAACTCCTCATTGATGTGGGAGCTTGACAGCATGGCTTTCGTTCCAATAATGTCCCATTTTCCAAATTCCTATAGTCTTGTCACTTTTTCCACGTGCCCACACACCATGGTGCCTCCTTTGTCACTTTCCTTTTCATCCCTGTCTCACTAGTCACTTCCCCCAAGCTTTTGCCACTACCTCCCTTGGTTAGGGGAGGAATGGTTTTGAATACCCACAGTACAAAATGATAGCTACAGTGGAAGGTACAACAGGCGTATCGCTTGTGGAAAAAGTGAGAATTTGTTTTTCTGATATTTTTTCTGGATTTTATGGTAATCCGTTCTCACAAAAAAATATGATGCCAGTGTCCATCACATAGCAGACTAATTTCCATGTTGGAAACCTTTAAATAGGCGGCACATAAGGGCACTGCATTATATCTTAGAATGTGATTTTTTAATGTTGATATTGTTGAAATGAAGCCAAACACATCTGATCCTCTACATTTTCATTGGAATTATCTCTGGTAATTGTGTTGCAAAAAATAGGATTTTTTTTAATTTAGGGCTTTTAGATGATGAATGCTGCAGACAAGTCACGTAGCTTGCGTGTTTCAAATGTAATAATTTGTCAATTTTAACTTGTCCCATTTGTGTTTTGTTAAGGTTGGTTCTCATCATTTGAAGCTAACTAGGGGACTCGAAGCCAACGCCCCTGCTTTTGATAGGTAGGTTGATTATGAATGTATACTTGTGAATACAATTTTCACCTGCTAAAAATAATGTACCAACCCTAGGATTCATTGCATTAATGTTTGACATTTTTGTCATCTGTGTATGGCCAGTGAAAAGTGTACTCTCAGCAATAAGGATGTCAATCAGAATTACCTTTTAAGAAAAGCATTTTAGGAATGGTTTTTCCAGGCTACGAATTTCACATACTAGAAGGCAAGGGCTAGCAAGTATTTTCAAAAAGTCAACAAAAGAAACAAAGATTTATTTAATTTGGTAAAATTGTTCAGACTCGTATTTTCTGAATCTATCGAACTGAAATAAACCCAGTCGTGTCAGTCAGAATTTTGTCATAGGAACATTACTTCATTAATATTGGTGGAGAGAGATTTTCAACATTGACATTCAATAGAGTTGTAATTATTTTATTTGCTACAACTTGATGCTGAAGCAAAATACTGAATTCTTTTAAATTATTATTACTATTACTGTGCCTCTTGGTCTACATTGATCTTCTGCACTGTCCTTACCCCTTTGTGGAAGAAGTGGTCCAAACCTCACTCAAGAATGCAGTCATCCCACTTTTGAGGAAGAAGTTGTTGCTGGCTTTGTAGTACCCGAACCAAGTAACACGCAATATTTGGCATCCCTGTGACCAACAAGCAATGGAAGAAGGTTGGATTTTTCTGCAGCATTCAGTTTGGGCTACTTCATTCAGGTTGACTATGCTCAATCATTTTCAGATGTAGACGGCACAACAATAGCCTGTTTGTTAAGTTTCTATGGACATGTACACTAATATCCAGCTGGACTCTTAAGTCAATTCATGAAATAGCAAGTTGAAAGTCTGAAACTTACCACTCTTGCCTTGCCCATTAATCATAAGTCTCAGATCTTTTGCCGGTCATGAGCCATGGAGTTGTAGTCCAGTCAAACAGAGATAGTGCTCATCGCTTGCTAGGGCTGTACAAATCCACAGAACACTATGACGCCATTACTGGTGGATTACCAGAAATGGAATGCTGGAAGCAGTGCCACTGTCATCAGCAGGATGCTGGAGGACTGAGGTCGTTGTATTTAGGCCACAGAAGTGTCTTTAAGGCCAGATCTTAGGATAGTTCTTAGGTAGGATATCTTGCACAAAAAACTTGTCCATAATGCAAATAAAACAACATGCATGTGTTTGGGCTCTTCCTAGGATTGCCTAGGAAATACAATGTGCAAACTGGTTGATACTCTTCAACTTTGAAACAGTGAAGATTGTTTTGGCTGATCTGATAGAAATCTAATCAGCCAAAACAATCTTCAATGGCTCCAAGTTGAGGAGTGTATACAATTCAGAAGCCTCTACAGTTTGCTCAACATTCTGGGTAAATAGGCTCCCATTGATCTACAATAACAAATCACTTCTCACCAAGCCCCAAGTAGTGTACAGTTGTCTGTACAAGCATTGCTGCAAGCTAGTTTCCACAGTCTTTTGTTTATTCCCACAGTTCCTTTTCTATATTCAAATCCATATAATGACACTTTAGTTTTTCAGATCCCAGATTGGTGACTTTGAGCCCCTGATGCAGTCTCAATGAGAGTACCTCCTATAGTCATTACCTCATGAGTTGACTCTCTTTACGGTTAATCGGCTGCATCACTTAAATTTGCAATGCTTTACACCAGTGGTTCCCAAACTTTTTTGACCTGTGGCTCCCTTGACCTAATCGGCAGTTGGCCGTGGCTCCCACCATTTTTTTACCGGTGGGTGGGTGGTATGTACCTCCTGTTATCTTCCTTAAAATAATTGGGACGCATTCTTTCACTCATCCAACCATCCGTTCACTCATCCAGCCATCCTTTCACTTCCCTCATCTATCCATCCTTTTGTCCATCTACCCCCTTTCACTAACTCATCAATCCTTACATCCACCCTTTCACTCATCCATCCATTCACCATTTCACTTATCAATTCATCCATCCACCCATTCACTTGCCCATCATCTACCCTTTCATCCATCCATCCATACACCCATCCACCAATTCACTCACCATCAGCTGCCCTTTCACTCATCCATCCATCCACACACCCATCCAAACTTTTACCCATCCATCTACCTTTCCACCCATACATCCATCTATTTACCTTTTCTCTCATCCATACTTCCACTCATTCACTCATCCATCCATCCTTTCTTTCATTATCTATCCATTCCCCCTTTCATTCATGCATTCATCCTTTCAGTAATCCATCCAGCCATTCAGACATTCCTTCACTTATTTACTCACCCACCTTTCCACATTATGAGCTGAGCCTTTGACTGCAGAGTTGCAGGCAGAAGAGGCCTATCAAGAACGAACTACAGCAAGGGGTGGGGTGCGGTGGGGTAGAGTTCACTATGCCCCTGCACATAGGCAGACTGAAAATATAGAAGTCATGCATGATGCACAGTGCCAGGATGTGAGGTTACTGTAACATGGTGTTGTTTCCAGGGCTTTAAGCAGTGTAAAAAAACTGGGGGGTCTCTTCAAAGGGGGTGTTGGATGTAATTAAGAGCGCAGTTTAAAACACCTAGGCTAAAAATCTGCGCTTAGCATAGTGTTGCGCCCGGCTGGTATTATGTTGTTTATGTCATTGCATCCAGATATATAATACAGCAAGTATCATTGCACCAACAACAAGCCAGGACTATTGGCATTGTCAATGGTTGCTAGTTCCTTAAAATAAAAAAGCAGCAACCATGGCTTTGTTGAATATAATATTGAAAATACTTCAGTTCAAAAATGATGAGACAGTAAAAGAACGATAACCTGTTCTTTTAAACTTATTTCGCAGGCTTCTTTAAATGAAGTGTTCTCTAACATTGCAGCATGGGCGTTTTACTTTTTATTATCTAACAGAAGGCCCTTCTGTACACTGAGGCAGGAGGCCGCCACCACATGCTTGAACACCCCTGACTGCCCCATTGTCATTCAGTAAGTGGCAATCAGCCCCATACAGAATTTCAATGGGCGGGAGGGGCTGCTCTTGTACTCCTGGAGGAGTGCGAGGCGCCTCCAGCAGCGGGGGTGAGGCCTCTCACAGGGGAGCAGCGCTGCTCCCTGTGATGGCCAAAATTACAGATAAAAGACCCATGGACTTTACGGACGGTTGGTCACCCTGGCACCTCATTACGGCGCACTGGGGTGCCGCGGCGCACAGTTTGGGAACCACAGCTTTACACACATGCACCACCCCAGCCAGCCTAAAACATTAATCATCCTGCTTAGTTGGTCAGGCATAATCTCTTCTCGGGGTTCTGGTGGATAGCAGATTTTGGTGAGTTTCCAATCAGACTACCAGTGTTTTTGCATGTTTTTTGCATGTTTTGGCGAAGCAGAAGAAATGTTGATCATGATACATTGGAGGAGAGATGGCTGGGAGAGAAGAGGAATCAAAATTAAATGGACTAAGTCTTTGTATTCCATATGGAGAGGGCGTCAAGAAACGAGTTCTGGACCCTACTCAGATGGGCACATCTTTGACTGCTAGATGATGATTGTAGGTGGAGTGAGAAGGCCTGGATACAATGACAATCACAAAAGTTATATAAAGACAGGCTAAACACTGACTGTCGGCAATCCGAGTCAGTCGGTGTCTCCCTGGAAATTAATAGGGGCATGTTCATTTCCACGGAGACGCCGACCGACTCGCTAGCCGACGCTTATCAAGGTGTCCGGTTTGTATTATTTGATACGTTTTGCACTAGGGATTTCAAGCAGAGCCAAATTTGTTCGTCTTCTTTTACCCAATTTAAAGAAAGATCATGCCCAGTGGAAAAGTTCATGTCAAATAGCACAGCCAAGTGATTTAAAGAATGGCTAACGAGGTTATCAATGACAAACTAAACAAATTTACCATATGAACCGCTGAGAAAAATGGCGTGACCAAGAACCTACAGGCATGAATATGATTAGGTTTATATAACAAGGCTTTCCATTTTAGCTTCCACTGCCGAAGCTGACTTCCTGAGAGTTTGCTATATTGACAGACCTGTGTCCCAAGAATAAAGAAACCTGCAGACCGCTGTTCAAAAGTTTTAAACTTTTTCTCAGAATTACTGCGTTGGGCCAGGTGAATGGAACATAACATTCATACAGCCCCAACAACCACCTTGCATCAAAGATCATTACTAATCACCAAAGGCCTGAAGAAAAACAGTACATAAGGAAATAGAGAATTTCTTGATGTGAATAATTGACAAATCCACACATTAGTGGTTCTCTCAGATTGTAGTGGCTCAAACACCGGATAACAGAATTTGTTTCTGTATCTATTTTGAGGTTCACTGAGGTCTAAAAATGCTAGACATAGCCTAGACCCTACATAGACGATTTGCTGTATGGAATGAGGACATAGGTCAATATTACCACATTGGACCTTACCAAAGGTTGTTTACACATTACAGTGGAAGAATTTAGTAAAAAGAAACTAGTGGGTGCCACTCTATTGGTTGTCTTCCAAATAAGATCACATGCTTTGGTTGGTTTCACATGAAGCCCGGTTACGATGGAGGTTCTTAAGTCAGGATGGTGTGATTGTATTTGGTAATTCCTATAAAGCCTGCATAAAACATATGTATATTGTATGTTTGCCAATACAGTTAGAGGTCTTGAAGCCAACCCCTAAACATGTACCCCAGGTAGTAAATCTGTATATTTCTTGGGCTCTTTAGTCTGGTCCGGGCCATTCAAGACATCACACCACTCAAAACCAAGAAGGTAGTGCAAGTGTTTTTGGGGGTGGGGTTGGAACATTACCATTGGTTCAGTCCACATTTTTACAACAAAGCAGCCTCTTTTACAAATCTCGTAAAGAAAAATTACAATCAGGTATGATGGAAGGATCCAACGCACAAGGCCTTTAAAGAACTAAAGCAGACTCTGTAAAAAGACAATTTAAATCTTGACTGCCTTCTTATCCCAGTCTTCCAAGAAAGAGTTGTCACCTGGAATCTTCATCTCTATGAAAGAATGTGTCTCAATCTGTTAGGCGTTTGACTGATTATTGTACAATATATTTGATCAGACTTTTTTCTTGGATTACTGATCATGCCTCCTGGATGTGGCCGTTAAAGCACAAAAGCTCTAGTCACAGTTTGTATGACTGGTCTTATCCTTCCAACTATTTAATTTGACATTGAAGCAATGGAATGGGACCTAGCAAGCCAATATGTCTTTCATTCCTAAGCCCATGGGCACCCTGTCAACTATCACTGCTCCGTAACAGAAGAAGGTAAGTGGGAGGATTTGTGAGAAGCAAAGGGCAGTGCTCCAGGTTTCTCTCAGCTATCTCTCTTCTGTACCTATATAGCTTCCATTATCTGGAAAAAAACAATAATGATACTTCTGTTCCCTTGATAAGGCCTAAGAGAGCCAGCTTTGATCTTATTTTAGAGTACCTCTTGTAGCACTACTTTTTTCATCCCTTCCACTACAGTCAACACTTGAAATTCTGACCTTTCTTCAGCTACTGGAGATGCCACTCACCTCAGCAGCACAGCTAGATACTGTGAAAGGATTCCTGACTTGCTAAGATACTTGAATCACAGACCATCCTTCTACGCTGCTCGAGTTATATATTTTTTTCGGTGTATTGGCACTATGGATTCTGGATGTTGTTTGGCTGATTGACTTTGGGTGGACCATAGCAGATGGGCAAAGAGAAAAGTAGGGAAAAGGAGAGGAGTCGAAGTGAAAGGAATCCAGGCCATGTTTTTTTCCTAAAGGGGTGACTCTAAGGAAACCTATTTAGTAGATACTGTCCAAAAAAGGTTGTGGGAGTTGAAGGTTGTGAGTTAGGGAAAAAACTCCAGGACCTTATGGAAAGCACAAATGATATTTCAAAGGGGTCTATAAACTGTCCAAAGACTACTGTTATTTTTTTTTTGTCTGGTCCAACAACTCATGTGAAGGGACAGAGGGCACCTTTTTGGAGAAACGTCCATGAAATGTGTGATAAGGCTTGTACTTGTCAAATCGCTGGTCTGGGGTTCGAGATAGTGTTTTTGAATAGGTAATTGCAAGCAGAACCCTATGTTCCTGCATAACTATTTCCTCAATCGTGTATAACCAGAAAACGCTCCTGAATGTTGAATGTTCGTTTAATATACTGCAGCGTGGTGCCGGACTTCACCTATGCATGTTTTTTGTTACAGGCACATTATGCTTTTAAAAGAGCAGTATGGAAAACAAGTTATTGTTAACTTGTTGAAAAGTAAAGGGGGAGAGGAAGTCCTGAGCCGGGCCTTCAAGGTAAAATCTACTTCCGTTTTTATGACATCTCAGGAAGTAAACGTCTAATGGGCTGTCTGTTGTCAATGACACGTTTTCTAACTCAAATGTTTCTTGTCTGTTTAGTTTGTGTACAGATTTGTGTGTTCATATCTATTGATTTGCATACTTTTACAAAAAAACACATTTCCTATAGAAAATACCAATTTTGGGATCTTTTGAGTGGAAAATCAAAGCAGAAGACAGTTGGTTTTACTGCCATCTCCTGCTAAGCTATTCTTCATTAGTTTTTTTTACCTGGTCAGCTCTGCAGTCATTTTTCTCCGATCTGTAGAGTGGGAGACTGTCTACAAAATGGCCCATTTATGTCTTTAAAATTTGAGAAAACCCCCTCCGGCTGTGAGATGTCCGTTATGATTCTTTGTATCTTGTCCACCAGGTCATGTGTAACCAGTTCTACCAGTAAAATATTCATTCATTCCTAATTTCCTAATTTGGTCAGTGCCATTTTAAAGATTTTTAGGGGACAGGGGTAAGAAATATATTTGTGCCCTGCATCCCCCCTTTTGGGACAACTTTGATTTTTTTTTTGTGTTGTTGCTATTTCAAGCCCTGTGTTGCCTAACAATACTGAATGATACATTCAGATAAAAAAAAATACAGATATACACAGAAGTGAGCTAGAGAGAAATGTCACTTTCCCAGAGGACCCCTTGGAAGGAGAGGCCCTTGGCAACTGTCCATTTGTTTGCCCATGCCCTAAAGCATCACTGTGTGAAGGTACCCTCCGGATCCCAGTCGTAATGTCAGGTAGCTGGCGGTTCTTTCAAATCGCATGCAGTTGTGTGAATGTTTGCACCCTGACCTAGACAAACCATCACTGCGAATTGCAACCATTAGATCTGCAGCAAGAAGTATTTATTGGTGTAACTGTTTGCATTTCAAAAAATAATCCTTTGCTTTCATGCTCATGGCATCTCTTCCCATCAGCCTTAATTTTAGAAGTGTGGTTAAATGAGGATTCCCAGAAGTATTCAAATGTAACTTCTTTAGTGGGTGGTTGTTTGCATCCACGAGTCAATGGAGCTAAGATGCCTGCCAAAATGCCATAACGTATCAAGTATGCTGTGGCATGTTTGCCCTTGGTTCTAGGCCAGCCTTCTCCAGCAAGTAGCTCGTGAGCTATGAGTAGCTCTCCAGTCAACCTGTAAGTAGCTCTCCTGTATACAGCCCAGCCTACTAAAGTAGCTTTTGCTTAGTTGAATTAATATATTTATACCAAAAACTTGAAAGTGTATATTTGAGACGAAAATGAGTCTATTTTCAGAACTCATACACTGATGTTTGAAGAAAAATGGTTGAATTTCCAAAATATTTTAGAAAGCTATTTGAGTGTTAACCTTTTTACATTTCTGCTAGTAACCCTGCCTAAGGCACTGAGGTGCTCGCTGCTGGTAATTTGGCATAGGGTGCCCACTAACGTAATCTTAACTGTTGTAGTAACTATTACAACACTATTAATAATTTCAGTAGCTCAGGGTGATTTTCATTGACCATTAGTAGCTCTTATAGAAATGTTTGGAGGCCGATGTTCTAGGCTGATAGTGGCTATTGGTGCAGTCTGGAAACAACTCAGTGGGTCTGTATGTCCAGGAAGCGCTGAACCTGCAAACATGTCGGAAACCACAATGTGTGAAATATTTACCACCAAAACACTAACTGGCATTCCCTGCAGTAGAAAAGAAAATATGCCGTTTGAAAGTGCTCAAAACAGGTCCTACGTGGCTGTCCTTCTGCCTAGTTAAAGTGTGTCTAGTTAAAGAGGGTCTTTTTAAAGTGGGTCTTGTGTCTTGTTAAAGTGGATCTAGTGGTTTATTACAGATAAAGCAGATACATTCATTGAGAGCTCTGGGCGCCAAACCAGTTCTCACCACCATTACAGGTGAAATGGGATTTGTGGCAGGGGTTCAGTTGTGTCTTTAATTGAACCATAATAATAATGTCAGACTCTTGAGGCTATAGAAATGTTTTAAGTAGTTATGGAACAACAGGGATCCTGCTTAAAACAAGGGGGCATTACCCTACTTCCAAGTCAGAGAGAAAAAGCGGAGCAGCCTCGTGCCTGTCTTGAGCTGGAAATGAGTAAAAAAGAATGCCGCAAAATCTGTGGCTTCAGCTGGTAGGTCAAGGTGATGCAGGCTCATCCGCACTTCCTTGCTATGTTATATCCTGCATATCATCAAACATTTTGAAAAGTTGATGTCTTATCCCTCAGTGCTAGTGCAGCAGAGCTTTTTGCTAAATTCCACACCGCGTGTTGCCATTGTTTTAAATTGCAAACCATACCAGGTTTAGTACCAGGGCCGGCTTTAGGGCGGTGCGAAGGGGGTGCCGCCCTGGGCGCTGACCTGGAGGGAAGACTGACCTCTGGGGGAGGGGGATTGAGGGGGCTCTGTGTTTAGCAATAATTTCTTATTTAAAAGCACCCGCTGCAGAGTTCATTGTGCGTCCAGGTTTCAGGTAGCACTTCAAATTTCAAGATAACTCTTGTGATTAATGTTCCGTTAGAGATGGGAGTTTTGTCTAGTGGCAGCTTTGACTTGCCATAAAGTAGCGCAGAGGGTTAATATGCCTGTTACAAAGAATAGATCTGTATTTTATGTGGATGGCGGAGTGGATTAGTAAAGCCGGCTTTTACCAGCGCTTTAATTTTTTATTTGAGAGTAGGGATATGGAGAATGAGGCGCTTTTTTGCCATGATAGTGTCGGAATCCGAGGAAGAGGTCGTGGGGTGCGCCAAAAAAGATTGTCACACTGGGCGTCACCAGCGCTAAGGTTGACCCTGCTTTGTACAGTTATTAAAACCTGCAGTCCTTAAATGTTTGCAGCTGATTAACAACGCATTTCCCACTGCTTGATTTGCAGAGGAAAGTGCTGGCCCAATATTCGGCTCAGGAGGCCAGGGCTGGTGCTATCGAAAGTCGGGTTGCCAAATACTTACTTTGTGTAGTCTTGAATGTCTGTTTTTCTCCCTCTTGCTCTGCATCAAACTTTGTTAAAAAAATAAATGGGAAAAATGCGTGCCAGTGTCCAAAAATCAGTGCCGGTGTCCAAAAATCAGTGCCGGTGTCCAAAAATAAGTGCTGGTCTCCTAAAATGAGTGCCGGTGGGTCCCACGTCCTAACACTGACTCGAATTAAGCCCAGCATTTGCCACTTATTTTACCACTATAGAGGTGTAAAAATATTAGTGTAACTTAGCATTAATCATGAAATGTTATACTTATATCTCTGTGAAGTTATAGATGGATCAATGAAGCTCTTGCAGCAGGGGCTGAGCCAATGTTTGCTGCACTTGGAACGTTGGCACAAATGAGGAGGCATCCTTCTACTTTATTGACCACTATACCTCGAATGGTTGCCAGATGTTGAGAAAAGCAGTGTGTCTCTTCCGAATTTATAGCAATGCATTATTGCATGTAGATTTTGAAAAACAATGAATACATCTGGTGGAAATGTGTGCACAAATTCGATGCAGATTTGTTGATTCCTGCCGAAGTCCGCGCCATACATGGATTTTATTAATTATTCAGATGCTGCCAAACCTGTGATGTTTTACTTCGTGCTGGCCACCATGCCTTTTCCTGCACAACACGATTGAGTAGAGCAAGAACAGTAAGCACAGGCCCGAGCAGGGTACAGACAGGGACCCCTGAACCTGCATGAGTCACTTTTCTATATATTCACTTCATCAAGACAATAAAGAATCTATCTCAATTCGCTGTTCTCAAGAAACAATACCAAGAAATACTGTTGACTATCACTCATTATTTGAGCCCTGAAGAAGTCTCAGTGTTTGAGACGAAACGCGTCGGCTAAGAAAGGAATCTATTTGTATTCTTGGATTTTTTTACCTTGTATTACTACAATAAAGAACTTTGGAAAAGAAAATTCTTACTGAAGCCCGGACTTATCTGTTACAAGACTGTATATTTCTAAATGCATTGTGGACTATTGAAACTATTGAGAAAACACTGTTTGGATGGGTGCTGATTCCATATCGTTTATTGTAATTTTCGGGCTTTGCCCTTGAAGGAACAGACAGGGTTGTGTTCCTTGGATTCAAAAGCACCATCCCCATTACTCTCAAGCCACAGGTAAAAGTAGGTGCATTATTCTCTTGCCTCAACCCTTGTTGTTGTATAGAATTAAGGGATTTTATTAACAATGCATTAAAGAATGTAACCCCCCTTATACCCTGAAGATCTCTTTAAATGGATTTCATTTTGTAAGTAAAACGCGTGTAGCTTTCTAATTCTTTCTAACCTTTGAGTTATCCTAATTGAAATTTATGGAGGCAAAAGTCCACCGTCAAGCTGTTAGAAATTACAACTTGCAATATCCTCATCCAGTTTGCACAGAGCCAGTTTGCACAAAAATACTTGAAAAGGTATCAACACTTTAAATTATATATTTGTACTTGCAAACTCGGCAAAATTAGTCTATAACTACTAATCACACAACCACAAATGTATGTCTATTTGAATGGTATGTCTAGCAATGCATAAGGTGAAAGCCTATCTGATATGTTCTGTCCTGGATTACAAAAGCACTGTTACAAATTCACTGAAAAAAAGATGTTTTCTCTTCCATTTTTTGCAATAGAAATTGCTGTGGGCCTCTTTGCATGCGGAAGATGTGCCTATGATCAATTTTGATTATCATCAGCTTGTGAAAGGCGGGAAGATTGAGAAACTAGAGAATCTTCTGAAACCTCAGTTGAAGTTGCACTTGAATGAATTTGGCATTTACGCAAAAGGCCAGAATGTAAGTCCATGGTGAGTCTTTTTTCTGACTTTTTCTTTTTGTATTGGTTCCAGAGCTCTGGCTGCAACCTTTGAACTGTGGCTGTGGTTCTCGTGGTCCATAGCAGGACAAAATGGCTGATTCATGTTTCGTTAACCAGTATAATTAACACATTTTGACTTACTGTAGTTGGACTTCCATAGAATCTAGGCCAATGGGAGATGTCCTGTTAATTCGAGCATGTGGCGCTGCCTATCAATGAGTTATAATGCCGGGAGAAGACCATGTGAGGCACCGGTCTAAAATTACAAAGCACATGCCATTTTATGTTAATTAAAAAAGAGTTTTCATAAGATGGCATGTGCATCTGTTACAGACAGTAAAATCGGATACATCTGCCCAATGAAAAGGATGTTATTTTGAACTACTGACAGCATAAGATACCCCACAAAGATGGCACTACAAGAATGGTCAGCGAATAGTTGTAGCCTCTATGGTTTCCTTAATGAATCTCTATTGCAAATAGTGTGTGTCCGCCCTTACCTACTTCAAGTGTGGCGAACTTTGCTGAAACCTTTTTTTTTTTATCAATCATTGAGTGAGAACATGCTGCCAAGCGATAATACTTTGTTTATCCGGGAGATCAAGCCGTTTAATTAGTCAATTTGCCAAGTTTATTCTTTTAGCCGATAAAATGCTGAACTCAGACTTAAAATCTTTCTAGACCATCGTAGAGTGCAGTAATACTTTTTAATATGGTTTTATACTGGTCAGATTCCTGATTATTTTAAGATCTGGTTTTATAATGGTAGGCTATGTTACGGCATGGTATGTAAGTACTGAGGCACTTTATTCTTATTTTGTACATTGATTCACAATGCTTATAGTTTTATCGAATTGTTAAATGGCTAGCTAATTGATACAATTAGTTCTTTTTATGATACTTGAATTGCTGTTTTAATTAATGTGTATACGTTGTATCTATGTTCCAGTGTGGTATGTACCCACCAAAGCATTGTAATTTTCTCTATCGTAATAGTTTAGAGTTTTATGGAACTTCGAATGGTTTTCCCCAATCAACATATTTTATTCTCAATATGCTTAATGAATTGATGTGCACATGCAGTATTAGTGGGTTTTTGTAATATTTGTTAATATTCAAACAAAGAATTATTATTATTAGTGACCGCATAAGTACATGACCGTTTCTTTGCAGTTGATTGCACCCATGTGCAGAATCTCTCGTAGGGTTGCCGAATAGCTGCGCAGTGGTGCTAAAGGTGATCACACGAGTGCATGATATAGAGACATCAGGCCCCCCATCAGACACCTTCCCTAGAGCTAAAGTACTTGCACAAATGGACGTAGAGCTCAGATATGTCACACCACATTCCCTATCTGAAGGCTCTTTAATTGACGAGGACTTATAATGTGGCCACGCATGGACGGTATATACTCTGTCCCCATGAATCGGGAACATAAACATGTGCCAAAAGAAATTAAGTCTAATCTATGATCCCTTCTGGTTCTGACTCAGACCATCTGCACATTATCACCTTTCGGTTTTAATTTGCACTTCTTTGGAGAGAATTTATGGTTGTACACATACACCAGCAAGAGGAGTGACCACTCTTGTGCGTGCATGGGTGCTGGCACTGTCACTTGTGCAAAGACGATATGTGCACCACATCAATGTGGCAAGCGCCCATGTGCTTCACAACCAAAGTGTGCAGGAGCACTCAAGATGCCACACACAAAAAGGGGCAAGTAGAAATTAAAGGAACTGTGTGTGTTCACTTCCAAATACTACATAGTTATAAAGGCGCTACTTCTATGCCTGAAGGCAATCCTCAGTGGAGTATATGTCAGAGGTGAGCAGAAGTGGCAACAGCATGCAATGGTAAATGAACTGATTCATAAGTGGGTACACCTGCCAAGTAAGAGTAACCACAAATGAATAGAATACGCGTATATTAAAGTAAACCGTCATTAAGTGGATATTCGTGAGTAAACACTGCTTCTATTTTTTCTTTTGATTTGGGTCCTGATTTGTGCTAGAATTTTGGTATTATAGTGGATACTACTTGCTAGTGTGATTACTTTACAGTTTCTTTCTTTGCAACACTGTGGTGTGAGGTGTTCTGTATTGCTTTGTGCAGGGAGGATTCCAATTAAACCACTAATAGCAGTTATTGTGTCTTGTTTTGCAAAATATTGTCTTTATACTGCTGAATATAGACCTTACACCAAAAAATTTACACAAGTGCAGAGAACAACATTCAGTGGTTACAGGAAGGAGATAGTAAAGTAACTGCATATGTAAAATCGGGTGATGATTTTAAACTTGCACCACAGAAAACATAAGCGTTGGTAACCAACATCCTGTTGGTTTCGAACCGCAGTGTCCAGCTCTTGTCATTTGAGTGTCCCACTTTTTCTGTAAAGATTGCAAAATCTGAACATTAGGTTGCTTAAAGATCCCTCGGTCCTTTGGTGTCACCACCTTAAGTCACTTCTCGACCATTATTAACTGAACCTATTTTTTCAGCAAATTGTACTGCTTTGTCTACCTGCCTTTAGAACCGAGACAAAAGAAGCAACATTTTAGAAGAACACTCACATATTCAGTATGAACAACCACACAGAGGTGGGTTGTGATTTTCTCAGAGTAAAGACAATCCTGTATTAATGGTAGACCATTCTGAAGTTGGAAAAGTAGGGCAATCTTGTTAGAGAAATCACGATGCATCTAAAGGAGTTTTTGTGTTGAAGATTATTTTCATGGTCTTTTTTCACAATATTTTTAAAATGTGCTACCTTCTTTCAACACGTTGGCTTAAGTCAAGCTTTATCTTTCATTTTGGTTTTGTACTGGGGAGGATATGACTCTTATGTATCCTATGCCACTGGGGGAACATAGAGGTTGGAATTTCTAATACAAGGTAGATATTGTGTATCCTGGGTGAAGTGGTAGGCACTATAATCTTACATGACGGTCTAAGCAGCAAAGTGTATTCAACGCATTTATGTAATGGAACCATCAAAAGACGTGCCCAGCTTCAACAGTGCCCTATTAGAATACTTTATTGTTTTCAATAAACTTTTTTCTTTGTTTGAAAAAACATGTAATATAAAGAATGTGTGACTCGTAACGTGCATTATAATTCAATAAAAACATCTCCAGTTTCTAGAGCCTCATAGGTTGTCATCAGAACTCCTGGATGGAGTTAATGAATCACAACGCACAGAGAGCCGTTATGTATTAATATTATATACATTTATATCTGTTATTATGTGTATATGTTCGTGAGTATAGATGTATTTTACATAGATGTAGATTCATTTATATAGATATAGATCAATTGTTTGATGGCTATTCCTGTTCAGAGTTTAACATTGGAATACTAACTGCGTTTGTGCGCATTTTCTGTCTTACCTTTCTACATCTGTTATACAGTTTTCAGAAAGGAAGCTTTCGAATGAACTGTCTTGACTGCTTGGATCGTACGAATAGTGTGCAGGCCTACATAGCACTTGAGGTGAGTCCATCATGTAGTTTTTATGGATTTCTAGTGGTATTTAGATCATGGCAGAATTCAGGGAAAATTCATTTTATGGGCAACTCTGAATGATAACTTATTGCCTTGTCATGCTGACCACTTGCAACATCTAGGAATATGTCCCAGGCATTCTGTGGAATTCTGAAATACCGCATCAGGTCGACAATGTCCATTCAGTTGAAAAGTTCTCACTTATCAAGACCTATTTCACCAATTTATGCTTGCCTTTTCCCAAATCTCACCGTGACCAGGTGTTTGCATTCCCCTTTCACCCTTCCGTTTTTTTTATTCCTACTCTTAAATGGAATTGCTGGCTAATTCCATACTAGAGAAAACCTTATAACAAATTATGTAAGAATAAAAAAAAGTGTAGATTTACTGTATCCCAAAAGTTCTACATTTCATTTTCAGTCGATTAATGTTTCTAGTGTGTTTTTTCATGGTTTTGTTGGTGAGCCTATGTGCTAATTAGCATTAAGGCAGTATTCATTCTTGGCCTGTAGAAAACAGATGCAACACATACACCTGTACATTTATGTACTCTTACTTCACAAAAGTGTTAGAGATCTCCCATTTAAGGATTTTTAAGTCCTATAATCTTTCAATCTTACACTATATATTTCTAGGGCAAATCACATTGGGTTTCGCCTAAAGTCTCAGGTAATCTCATGTATTATTTATTTTTTTAAACTCAATATCCACCCTATGTGGCCTTCAATAGCAGTTCCCTCAGTTTTAGCAAAGTGTGTCAGTAATGTTTTGTTTAGTGCTGTGGTTATAATAAGAAACAAACTAGAACATAAAGAACATGGGTTGTTGGAGTCCAGTTGGATCTGGAAGGAATCACATTTCCAACATTCTTACATTTTTGACTGAAAGGCTATCTTTCAAGTGAAGGAATTCCTTCGCTTTTGATGATTTTACTAAATTATCAGGAGCTTGGCTGAAACATTCGATGATGGTGCAGAAGGTTCCAGAGTTTAAAACCCTGCACTCTCTGTTCAGCTATCCTGTGTCTGCTATTTGAAGAAGTGATAAGGAATCAGGTGGGAGGTGGCTGGATAAGAGTACCGAGCAAGGTTTAAGTTATGTGCACTAACGTTTATAGGTATGCTGGGTGTTTGTTTCAAAAACTTTGTGGACCAAAGTGTCCTCAATTCTTTTTCTGGATTCCACTGGGAGTTAGTGTAGTGCTCTCTAGGGTGGTTGTTCCTGCTTTGCTTTAAGCACATCCAGGCTATATGATTTTGACGTTTTGTAACCTATCCATGAGTTTCTTTGTTAGGTCCTTGTAGTTCAATAGTCTAGGCATCCTATAACAAGGCATCTAATTAACTACTGGTGAGCCATTCACACAAGTGTGAATGTGTGCCATCACATGGAGAGTTGCACACTGGTTCCTTGAGCATGGCATTGATTTGAGACAAAAATTAATATACAGTATTATAGTTAAACCCTACCCCTCTCCCGCCCCATGTTCTTGACCTCTTTGAGAAAGCAGACCAGACCATATATTGCATGTAGGTGGTTTAATTGCAGAGTCTATTCTCCAAATTAAGCTAATGGATTTGGCTCCATTCATGCACTGGAAGCTTTCTCTCATCCTGTGACCAATGCTCGGTGTGAGTTAGACAGCAACTTGGCTTGACTTCCTGAGTTGTTCTCCAGATGGATGTGGACTTGGGTGTCATTTTGATGGAGCGTGGATATCCAAACCTAAACCTTTTACTGAAATCATCGAACAAATTTCCCCATTGGTTATATGGACCGTTGATAGTCCACTTGAAGAGTTGTATGGGAGCGAACATCAGAAATACATTTAAATTTCTGTGAAGCCAATACGACTCCACAATGAAGACTAAGAATCAGTTGTTTCAACCGTAAAGGTTTATTTAAAAACTTTTATTCAGCCAGTATATGTGCAGAGCAGGAACAGATGTAAAAAATGTAATAATACGATCTGGAGACTAAAGTGTGCCAGTAAGTTAAGTCATGATAAAATGAGATACAAGATAGTAACAGCCACATAGCAGAGGATACAGTTTGATGCAATCAGGTATTGAATAAAGAAGCTTGCCCTGTCTAACCATAAACTAAGAAGGAGAATTCTAAAGAGGATTTCTAAAGCTGAAGCATACAAGGTATCGGCATGAGTTCGAAGAAAATGCTTCATGCTTCGCATGAAGCTTTACACTCACAGAAGCCCACCAGAGCGAGATCTGTTCCCTCTCAGTCAAGGTAAAATCAGTCAGACTACCTATGAAACACAAATTAAAAGAACAACTAATGGTTGCTGGAACATTCATAGCTCATTCCCACCACTGAGAGTCAATCCAATAACCGCATTTGAGGGTAACCAGCATAATTACCATCTCCACACAGTCTGGTACATATCTGTGGCTTTGGATGTTGCATCCTCCTGATACACCGTGAACAATAGGCATTTCTCTCACCATCGTTGCTCCACGTTCGCTTTCTTCGCCTAGGCCTCAGTATCAGCAGTGTAATGCATAACAATAAGCCTTTCTCTAACTAACGAGAAATTAAATATCGCACCTGCAAATGATAGTGCTGTTTTTCCATTTTGTATAATTTTTCTCGAAAATTCATTTTAAAAAAGAATTAAAAAAAGATATATATATCGCACCTGCAAAGGAAAGAAACCAGCATACTGGCAGCATTAAAGCAAACATTTTTCAGCTCAGGCCTAACATCAAGCTAAGTTAACTCAAAAATCAAAATGGATGCATGTTACAATATTATATCAATAGAAAGCAAACAATCATTATTAAATGTGAATATGTAATGAAGTTGGTTACATCAGTCTATTAAGCAACTCAGATACTCAAATTAGTCTTTATTCGATATTTTCAATCATAAAAGACACAAATACAATACATGCAATATCATAAAATACCATAAAATACCGTAAGAAATAGTCCTTGCAATTTAGAATTCCTTAAAAATATAATTAGAGAAGGAATTTTTCGTTAAAATCGTACAGTTCTGTATAAAATAATTTAATATCATTTGATGGTGGTAAAGGTAGTGGCTAGGATTAATATCCTTAGGTTTAAAAGAAAAATTTAAAACACCATATATAAAAACAGATTATTCATGGAAATACAGTACACAAAGGATACACCTCACTAGATCTATATGCAAGTTAATTAATGCAGAGTAGTAACTGCGGTAGCCTCCAAACTTGTTCTTCTAAGGGCCCATGTCCAGCGCAGAAACTTCGCCATCGCTATAGCTACGTCTTCGCGTGTGTCTGTTTTCAAGGTACGCAATGCTGTTTGGCAAGATCTTGTGCCAAGGTTTAAACAGATCGGCTTGAGCCATTTGTGTTGAGGATCCTTATATGCTGCGCACACAAACAATACATGAGCTATAGACTCTTCCATAGTTAAGCACATAGGGCATTTAAGGTCATATGTAGGTAGCTAAATACTGGTCGGTAACGGCTGAAAATCGGTAATTATCCCATTACCAATCGGTATTTAGCCTTTTCTAATGTAGGAGGCAGGTTTTAAGGATTCGGTAATTTACCGATTCCTTATTTTAAGGAATCAGTAAAATACAGTATCCTTAAAAGCTATGTAGGTGGCACTCAAGTGAGTGCATTTTTGCTATCAGGATTAGTTATTTACCACCAACTACAAGTTGGTGGTAAATACCGAATACCCCAAATAATGCAATTTTTTGCTTTTTTCTCAGTGCCATGTGGCAGACATACATGCCCTTAGGGCATATATGTGCGCCACATGTGCACACAAGCACGAATCAGGGGTGCAACAGGGTGTCAATGTGACACCCTGCCACCCTTGAATATGCTCCCCCTATTACCAATTCGTTATTTACCGAATCGGTAATAGTAAATGGCTTCCCATTCATTCCTATGGACCTCCAGGCCCATAGGAATGAATGGGAACGTGCTTCCTTATTACTGAATCGGTATTACCGATTCGGTAATAACGAATATTACCGATTCAGTATTTTTTACCGAATTTTTAGCTACATATGAAATACCGATTCCTAAATACCGAAGCGGTAAAATTCGGTATTTAGGAATAGGTATTTCATATTTACCTACATCTGGACCATAGTGCCTAAAACATTATGCCACTTTGACATAAAAGATTTTGTGGGAAGGGTACCCACTCTAAATTGGTGATATAATTTCCTATCGCAAGGTCTTGCGATGAAATCCCAGTAAGCTTCAGGCCTGAATTCATACTTATGTTCTAAAAAGATACCTGTCAAGGAGGTGCTACTCACCAATGACATTGACTTGTAACTGACCATGTCCCTATAGAGGGCTTTGTAATCATTGTTAGTTGGAAACCGATTCCCCACTGGGTCCTCCCACAGATGGCTGAGCCCCATATCAAGTAATGTGCCCTTGATCTTTTGTAGCCAATTAATTTTTGAAGTTGTGTCTGCTTCTCTAATATGCTTTACTGCATTAGCATATGGTGCTAACCCCGGTGTTGTCCATAATCGTCTCTAGTAAGCCAGGGGTCTAAAACCCGCTGCCTCCTCAAATGAAGTACATCCCAAATCTAATAGTAGGGGTTTAAGAGGAGTCGAATGAGGGAGACCAGTAAGTGATCTCAGGAACTTATTTTGAGCAAGGACTAGGGAAGCTAGATTTTCAAAACCCCAGAGCTCTGCACCATAAATTATGGATGCCCTAATTTTCCCTTTATATATTGTTAGAGCTGGCCCTACCGGTTTGGTATGGGAAAGTCTGTGTTCTATTAGTAGGGCACCTGCTAATTGGTTATGCCTGAGGACTAACAAATCTATCTGGGGTGTCCAGTTCATCCTCTTACCCATTGTTACACCCAGATATGTAAAGGTGTCAGTTTGCTCCAGGGACGCATTGTTTATCTCTACTCTGCCTTTTACTATTTTATGTTTATGCAACACCATGAACTTGGTCATATCGATGTTAACTACTAGCTCATGGTCGTTGCAAAAAACAGTAAATCTGTCGAGGGCACGTTGCAGACCGGATTGAGTTTGACAGAATTAAAGTATTGTCTGCAAACATTAATAATGGAACCTATGAGCCGGCAAGAGTAGGGGCATCAGTTGGGTAGGCAGTATAATATGAGATAACCTTGTTTATTAACAGGGAGAAAAGTGTAGGGGCCAGAATGCACCCTTGCTGTACCCCCTTATTTACTGGGAAGCGATCCGTTAATTCGCCCTGTTGTCCCCACCGTACCTGGGCATAGTTAGACTCGTTCAGTTTATTGATAAAAAGTAGGAGCTCGGGGGCATCCCTGCTTCCTTTAATGTGTCCCATAGCTTGTATCGGGGCACCAGGTCGAATGCTGATTTTAGGTCTATAAATGCAGCATATAGAGTCGCCCCGGCTAAAATCACAGTGCTCCAATAAATCATCATGAATCTAAAGACTTGGTTGATAGTACTGACATGGGGACGAAAACCCGCTTGATAGGTGGATAGAATTTCCTGATCATCTATCCATGTGTTTACTCTACTCAGCACGAGTCTGGCCGCAATCTTTTGTAATGTGTCAATTAGGCTTATTGGCCTATAATTACTTGGATTGGCATGATCCCCTTTTTAGGGCTCGGCCTACGTCACGCCTGCGTAAGCAGGGGGGCGGAGCTCCGAGCTCCTTATGTTAGGGGTCTCTGGATAGTGCAGGAAAAATTCCTCAATGCGCGAGATTTTTCAGTCGTTTAAATTGCCATATGAATGGTAATTGGTCCTCGCGGTGCCCTATTTTTAGTAGCCTGCACGTAATAGGCCATATGTTTTCTGCTTCAGCTCTTCCGCCATATCCTGAGAGGTTATGCGCACGGCAGTGCAATAAATTAACAATTAGAGCGGTCAGGGCGCTGCGGTAATAGAATCCAGATGGTCTGGGCGCGTTCACCAGTCTGCCGTGAGTTTAGCGTGCGCGCGTCCCTTTGCCTCCTTTCATGTTTAAGTGTTGGCCTTTTGCCAGATGCCGGCTCGCAGAGGCGTCTGATATTGCCTCTCCCTGCCTGCTCCTTACTGCAGCTCACAGAAGCCTCTGCCCCCACCGCTCCTCACTGCAGCCCCCACCACTGGAAACGACAGGCTGGGAGCTCACAGAAGCCTGTGACATCGCCTCTCCCAGCCAGCTCGGCCTTTCAGCCCCCACCACTCCTTACTGCAGCCCCCACCACTGGAAACGACAGGCTGGGAGCTCACAGAAGCGTCTATATTGCCTCTCCCAGCCTGCTCGTCCTTTCAGACCCCACCGCTCCTCACTGCAGCCCCCACCACTGGAAATGACAGGCTGGGAGCTCACAAAAGCCTCTGACATCGCCTTTCCTAGCCTGTTCGTCGTTTCAGCCCCCACCGCTGGAATTGATATTAAAAGCATGCTTTTGATATACATAGATATGCTCTGTTGCTGCCTTGGCACACTACCTGTTGTGAGTGTGTGAGGGAAGCTTGCACCACTGCTGCTTGTGATGTCCTTTTTGTGAGTATGAGGAAGAAGTAGATCACAAGCAGCAGTGGTGCAAGCTTCTTACACTCACAAGGAGACCACAGCAGCAGAGGTGCAAGTTTATCACACTCACAAGAAGGAGATCGAAAGCAGCAGCGGTGCAAGCTTCCCTCACACACTCACAGCAGTTACTGTGCTAAGGCAGCATCAGCAACAGAGCAAGAGTCCCTTACAAAGAACAGGCACAGCACAGAGATGCACAATGCAATCTTCTCATACTCACAGGCAGCAGCGGTGCAAGCTTCTCCCACTCACAAGGACATCACAAGCAGCAGCGGTGCAAGCTTCTCACACTCACAAGAACGACATCACAGGCAGCAGCTGTGCAAGCTTCTTACACTCACAAGGAGACCACAGGCAGCAGAGGTGCAAGTTTATCACACTCACAAGAAGGAGATCACAAGCAGCAGCGGTGCAAGCTTCCCTCACACACTCACAGCAGGTACTGTGCCAAGGCAGCAGCAGCAACAGAGCAAGAGTCCCTTACAAAGAACAGGCACAGCACAGAGATGCACAATGCAATCTTCTCATACTCACAGGCAGCAGCGGTGCAAGCTTCTTACACTCACAAGGAGACCACAGGCAGCAGAGGTGCAAGCTTCTCACACTCACAAGAAGGACATCACAGACAGCAGCGGTGCAAGCTTCTCAAACTCACAAGACCGACATCACAGGCAGCAGCTGTGCAAGTTTCTTACACTCACAAGGAGACCACAGGCAGCAGAGGTGCAAGTTTATCACACTCACAAGAAGGAGATCGAAGGCAGCAGCGGTGCAAGCTTCCCTCACACACTCACAGCAGGTACTGTGCTAAGGCAGCAGCAGCAACAGAGCAAGAGTCCCTTACAAAGAACAGGCACAGCACAGAGATGCACAATGCAATCTTCTCATACTCACAGGCAGCAGCGGTGCAAGCTTCCAACACTCACAGGAAGGACATCACAGGCAGCAGCTGTGCAAGCTTCTTACACTCACAAGGAGACCGCAGGCAGCAGAGGTGCAAGCTTCTCACACTCGCAAGAAGGACATCACAAGCAGCAGTGGTGCAAGCTTCCCTCACACACTCACAGCAGGTACTGTGGCAAGGCAGCAGCAGCAACAGAGCTAGAGTACCTTACAAAGAACAGGGACAGCACAGAGATGCACAATGCAATCTTCTCATACTCACAGGCAGCAGCGGTGCAAGCTTCTCACACTCACAAGAAGGACATCACAGGCAGCAGCTGTGCAAGCTTCTTACACTCACAAGGAGACCACAGGCAGCAGAGGTGCAAGCTTCTCACACTCACAAGAAGGACATCACAGACAGCAGCGGTGCAAGCTTCTCACACTCACAAGAACGACATCACAGGCAGCAGCTGTGCAAGCTTCTTACACTCACAAGGAGACCACAGCAGCAGAGGTGCAAGTTTATCACACTCACAAGAAGGAGATCGAAAGCAGCAGCGGTGCAAGCTTCCCTCACACACTCACAGCAGTTACTGTGCTAAGGCAGCATCAGCAACAGAGCAAGAGTCCCTTACAAAGAACAGGCACAGCACAGAGATGCACAATGCAATCTTCTCATACTCACAGGCAGCAGAGGTGCAAGCTTCTCACACTCACAAAATGGACATCACAGGCTGCAGCTGTGCAAGCTTCTTACACTCACAAGGAGACCACAGGCAGCAGAGGTGCAAGCTTCTCACAAGAAGGACATCACAGACAGCAGCAGTGCAAGCTTCTCACACTCACTAGAACGACATCACAGGCAGCAGCTGTGCAAGCTTCTTACACTCACAAGGAGACCGCATTCAGCAGAGGTGCAAGTTTATCACACTCACAAGAAGGAGATCGAAAGCAGCAGCGGTGCAAGCTTCCCTCACACACTCACAGCAGGTACTGTGCTAAGGCAGCAGCAGCAACAGAGCAAGAGTCCCTTACAAAGAACAGGCACAGCACAGAGATGCACAATGCAATCTTCTCATACTCACAGGCAGCAGCGGTGCAAGCTTCTCACACTCACAAGAAGGACATCACAGGCAGCAGATGTGCAAGCTTCTTATACTCACAAGGAGACCACAGGCAGGAGAGGTGCAAGCTTCTCACACTCACAAGAAGGACATCACAGGCAGCAGCGGTGCAAGCTTCTCACACTCACAAGAACAACATCACAGGCAGCAGTTGTGCAAGCTTCTTACACTCACAAGGAGACAACAGGCAGTAGAGGTGCAAGTTTATCACACTCACAAGAAGGAGATGACAAGCAGCAGTGGTGCAAGCTTCCCTCACACACTCACAGCAGGTACTGTGCCAAGGCAGCAGCAGCAACAGAGCAAGAGTCCCTTACAAAGAACAGGCACAGCACAGAGATGCACAATGCAATCTTCTCATACTCACAGGCAGCAGCGGTGCAAGCTTCTCACACTCACAAGAAGGACATCACAGGCAGCAGCGGTGCAAGCTTCTCACACTCACAAGAAGGACATCACAGGCAGCAGCTGTGCAAGCTTCTTACACTCACAAGGAGACCACAGGCAGCAGAGGTGCAAGCTTCTCACACTCGCAAGAAGGAGATCGCGAGCAGCAGTGGTGCAAGCTTCCCTCACACACTCACACCAGGTACTGTGCCAAGGCAGCAGCAGCAACAGAGCAAGAGTCCCTTACAAAGAACAGGCACAGCACAGAGATGCACAATGCAATCTTCTCATACTCACAGGCAGCAGCGGTGCAAGCTTCTCACACTCACAAGAAGGACATCACAGGCTGCAGCTGTGCAAGCTTCTTACACTCACAAGGAGACCACAGGCAGGAGAGGTGCAAGCTTCTCACACTCACAAGAAGGACATCACAGGCAGCAGCGGTGCAAGCTTCTCACACTCACAAGAACAACATCACAGGCAGCAGTTGTGCAAGCTTCTTACACTCACAAGGAGACAACAGGCAGTAGAGGTGCAAGTTTATCACACTCACAAGAAGGAGATGACAAGCAGCAGTGGTGCAAGCTTCCCTCACACACTCACAGCAGGTACTGTGCCAAGGCAGCAGCAGCAACAGAGCAAGAGTCCCTTACAAAGAACAGGCACAGCACAGAGATGCACAATGCAATCTTCTCATACTCACAGGCAGTAGCGGTGCAAGCTTCTCACACTCACAAGAAGGACATCACAGGCAGCAGCTGTGCAAGCTTCTTACACTCACAAGGAGACCACAGGCAGCAGAGGTGCAAGCTTCTCACACTCACAAGAAGGACATCACAGGCAGCAGCGGTGCAAGCTTCTCACACTCACAAGGAGACCACAGGCAGCAGAGGTGCAAGTTTATCACACTCACAAGAAGGAGATCACAAGCAGCAGCGGTGCAAGCTTCCCTCACACACTCACAGCAGGTACTGTGCCAAGGCAGCAGCAGCAACAGAGCAAGAGTCCCTTACAAAGAACAGGCACAGCACAGAGATGCACAATGCAATCTTCTCATACTCACAGGCAGCAGCGGTGCAAGCTTCTCACACTCACAAGAAGGACATCACAGGCAGCAGTTGTGCAAGCTTCTTACACTCACAAGGAGACCACAGGCAGCAGAGGTGCAAGTTTATCACACAAGAAGGAGTTCACATTCGTGGAGCAGGTGAGGTGTTATCAGTGTTACTTAGCTATGAATGCGCAGCAGGTGCAGTGGCACCAGTGTGGCGTAGCTATCATTGGTGCAGCATGTGCAGTGGTACCGGTGAGTGGTAGCTACCATTGGTGGAGCTGGTGCATTGGTAGTGTTGCTTAGCTATGATTGTGCAGCAGGTGCAGTGGCCCCAGTGTGGCGTAGCTATCATTGGTGCAGCATGTGCAGTGGTACCGGTGAGTGGTAGCTACCATTGGTGGAGCAGGTGCAGTGGTGTGTTGCTTAGCTATGATTGTGCAGCAGGTGCAGTGGCACCAGTGTGGCGTAGCTATCATTGGTGCAGCATGTGCAGTGGTACCGGTGAGTGGTAGCTACCATTGGTGGAGCTGGTGCAGTGGTAGTGTTGCTTACCTATGATTGTGCAGCAGGTGCAGTGGCACCAGTGTGGCGTAGCTATCATTGGTGCAGCATGTGCAGTGGTACCGGTGAGTGGTAGGTACCATTGGTGGAGCTGGTGCAGTGGTAGTGTTGCTTACCTATGATTGTGCAGCAGGTGCAGTGGCACCAGTGTGGCGTAGCTATCATTGGTGCAGCATGTGCAGTGGTACCGGGGATTGGTAGCTACCATTGGTGGAGCTGGTGCAGTGGTAGTGTTGCTTAGCTATGATTGTGCAGCAGGTGCAGTGGAACCAGTGTGTGGCGTAGTTACCATTCGTGGAGCAGGTGAGGTGTTATCAGTGTTACTTAGCTATGATTGCGCAGCAGGTGCAGTACCACCAGTGTGGCGTAGCTACCATTGTGCAGCAGGTGCAGTGGCACCAGTGTGGCATAGTCACACACACCACCAGCCATCAGTGCACGCATCAATTGTTAACGCATCCACAATTAACTATTGTAGCAATCTCAGTATGGTACACTTTACTTTTAAACATATTCATGTAAAGCACAGCATGCCACCATTGCTACAATTCAAATCTAACCCACATTATTCCACTACGCACCACATGCACACACTCCATAGCACATGGCGAAAAGACATTGCCATTTACAATGCCATTAGCTCAAACTCAAATAAATCCGAGCCCGATTGCATTTCCAATGCTTGTTTGTATATTGGGATTATTTCTGTCCCACACCAGGATTCTGGTATGGGGGCACCTCTAGCCAGGGCATTGGATATGACATGGATGTATTTAAGCCAATTCTTCCTGTTGTGTTTAAATATGTCGGCCGGAATGCAATCCGGGACAGGGGCCCTGCCTGCAGGGACACCGCCCAAAACTCTTTCAATCTCCCCCATATCAAAGGTTAAGACAAGAACAGAGGTTATTTCAGGAAAGTGTATGGGGGTGACTATTGTGGAAGCAAATTGGGCGTGTTAGTGCAAAACCCATTGTTCTGGTGGCACATTATTGACTGGTACAGGCCCTATGTCTCCGCTACCCCATTTAACTGTTTGCCAACATTTCTGCCAGTTTTTACCATTACTTGCATGTAGCAAATCCTTCCATCTATTTTCATCAAAATTCTTCTTTGCCCTGTGTTGCATTTTTTGTATTCTAACCTTGCATTTTTTACCTCCTGTGGTACTCCCAACCTGATTGCTTGAGAGAGGTGCCTAAAAGCAATTCTGCTGATTTTTGAATTACATGCCTGGTAAATCTTTTGTTTTTAGTAAAAAAAAACTTTCAGCTTAACAAAAAGGTCCTCGTGAACCTTCATACAGAGAGAGAGTCATCGTGAATATCTAGAGTGGACAGAGTTGTTAATGTGCTTTCAGGAGATAGCTTCATCAGATCTAGAGTGCTATCATCTTCTGATACCACTGCCCATTTTAGCCGATGACAATCTTGGGACATAATTACATCTGCTGTCACTATTTCGGTACTTGCCCTTGGCGGATCCTGACCCTTTATCTCTAGAGTTAGCAATAACTGATCGTGGTCACTCTCCATTCTACGTAGGATCTTCATATCCAGAAGTCTGGCCCATAATTCTAAATTAATAAGAAAGTAGTCAATTCTGCTACTTCTTATCCCATTATTAAAGGTGTGGTTGCCTTCGCTGTCTGATATCGACCTCCCATTAACAGCCCTTAGACCCCTCTCCAAGCATAAGCTTTCTAACTGGAGAGCCAGCCACCTCAGTCCATTTATTCATTGGGGGCAGCGTTTAAAGCTGAATCCCCCATTTAGAATCCTCATCACTGCTAAGACTACAATCTTCATGGCCAAGGGGCTCAAAAGTGCAGTTGAAGTCACCTGCAATTACCAAATGATTTACCCCTTTCATGGCTTCAATAAAAATATTCAATTGGGAGTCAGTTGATGATGCTTTCCCACTCGCTATCCCTCTCACATACACATTGATCAATATAAAATCTGGCTCAAATTTTGATCGGACTTTAATGGCCAGAATGTCAGGGCTATCGATTATTAACTCTTCAACCTGATAGCCTGTCTGTTGTCTAACCCAAATAATCAGCCTCCCACAGGGTCTCCCTTTATGTCTTGCGGTTGCCAGTTTACCGAAGGCTAGATTACCAGGACGAAAAATCATATTCAATGACTAAGTCTCCTGGAAAACAATAATGTTGTGCTCCTCTATGAAACATGACCAATCAGATGACGTGATCTTAGATGGTAGGCCGGCAATATTCCAAGATATAAATGTTAATGAGGAAGAGGCCGGACTACCACCCAAAGCTAGAGGTATCGGGATCTCCGTACTCTCTGGATGGTTGGAATGTATTCTCTAGTCCCGCATCGGCGACTGGAGAGAGAATAGGCTGAATATCTGTGTGCTCTGCCAGAATTGGGGTGACTGAGTGTAGTCAGTCGCATGCATCTAGGTCAGACAAAGGGGCAAATCTGTTAGTGAGATTTAAATGTAAGGATCTATGTATGCTTCTTGGGGGGTCCAGGGCTGTCTCACTACACTTGGTGAACCCCTCCCTATTAAGGGGTGGAGGTGGGGTCTATAGAAGAACCCTAATGGCAGGACAGAGATTTTGTCAGAATGACTTACTGAGTTATTACCTAGACGATGCAAGAGAAGTCTAACAACATACTCATTAAAGTTGGCAACTACACAATCTCCCATCCCTTCCTTCCTGGAGGGTCCTATCAAAGCAGATCATCTGGCCATGATCATCTGTTTATAAATATCTCCATCCCAAATCCCAACACCCTTCAGTTGTGTGTTCAACCAGTGCATAACTTTAAATAGTAATTGTTCAGTGGTTTCAGTCTGTCCTTCGCGCAGTTCTGAACCATATGTCCCTGGTAAAGAACTGTCCTGTCTTGCTATAGCGCAGATAGTATTTGGGTTTGCCATTGATGCGTTATTAGCTGCTGTTGCTGCGGAGGAGCGTTCATCGCCCGGAGAACTAGTGATGGATTGAGCGAATTCACTCAACATGTTCCCTATCTCAGCTGTAGCAACCGTGGCAACATCTAGATTGGTAGCTGTGGTGAGGGTCTTCCTAAAGGGTAATATTTCATTGAAGGTAGTTTTGTGGATTTGGGATTTGGGTTTGACTGAGACAGTGTTACTCGACTTGCAAGGTATAGGCGCTGATGGCAACTTGGTTTGAGCAAATAGGCCCTCAAGGACAGAGATTAGACTTAGCCTGTAATTCAAAGTTGTTTAGTCTTTCCTCTATCTGGCTCAGTCTATAGATGATAGGGTTTAGAGATTTCAGGAGTTCGTTTTCCAATCTCTTCCACATAGCCTCATTAGCTTCAGGGCATAAATCGCCTGTTGGATCAAGATTCCGAGCTCCAGCAGAAAGGGGGGCACTGTCTGCTATAGTAGGTGGATCTAATGTGGCGCCTCCTCCATTTTTGTTTGTCCTGGGAATTTTTGCGATTTTTGGTCTCTGTGGACCCCCTCCCCTCTTCCTCTTCACTGTGGGTCTGGGATTACTTCGAGGCTTTTATTTTTAGTTAGGTTAGGGGTGCAGACGTCGTAGAAATTTGTTGAAGTGGGTTAATTGTAGCACACTCTTGCACGATCTCAGCAGATGACTGTGTGATAGGCACTTCCACTGTCCCATTTAGAGTCTGTAAAAAGTCACTCACCTTATTAGTATTATTAATAGCAGTATTAGGGCAGCGGGCGGGGGTATGAGCAGAGGACAAGCCACCCAGAGATGATCTTTTAGACAATAGGGGTTCACGGGATAGGCGGCGCTCTGTGATTGCTATCTCATGTTCGAGAACAGAGGTCGCTCTGAGTAGAAATTGATCCAGTGTCCCCACCACGCTTTCACTGGGTAGCGCTCTTCTCCCCTTTCCCTTGTTCATCTTAGGACGCAGATTAATATCTGTTTGAAGGACCCGATTAATTGCGAGCTTTGATAAAGACAGAGTATGAATATATTAGCGAGACTGACCTTAAGTTGATGGGGCACTCAGAGGGGGGGCCCAGCCCAGTCTCCTCCGGTCACTGGTGGGCTTAGACCGGTGCCGCGAGGCGTGATGTAGGCTTTCCCCTGGGTGCTCAGCTGTAGCGCGTTGATGGCAGGCAAGGCTTCCTGGGACTTCCAGTCCCCTCAATTACTCTGCTTCCTCCTCCAGCTCCAGCGATAAGGCTCCCCAAGGAATACACAACATTGACCGCTCGTGAATTCAAACCGAAGTCCGCCACCGTAGCAATTCCTTTAACCGGTGACTGTCAATTGTCCGCGATAACAACCAATCCCCTGACTCTTGAGAAATCTATTTAACTTAAACATGAACTCTTAATGATCGTACTGGTTACATACTATGAATTAATTTAAATGTGTTGCACATGCTAACCTGTTCCATGCGTTGGACAGCCGGTAGCCGTCCAACGCTACGGTGCTCTTCTGCGTCTGACGGCTCCCGGCCATCCATGCATATGGCACTGGAAATCCCTCTGGTGTGGGCACCAGAGGTATTTCCTTTTGCCTAAAACAGCCTCAGGAGCTTCCCCAGCTCCAGATGCTGTTTGGATTGTTTCACTGAAACCGAAACTGAAATGAGCCGATCGGCCTATTTCAGTTTCGCTGCCAATGTGCTTGTGGGGCTATCTCAGCCTCCCAGGCATACGGGAGAGACCTAGTTGGAAAGGGTAGAATCTTCCCTTTCCAATGCTATCCCTGCTTGGGGATTGCTGCAGGAGGTTCTACCTACTTTTAGAAGTGGGTAGAACTTGTTTTTCCAAGAGCTTAAATGTTCTGTTTGCCAAATCTAGATATTGTTGGGTGTTTGTCTGCAGTGAAATCCACACTAACCAGAAAATGTCAATGAGCGTGCAAAGGACACGGAGATAACAACATATGCCCAGTAACTGAAAAATAAAACGTTGTGAACACAAGGGTTTGTGGAAGTTCATCCAACTACAAAACCCACAGAGTTGGCAAAAGTGACAAACACCAGACAGTGGTGTGTACCCTAAGGTCATGAGAGACAGACACACACCCTACATGAAACAAAAGCACTACCTATCACACTCTGACAAATTAGTGGAAGTCCCAAATATCCACACCTCACCCTATTTCTGAGTCTGCACCCTTGGAAATTCCAACAATCAACTGCCAACCGACTGAACACAGATACACCCAACAAGTGATGGACATTGCATTATTCCAAACGGTGTGGCATAAGATGGTTTTGAGTTTTTAAGCATTGGTCCATTTATAGGGAGCGGAGTTATCCTGGATATAATTTCTTTGCTTGACTAACACTTTATTGTGTGGAAAAGAAGTACATGGATTGAGTTGATGTTTACTCCAGTGTAAATAGCATCTTTATACAATGCATTGTTCAAAATGATATGACATTAATTTCATTGTATTGCTGCACAGGGTCTACGCACTCAACTGGAGAGCCTGGGAGTGATCGACAAGAAGTCTGTCCTTGAGCGTTTTGAGGAGTCCTACAAGGCAATGTGGTCTCTAAATGCACACAATTTAAGTCGAGTTTTCACTGGCAGCCGAGCACTAAAAGGAAAAGCAAAAGTATGAAAAATGTTTACCCTATTTCAGTCAGATTTTTGTTTTGAGCTTATTGTTGCTATGTAATATACGATTGTTTTTATCTTTGAAATACAGGTTGGGAAGATCAAAGACGGAGCAAGGTCTGTATCCAGAACCATACAGACAAATTTTTTTGATGGAGTGAAGCAGGAAGCCATTGACTTGTTACTCATGGGGGATTTCTATAGTGAAGAATATGCAGACAAAGGAAAGATGTTAATGGGCAACGCAGCTCTTCTGGGTAAGTCTAAAGTAACTAGGTAGCATCCATTTTGTAAATCCTCATGCTCATCTTTTACAATGTGAAGTCCTGAAAGACATATGTGTATACACTGATTTGTACATTGGTTGACCAAACTGTGTTATTATCATGAACACAGACTTAAAACACATTCAATTAAGATATTACATTTGTAATACATTGAGGTGAGAGCCGTTACAGACTTTATTTGCATTGCACTGTACTCAAAGAAATTTATAGTAACTTTTAAAGGTAGCTGTCCGTTCACATGAATGCCTCAATCTTTACCCCATTATGCACATAAGGTACTGCAGTTTTATAACAATAAATGCACAAAGATATTCTCTAAAGGCTTTCTTGCAAACATTAGTTCATCCATTGAAAACCAAGCACAACATTTATGCTGATACTGACCCGTCTAAGATTTGGCATAATTTAGTATTGGTGCTGTATGTGTTAATGATCTGTGATGCCTTTTTACACCATCCTTGCATGCTTCAACTTCCCATCAACATTTGTTGGCACGGATCTAATGTTTGAGTGTTCTATCTACAAAGGCAGAATATCAACAATTGAAAGACTTGGCCTGATTTGTGAGTTATGGAGTATTTTTTTCATTTATTAAATCCCATCTGGATGGGCTCGAAGACACATCAATTAAGCAGCTGGGACCCAAAGATGACAGTTTGTTTTCCTCACTTATCTACATGGGATCGGTGTTTAACTTGTGCCGTGGTTTCCAGTGCTCGGCGCCGCCCCTTTATTGTCCGCTCCGGCTCTAGTAGCAGTCCACCACATGATGGTGCTGTCTTTTAAAATTTTAGATGAGCTCACAACCGTGTTTGTTAAGTAAATATACATTGAAAATAAACATACCAGCATCTCATGCCATTATTAAAGCTTTATGTGACATGAAATAGTATTCATTGTACACTTGTAGGAGTGCGTTGGTTAGGTGGTATGTTGGCACTGTCATTGGCAACGCTGGCAGGGTATGGGTGCTGCAGGCTGCAGTGGCCTTCCAAGAAGGGCCCTGGCCCTTCATATTTTACAAACTAAGCCCTGCGTGGGATCAACATCCAAGTTGGTTAATTCAGGCTCACCATAGCTTGCAAAATTAAATGCCTAGATTCTAAACTCATGGCTCAAAAATATGGTGTGGATGAAAGCTAAGGCTTTAGGCTGGCCTTTGGTTAACGCAATGACACCACCGCCTTGACTATTGATTAACTGTATGCAAGTAGATGGTACAGACACTAAGGCTGAAGCTACGATTATAGATATATATGTCACAGTGTTGCAGAGCTCTTTCATTACTGAGGCAAAGCACTCTTTCAGAAGATTGACTTACCCTGGAGATACCATCACGTTAGGATGCTATGTGTGTCTGTGATCACAAATGATGGGATAAAAAGGGCAAGTACGTGTTTAGAACTATAAAGCACTCAGTCCCTATGGATTATCCATCAGATTCTGAAAAGAAGATGTAGAGTTATTGGCTAAAGGACGTACATGTGAATGTCCTTGTGCTGTTTTCAATATTCCTTCCCCTCAAGAAAGACTAACGATGTGGACCCTGGAAACGGAATAAACTGGTGCTAGCGGAGCCTATAGACACAGCAAATATTGTGAAACAATAGGGTAATATTTTAGGAACGCTCAGTGCAGAGTTCTAGTGCAGACATTATGGAATACTGTGAAGGCATTGATCAGGGGAAGTGAATATTTAAACCTCAATCAAATACAAGACAGATGAAACCTATAGCGGAGACATAAAAACAAACTATTGGCCTGTAACACAAAAGTGAGTCTAAACGGTGTCCACATCCCAAAAATTTGTGACAAGTCGGGAAAGATTTGTATCCCTATTGTGACAATTATCGAGAGTTTGGAAAGTGTTATAATAGATTGTAGGAATGAAGCTTCCTTTGAAGCAAGACTCTCATATAAAACGTACAGACCCATTTCTGAGGGGTTTCCACAGATTACAAATACTATAAAATACCTTATGGTGGATCAGTTGAGATGTGATGAGATGCTGAATCTACCTGACAGTATTGGTATAAATAGTGGATAAAAATGGGTGCTAACCAACTGGAAGACTGCATCTCCAAAATCTATCTTCAAGCAGCGGGAGATATTCCACCGATTGAGGCATTGTAGTCACAGACAAAGGTGAACCTTGACCTCTGGCAGTTCTGGCCTATCCAGAGCTTATGATATTGTTCAACATAATAGTGGAATCATGAAGCTTAGATAAATTGGTTCATCACCTCCTTTACAACTAAGACTCCGTTTTTGCTAATGGGACCCTTGCAATTCTTCAATATTCGATTTTCTTGAGCCCTGCAGGTACAAATGTGGAGCACAATGGACTCTATGCCTTTTTTTCAAGTATACTATGACATTTTGGAAAAAATCCATGCTGTAACTACCAAAACACACATCATCTCTCATGTAACGTCTGTCATTTGTGTAGTTTGTGAGTTTTTCATCCATTAGAAAAACACTACTTCTGACATAAAATGAATGGTTAATGACAATTTTGCAAAGCAACTATGGCCAAATAACAGATGGTTACTCTAGCAAGGCTTATTGTACTGTTTTAAAATTCATTTGGCTGGCTGGATAGAAGACGTTTCTCAGCACACTGCGCCTTTCAAACTTTGGAACAAATGGTGTGACTTTCTATTTTAATTGTCTTAGGCCATCTTAGTTATGCATATAGTTAAGCAATTACATTGTTTGGTCTAATCTGCTCTGAAAGAAAATTCGCCCATTGCTATCTTGACATTTGGAGCCAAACACAAACGGTTGCCTCTTGTTAAAACATTCTGCACAAAAGGAGATTAATTTTTATAATTTCATTTTCTCTAGTACCCTGAGGTAGGCGGGACAGAGACTAACGCACCCATGGTCTTCAGACAGCATGCTTGCAGACACTGTTGACATCCTTTGTTAGTTTCAGAAAAAGGCTTGCATGGCAGGTCATGGTACAGTGAATTGGAGCCTCTTCTAAGATTTCTGTAATGTGTCAGCTGAGACTATAGTACTGGCACAGCAGCTCTTGCTGTCTTTCGTTCGAAAGACTCCTAGCATGATAGAACTCTTCGAGCTACAAACCTCAATATGCAGCAATGGACCAGCTATATCTCATTTTGTTAATGGAGAATCAATATTCTATATTCACCAGTGTGTGTGAGCTAGGAGGTCCTGGTCACTAATGACCAATTTGAGGTATTTCTTTGGTAGACTAACCGGGAACTCCTGATGCCCAGGTCATTATAGTTTTCATATACCTTAATTTACATAATGAAAGCAAAATTGGAAGAGGTTTTAAATGTTATTTTAACGGTTTCAGCTAGGTTGAAAGTGTGAGTCTACCCAAAGGAGATAATTCCCTCAGCATTCTATGTCCCTGGCCAAAAAGTGTACAATCTTTTCGATGTGTTTTAGGTTTTTTATGTTTCATTTCTTTTTTTTAACACTTCTTTATTAGCATTTTTCGATATTTCCTCCCAAGACATCAGCACAAATCATCTCAACAACGCATCAAATGCACAGGCTAAATCAAGGACAAAACAGCAGGAGCAGATACAATATGCTAAATCAAATAACTTCATACATTGAACAGCAAAAACTTAGATAATCAGAGAATTATATACATGTGACAGTTGTAGAGAAATACAATGAAAAGAAGAATTTCCATATAATGTTTGAACAGTTTCAGCCAAGCTTATCTCTCTCCTATTTTCCTTACTTAGACTGATGCCTTCCACCTTATAAGGGGTGCCCAGACCTGCTGCCCCAGCTTCTTCTCTTTCTTTCCCTTCCTTTCATATATTGCTTCTTCAAGCGTAAATAGAGAGAGAAGTCGAGCCAGCCATTGCTGAAATGTGGGGGGGAAAGGGTCTAACCAAGCAGAAGCAATGTTGATCCTTAAAACTGCCATAGCTACAAAAAGAAAAAGATAAGCAGTCCCTATTTGACTCATGCTGCTTATTGCTAACTGAATTTATTCTGGAGTTAGTATAAACTTCTCCCCGCGAGAGTGATCAAGATATTCAGTGATAGACTCCAAGAGTCCCTGCAAGCGAGGACAGGAATCAAACATGTGAACCAGATCTGCATCCAGCCCACCACATCTAGGGCATGTGGTCCCAGTTACTCCACCCCACTGCGCTTTTCATGCCGGGGTATAGTATAAGGAAAAAACATTCTAAAGTGTTGGACCTGGAGGCTGGCAGAACATAAAACCGATTGAGCTAACTCCAGAGATTTCAAAACTGCATTAGGTGCAGCACCCACCCTCTCTGCCCATTTAGCCTCATGTTTAGGCAGGTCATCCAATTTTAGGCTTATTAGTTCGCCGTATATCACCTTTATAGCTCCCTTAGTCCGCCCTCTAGCAGTATCAACGATTACACTGCTACAAAACCCACTTATCCCACCAATTTGTTTACTAAAAAAGCTACGCACTTGGCTCTTTCTAACCAGAACTCCATCTGTAGGTCACTAAATTGGCGAAAACCTGCTTTATTAATCAAGTCCCCAGCCTTCCCAATCCCCTTGCCAGCCCACTCTGCCATAATAGCATCTGAGAAAATTTCTGGAAGTGTGGGATTTGTATAAAGAACTGTATAAAAATTAAATCTACCTAATCCAATCTTCCTTTTTAGCACCCCCCCACCCCCCAGATCTTAAAGGCAGCGATCAAGGTCTTGAATTTTGTCCTTTTATAATAGCTTAACTCAGTAAACTTAAAAAAGCATTAATGTTTGAGATGTTAAAATCAAAGGATTTCCATAGCTTGCTTCATCAAATAATATAATATTTCATGATTAACATATTAGATGGACCTGTGTCACAAAGAATACTAGTTGTTAAGTTAAATAATCCTATTTTTTTCTTGTAACAGTGACTCCCAGCATTTTGAAAGCAATGACGGAATGTCAGTTTGAGTTCACAAATTTCAAGAGAATTCGAGTTGCTATGGGAACCTGGAATGTCAATGGCGGCAAACAGTTTCGAAGTAATGTACTCAGCACTCGCGAACTAACAGACTGGCTATTGGATTCCCCCAAGTTTTCTGGAGCTACTGAATTCCAGGGTAAGACAGAAATATGATGGCTGCAACAAACAATTATTGTTGATTATAATGAATATCTTTAAATGTCTATCAAAATATAATTATTAGTTTAGTTTCATCCTTATAGAAGGGATCTGACATTGGAATAGGATTTAATTGTTCTCTATCCATTATGTACTTCAAATTAATGTTACTCTTGCCTTAGCTTGTTGCCGCCATATTGATCTGTTGACTACAATTTGGCTTCTCGATCCAGGAAACTCTGGAAACTTTTAGCATTGCAGAGATGGACAGCACTTCTGGAATAGGTCTGTAGACCATGGCACACCACAGTACTAGGAAGAAAAACTAGACAATACCCTTGTATATGCTTGATTGAGCGGAATACAGACCAATGCAAAATGGAATCTAACTTTGTAAAGAAAATTACACTCCATACTCGTGTGCATATTGGTTGTCTCGTTTCTGGCTTTTCAAATCAGGAATAGCTGCTGAAAGCTTGTTTCTAATGCCAAATGATTGAAACTAGCAGGTAGATACTGTTTTTTTTGTTTTTGTTTAAGAAGACTTTGTCGTTGGGGAGCAGTCACACCAGGTAGTCTCTAGCAGGAGAACTGCAGTGGCAGCCGGCATGGTTTGTGGGTGTCTGGGCGATCGCGAGGAGGTTCGCAACAGGAAATCACTGGGTAGGGGGGTGTCGCTCGGGGGTCAGATTAAAAAAAAGAAACCCACCTTGCCACCGGGTCTTGCGTCTCTGCTACTGCTCTCCTGCCTCTGACTTGAGGAACAGGAAGCAGGCAGCCTGTCACCCTCCTCTAAGCCAATCACAACGCTGCAATGCAGTGTTGTGATTGGTCTGAACGCCATGACGTGGCGCTCAGCCAGTGGCTGGAGGGGTGGGCATGAACTCCATGCAGGCTGTAATGCAGCCTGCATGGAGAACGGAGAAAGTGCACATGACTGGTTTGGGCGGCCCGAGAGGGCTGACCAAACAGTTGTTGCGCACTTAGGAGTGGGCAAACCACTACTCCCTGATCCAAGAGCAGAGCAGATGCCCGTAAAGCAAAAGCATAAAATGATAATAACTCCAAGTTAAAAGCAGTGGGCAATGCTCCTCTGCCATAGCGGAAGAGCCGGCCCTGGAGAACTGGCTTACAAAAGCATCCCCTTTCTGGATGTACTTATCACTCTGACACTCTTGTGAGATATCTTCTCCACAAAGTCATTGAAGTAAAAAATATTTTTTTTGTCAGGCAGTCTATACCAGCAGGGAAGTGATTGTTTGCAGCCAGGATCCAGGTTCTTGAGTATGTAGATCTTTCTATCTCCTCCTGTCTATATATCCTACATAATAATGTGTGGCAGCACTTTGCCAGTGCAAATTTTGCTGTAACTTCAAGTTTAGGCTGCTCTCACGTAGATGGATCTTTAGTTCCAACTGAGGCTGACATGGCAGTCAATGCATTTCAATAATATGAAGCCCATTATGCCTCACAAAAATGACAGACCATATTAGATTTACAAACCTTAAAGGAGTATTAAAAGAGTAGCAAAGTTTCGAAGTCAAATCATCAAATTAGTGGAATATTTATAGCCAATACATTAATGCATTAGTCAATATACTTCAAAGCAATTCAAAATCATAAATGCAATGACTAACTGTTACACATTTGTCTCAAATTAACATAGCAGACTCGATTTCCCCTGAAGAGAAACCCCACACTACAAAGTAAGGAGGAAGCCAGGGAAAATTGGGGGGGGGGGGTGGGGGGTCTTGATTAAAGTGTCCTGGTAGAAAGCCTCTGAAAGGCAGTGAAGTATGAATCAAGTAAAGCTTCTTCTACCAAGTGGGAAAGCCATCTCTAAACTAAGTGTTAGGTAGAGATGCCTGCAAGGGATTTTATTCATTAATCTTAGTCAAATTTAATATAAACTTATTACTAATATGTTGAGCCCCAAATGGAGAATGAATGTTGAAAAAATCTAAACATCAATGTAATTATTCATAGAATGAATATTAAGCAGAGCAGTTAGAGAAACACGGGTATATCTTTTTTTCTAAATTCACAGTTTTAACGTGAAACAGAAATGTAAGGGATACATTTGAAGACAATAAAACACCATGATGGAGGATACATAAAAGAGCCTACAAATCATGTGTAAACAACCATTCCAAAAGTATATAGAAAGGAAGATGAATCTAAAGTAATATAGAACAATTCCTCAGACAACTCTAATGCTAGGGAAATGGATGTAACAGTCGACGTTTCGGTCTGTCTTGGTGAGTTCATCCGTCAGACCATCTTCATACAGTTTTTTGTGAAACAAGTCCCTTTAATCTAATTTGGTGATTAACTCGAACCAGAGTAATCGAATTTAAAAAAAACTAAAAGGGGCCTCACAGATAGGGTCCTATTTTGATTAGGGATAAAATCTCTGTATCAATAACTTGTACAGGAGAAAGCCAAGCCTGGCGATCTCAATCAGAAAGGCAGTAGTCTCTTTCTGAGGTTTCAGACTATAATGTCCTCATTTCCAATATCCACTTAAGCCAGTTATACAATTGCAGCGCTCAATTCTTTTTGTGCATATGCTCGGGTTGGTTTGTTCTATTTATTACTTTGATTTTTTCGCTGGCATGAGAAAACTAATAAAGTCACGAAATAAGTAACATTAAAAAGGTTCTTTTTATTGAATGTGTTAAAGTGAATTTTTTAATCATGAATACAAGTTAAATAATATGTTTTATATTTGATTGTTAATGGGTCACGCAGTATGTTTTTGTGGGTATTAAATTGCCTAAAAACTGCAATGTTTAAATAAGAATTAGCAGAGGGCGACTACATGTCATCATTACACCGGTCAAATGCCTGCTGTGGGAGTTCAGTGTGTTTAAGAGATGCTTGAAAACCTTTTTCTGTACAGGAATAAACAGCAATATTCTATTTCTGTTTACAGACGCTAGCAGACTGTCGACCTCTGTTCGAAGTGAAATCCTTTTGTCAGTTGCTTGGGGCTTCTTAGATCTGTGTCTTGGTAGGCATGAGCGTGTTTCCCAGGAAAAATATAATGCCACAATTATGAGAGAGCAGTGACATGGCAGCCAGCAGATCCAATGTGAGTGAATGCTGTCAACACAGCGAGCGAGGAAAACCCAGCGAGCGAGGACACATGTTTGCCGCTATCACTATACTCGGCTTTCCAGAGCTACACTGTTAGGTATTGGCTGAGGGTTATGCAGAATGAAAAACCGGGATACAGCCATAAAAAGAGAAATAGGACTGCTTTTTCGCCAGGGCCGGTGGCTTGGGGTGATGTGACACCTATTCACCTCGTATTACATCCTGCTGTGCTGCATGGATGAGGCGAGGCAGCACAGCAGGCGGCTTTCTAAACAACTGAACTTCTTTAGTTTTTTTAACAGAGCGCTTTTTAACCCACTAAACTTCTGTTCCTTGTGTTAAGAGAGTGTTGGAGCCAACATGAGCCTGCACCACACTGATTAATGTGCGCGCTCACCTGACCCTTTCTCAAAACCAGGACATATCACTGTTTTAGCAAAAAGTGTTGCGATGCCGGGACAGTCCTTGAAAAGCCAGGACTGTCCGGGGAATCAGGGATGGCTGGCAGGGTCGGATTGGGATCACAATTCGGCCCGGGCACTGACGAAATAAGTGGCCCACATTCAAGAGGCGTGGCCCATATTTAAGGGGCGTGGCCCACATTCAAGGGGCGTGCCCTTTCATGAAACACCATTTGCACAGACAAGGAATGAATGTGGGAGGATTCTGTTCTTGCACAGGACACAGGGCCAAGGTGACAATGGCCTACATGCTGAGCAACTAAAAAAAATAGCAAGGCCCTTTTCTGTCACAAAATTATTCCAGCCCTCCAGCACAGGAGCACCTGAAAAGCAGCAACGCCCCTGCTATTACTAACCTACTTAGCCCTCCCCAGACCTTCAGCTCAGGAGCACATGAACAGAGGTAAGGCCCCTGCAATTAGTAAATTAATCAGCCCTCCAGGCCTTGGGAAAATGTCCTGGCAGGGGAGCACAAAACACAGCTTTCTGGGTCATCTAAGGTAGCCAGGTAGCCAGGGGGGAGGCTGAGGTGAAGCTGGTGCATGGGAAGTGCCTTCCCAGTGTGTTCTGGCAGTTTGAGTGTTTATCATTTACTGTAGTATTACCCTTGTACCTGTGTATGGTACCCTTTTGTAACTTGCACATGTCACTTTTCTCTGGTATCACACTGTATGCTACCTCTCACCTTTGTTTGCTTTAGATACTTGCACAAGTGCCACCATTGCCTACGTAACATTTGTTCTTGTGCTGGAGTGTCTGCCATTTATTGCAGTATTATACCTCTACTTGTACTTTGTACGCTTTTGTAACTTGCACACATATCACTTTTTCCTCCTGTAATGTACCGATTGCTAACTCATGTATTTTGGTTGCTCACTATTGTCACTTTTGATTCACGTAACTTAACGTTTGCTTTTGTAATTTGTCCACTTGTAATTTTTCTCCTCATGTATTATTGCTGTTCCTAGTGTGAAGCGCTCTGACACCTTCGGGTAAAGTCCGCGCTATATAAAATCGCATAACTAAATAAATAAAATAAAAAAATTCCAAACATCACCTGGCCCCCACAGCAAGACCCATTCTTCCTCGCCCACTATGCCCTGAATGTGAAGGGCTGTGGGCGAGGTGTTAATACTAACACCGTTTCTGGGCGTGGGGGTGAAAATGGCTCAAAGGCCTGAGAAACACCTGCCCCCCCAGGGAGGCCGATTCTTGCAAACAATCACCCCCTCCCCAGCCCAGCCTACGCTTGATTGCTTGGCTGGGCAGGGGTGAAGAGGCCACAGCTGACAATCGCTGTCCGGCCGCACAGCGAGGCTGCTTTCATTTCCCTGTCTCTGTCTCAGTGCACTCTGTGGGCCGTTTTTTTTCTCCCCTTTTCCTAGTCCACTCTCTGTGGACTGGGACTGGGGAGAAAAAAACGGCCCACAGATGGCACTGAGGCACCGGCCCTTCGGCCCATGCCCGAATGCTCGCCTTGCCAATCCGCCCCTGATGGCTGGTCACCCTAGTTATATCAAATGGGTGCATTTGTTATTGGCATTATGTTAAAAGGACAGTTATTGTTATTTCAGGGCGTGGGGGCTACTAACAATTTCGAGGGGGGGGGGGGGGGGGGGGGGGTAATTCTTCCAGCAATAGGCATAGTGGAGATAAAGGGGTGAAAAAAAAAACAAAGCCTCGTTAACACGTAAATGACCTTTAAAAGACCTGTGAAGTACTCTGGTGCAGCTGCGATAAGCTCAAAAACTGTGTCTGTGTATTTGGGAAGCTGTCTCAGCCCGGGCTGGCACACACGATGGGGGTGTTGGGGGGGGGGGGGGGGGACTGAAGCCCTTTGAGCCCAATGGGTGTAGCGCCTGGCTTAGTTATTTGCATAGTGTATACAAGCGTACAGGCTATGCACTGACCCACACACAGTTGAGGCTTGTATTACATCACAGCTTTCTTTCAAAATCTCTGAAATTTGATAAGCGCCCGACTCCCATCTTTACATGATTCCCGGCGACTTCAGCACACTTATTCAGCAGTGCCCCGGCCTAAATTTAAGGGAGGTCTGTGCTGTTGTGGTCAGCGCTGCAGGAGTTCTGTGCTGAGACACTGTTGGAATTTGTGCTTCTCTCTCGGTTTCTAGGGTAGTGAGGCCTCCTAGTGCTAACAGATAGATACTAACAATCAGGCTGAGCACAATGGTGTCTGTTAGAAACAGTACTCAGGAGCGCCACAGGATCGGACAAGTGTGCCCCGGCCTCCAACACTTTGGCAGGTGATGCTAATGAGGGGGCGGATAAGCACCAACAACACAACGTGTTTTTTTTGTACTGCCTTTTTGGTGTATTTGCCTCCTAAGCATTTCCACCTAAAACACAGCGCGTGTACTAAGTCATTGACAGCAGAGTGGTGAAATAAAGAGGTGTTGAGTGCCAATTGGACAATACAGTGACAGCACATTACATGTAGTAGTGCACTGCACCTACTTACAGTACACACATTTATAATATTTCTCTCTGCTCACTGAAATAATTAAATATAATAACATAAATATTACCAGAGTAGTCTGGCGGGGGGGGGGGGTCGAGCCACGGAACTGGCCACCAGCTTCATGAGGCTGCACTGCAGTGGCACCAAACTCTCTCCTGGCAGCCGCAGCCCGTCTGGACTCGTGCCAGCATCATGAGAGGCAGCAGGGACACCAAACAACAGAGGAAACTCGCACCACTCCCAACTGGGAGTGCAGCACAGGGGCTTCAGTTACAGACGCGAAAGCCCAAATCCTACTGAAACTACTAGGGGGCACCCAACACCCTAATGCACTGTCTCCCTTCCTACCTCTACAGTCTTTGGGGACTAAATCATTGTGTGAGCCTTTCTGTGGAGGGCAGGAGAAGTGCCTGTCCTCTTCTTGCCCCCCCGCTACAACCGAGAGCACAGCTGAATATGGGGGACGGTGAGGGAGTTTCAGTTACTGCAGAGGCAGCCCAAATCCTACAAAACCTACTAAGGAGTGCCCATCGGCAATCTCTCCTTGGCTGCCTCTGCCATCCCTTCGCTAAAACATGGGAGCAAAGCTATTTATGGAGCATTGTGGGGTCCTTCCTGGGAGGCTGAGAGGGATGTCTTCCCTCTGCTTGCTCTTCCGATTGACTGTCCCATCCTGGACCTGCAAGAGGTGTTATCAAGGTGCGGTCCCAGTGAGGACACACAAACCCTAGCATTGGTTATCTGAATCATTGATTTTACCTTCCATTTCGTACCACCCACTTAAATGACGTAGACGCCTTTGGGTCCCAGCTCTCCACTATCGTGCCTGTCTACATCTAGCATCAATGCTTACAAGCTCAAATACTCCCCTATTCTTTCCAAATACTCAAAGAAAAACCTGATACATAGGACCCTGAGAGACCACCAGGAAACCCTCTTTGCAGACCAATATCATAGCGTACGCAAGGCGCCCTCAAAACCAACCTCCTTCTCTTCACACACAACACTGGCCTATGGATCAGATCTGTGTGCAATTTTCTCCCATCATCCTCTCTCTCTAGCATACCCTTTGGTTGCAAACTCAAATGCTTTTCTCCATTCGGCCTCTCGGGCAACTTTGCTATCTCCATCCGCAACAACGGGAAAATCATGTTTCAAGCAAACAACACAATCCTGGCCCCAGTCATCCTTATTTATCCCACTGCCAAGCCCTCCGATGATCCTCCACGCCCCCCCTCTTCATTCATTTCTAACACACACACACCCACTCCCTACCCCTTATGGTCCACCTAGATAAACCCCCTCTCCCCTGTAGTCAGACATGCCCCCTCAGCTCACAGCCAACATTAGACCGTGAACACCCCCGACCATCCCCGCACCGCCAATCTCCAACCTCCACACACCAGCATCTCCCTCTCCTGTCTCCCTCCCCACCCTCTGCTCCGCCCCACAGTCAACCCATAGGCCTTCCCACCCCACTCCTTCATCACCCACTGCCATAACTTCTCCTAACACCAGATACCAACAACCCACATCTCCCCAATCATAACAGATGAACATAACTGGCCTCTGCTCAACAAGCTTCTTTCCTCGTTCTCGCACCTTTCTTGAAGAATCAACATCCTCTCATCGGCTCTTTTCCATCTAAGTGTCTCTCTATCCACCAGTTGATTTTTCCTCCTTCATCCCCCTCCATCCCTCCACCCCACACCCTCCTACATACTAAGAGACAGCTGTCTACCCAGACCCAAACGGGCACAATCTCCCATAGACATCTCAGAACTATCCTATCTCCTAGAAGGCTATACAGCTTTTCCACCCTCCACCACCCTCTGTTCATGCTGTGGGCGACCCGATCCCCACCATTATCTCTGACCTCAGGCAATTTAACACACACCTTCCCAGTGTACATTCACCCACTATTAACTTGATACAAATCCCAACCTTCACCCCTCAACAGCCTATCCAGAAAGTCAACAGCTTCTCCCTCACTGCATGCTACACAATTGTAGATCTGCAGTCAAACACTGTCTAGAGATATCTGCCTCGATCCTGGACCATAATCTTGATATCCTGATCCTCACCGAAACGTAGCTCAATGACTCATCAAACCATGCGCTAGACCTTATACTTCTTCAAAATTACTCCATCTTACATAGAGAACGGGAAGATAGACGAGGCGGAGGTCTTGCACTCATACACAGTAAGTCACTGAGATGCAGGATCCTCCAAACTCCTCAGTTTCAGTCTTTCGAATGCTTGTCAGTGAAAATGCCCACATCCACAACCTCCAACACCAGACTGAATGTGATTTACCATCCACCAGATAATAATAATCCCTGCATTGAGGGATACATGGATCTCTTCACTTCTCAATAGCTCAGACAACACGATCTTTCTTGGAGACTTCAACACCCACCGGGGAATTGAGGGTAAAAACCTGGTGGACACATTTACAGCCTTTCTGAAAGACCATGATCTCCAACAATGCTGCCTTAAATCCACACATCACAAAGGCGCCATCATTGGCCTGTTAATCTCAGATTCCCCCAATCTACAGTAGTATGACCCTATTCCAGGAGACTGGTATGACCACATGCAGAACCCATTCTCCCTCTCTGGCTCTTCAACCAAAACTGCTTGGCAACCCAAGAAAGAGAAAATATGGTTCAGGGACACATCCAACCTTGACACAGAAGCCATGGCCACCATGGCCCTTCTTATCCTGATTTCGATTACACCACACCTTGATATTAATGAGTCCGACAAATACAGCTCCTGCTTGGAATCCCTTATTGACCAATTTGCACCCATGAAGTGCACATTATCTAGACCAAAACCCTTCAATACCTGGTTCTCAACAGAACTTTATGAAGAAAGAAAGCTTATCAGAACGAGCGAGAAAGAATGAAGATCAGCGCCCTCTCACCTGAGTATTAATAAACTTCGCAAAGTGCGAAAACAGTACAAAGACCGAACCCTTAGAGCCAAATCCTCTCACTTCAGGGCACTTGTGTATTCTGCAAAGAACAGACCAAAGCGCCTGTTCAAGGTTCTAGCCTAAGTTAAAAATCCATCCACCACTTCAGCTCTTGAGCCATCAGTGGCACGCTGCAACATCTTTGTGGAATTCTTTGACAGAAAAGACAGCAATACCTCGTTACACACCAATGAACCTCCAGAAACTGAGATTCTACCATGCAAGGCACTTCATTCGTTGTCATCTTTCCCGCCCATTTCTGAACAAGACCTACAATAAACCATCTTCAGGATGCCATTCCAGGGTCTATCTGCAAATCTCTTGCCACATTCCTACTCGCCCTATGGACCAACATGGTCAACTCCTCTTTTTAACAGGGCCTATTCCCAGAATGACTAAAAGTGGGACTAGTCTTTCCTCTATTGAAAAAACAGTCGCTCTACCCAGAGAACATGAACAACTACCGCCCAGTCTCAACGCTTCCATTAAGCAAAGTCATTGAAAGTTGCATTGCTTTGTGGTAAATAAATAAATAATACCTCTCTTTTTGAATGCATAAATGAATAACAGATAGCTCAATAAATAAGAGTCAAGATTCGAGGTAGTAGGAGTTTTGCAGGTTTAATACAGCATAAAGGACAGGAACAGGACAACCTGCACGGGAACAGAATGGTAAGCCCTGGCAGCGCTGCCGGGGTCAGGATCTGGAATGGCTAGCGTGGATAACTTTTTAATAACAGTACATGAGCATATATACATAGCGCAAGCACATAGCATTACATTGCAATAGGCGTAGCAGTGGGTGGAGCAATAGGTGTGACGCGTAGCAGTCGCGAAAGATAAGGGTGAAAAGAGGTGTAACAGGGCGTATACAAAGACATGTGATGCAAACGTAACAGAATATGTCATGAATGGGGCGGAAACCATGGAGGGGGCTACCTGAGGAGCCGGGACCTCTAACCTGATGGTGCGCGCAAACTGGCAATGACGTATCACTAGGAGAAGCTGGGGGCTATGAACTCTGTGCTAGGAGCAGAGACTGAAGTCTGGAGAGTCAGGGCGACATGTACCTAAACAGTATCTAGTATCTGATGTTTAGAGAACATGTTGATATAAACTATAAGTCAGGAGGGGAAAGGCTAACTTGATTCCAAGACTGGAGCATGCATTATTCTACATGTAGTACGTGATGAGGAATATTAAATGACCATTAAATGCAGTATTTCTCTTACATGGAGACGTAAAGGCTAGACAATGACGGAAACTATTGATGCGATTCAGTAGCTTTAGGAATGCAGAGGAGGAGGGCTGAACTGATAACTGGAATCATAACATACTCTTGGCAGACTCAGAGGCAGAGCCAGGCTGAACCGGGCACTGCGAGGCAGGAAGTAAGTGAAGGGTCGAGGATACAGGTGGGGGCTGTATCGCTCCTCAGCAAGGCTTCGGGAGACAGGAGCTGAATCTGGTGTCCGGGCCCTTTTGAGGCCTAGAAACGGGGACTTTACAATGGAATAACGTGCACACTGAGAAACGTGGCAACGTAGCTTTACATATGCCTGATATTCGTAGTATTCACGAGAACCGGAAACTGGCATACTAGAGGTGGACACAACTGTAATTGCGTCTTTAATCGAACATGGGGAATAACATATGCATATTAATCATGCACAGATAACATATGATGGAGGACGCGTAGGGACACAGAACATGGCAAAATGTACTTTTCCACATTCCCTCCTTGTCACTACGTTTCCTTCAGGAAACATCAATATTCATGATACCATCTATTATTTCATACAGTATCATTTGCTCGTCTCGAACTTTCTTGGAACGGGTTTTAGAACGGGGCTTGGGACTAGGAATACAAGAGGTAGCACAGATGCCGCAAATCGCAGGGCCACATTGTATACAGAGGCAGCAGCTGAATATGATCGCTACTGCAATACCTAGAAAGGACAAGACTTTCCATCCCCAGGCGGAAATTATATTCCAGAACCAACCGGACCATGTCCAGGTGCCTGGATTTTGGTGTAACAGATGGGCAATTTTATGAAGTCTGGTTATAGCTGAATAAACAGACGGCGCGTTATTTGGAATGAAAATGCAGCAACTAGATCCGATGACTCTACAGGCCCCGCCCCTATCGGCCAATATGACGTCAAGGACGAGACGATTCTGGAGCACGACAATTCTCATAAAGGATTGTTCTTCGGTTAAATTACTTAGAGCAGAAGTAGTCTCAATTACTACTGCTTCGAGTGTTCTGGTTAATCTACGTATCAGTTTACTATTCACGACTGTACCTAAATAAGGGAAGACACCTTTATTGATATCTATATATTGTTCTAGAGCAGTTTCAGTATAATCGACAATCGGGAGGTTTCTCTTGTGTCTTGTATGTACTAGGTGGGAATTCCTATGGTAGTCGGGTGGGGCTAGAAAAACAGGTGGCAGTAGGAAGGCAATGTAAAAGGTTCCCTCCCAATCGAGGGGCAGACGAACATATGCGGTCTGACCACAAATAAAATAAGAATGACGTGAAGCTTTGAAAATAGATTTCCCACTGTCACTATACTTGACAATAGTAGTACAATCGCTATGTCCTACGTGTACGGAACCATTATTTCGGACACGTAATTCGCCTTTGACTGGTAGTACTGAAATAGCAGGTAAGTCTGGAGTAGTATCAGACTGAACATTCAGGACCATGAAATTCGAAGAATAATTACCTAAATTGTACACTTCATTTTCTAGATCTGACCCTGTTCTGTGGGGAAGACCTTGCTTGTCTGGAAAACATGTACTGTTAAGAAAAGACATATCTGTTGAGGATGACGTTAACGTGGACCATGCTCCACACGAACCATTATGTGAAAAAGGGTAAGGAAAGAGTGGCAGAACTCCCTTCGGTGTCTGAAAAGGGGGGAGTCGACCACACACCCAACAATTAGTGGCATTGCTGGTCTGGTGTGAATAATGTAACATGCGGATGAAAGAATTATTTCGCATAGCGAGGCGGTAAGAGAGTTCATGAGGAGGCAGATCACTAAACGTGTGCTCCACCGTAACATTAGCAGACTTATTTACATGAGAAACTGGAAAATACAGGTAAAATGCATAACTGGTGCAGGAAATCATAATACTGAGAAATAATATGAAACATAGAAAAACGATACATCGGATTGAGTTTTGACTAACTCTCTTACTATGGGGGTCTATTTTATACATGTCAGAAACAGTCTAACCGTTTCACCTAGGGGAGGACTTAGACAATCAAACTGGCTGACTTATTTTACTAGACCGGAGTTTCAACTTATACTCCTGCTGTGGAGTTTTCTCTAACAGGGAGGGTGCAGTATCATTGTTCTTTGCGGGACAGTCCTTGAGAATAGTACTTTGGTAATCCTTCAAATCCTGGGAAATGTTCTTTGAGACGGGTTTCAGTCCATAAAATTTCTTTACGTGCGAAAGGTGCACCCAGCCTTTGCGACCCTCCAACTTCACGGCTGTACGGGTGGCGAGGAGGACCTGTCGGGGCTCCTTCCAGCGTGGCTCCAGCGGACTTGAGCGGTCAAAATTGCGAACCAAGACCATGGATCCGGGAACGATTTCATGCGGTGCCACCTCGGTATTGTCTGGAAATGTGGCGGCAACCTGTGAACGACAAGAGTTGAGGGCAGACATCAAGGAAGCTAGGTAATCTGTCAGCATATTACTTGAAACATCGGTAATACCTTGGGGTCTGGGTGTACCCCACATGTTAGGGGGGTGGCCGAAAACGACCTCATACGGGGACAGACCTGATCTGGAATGTGCGACCATGCGCATATAGAACAAAGCGACTGGCAGAGCTACTAGCCAGTCCACACCTTTCTCTTTACATACTTTGGCGATGCGAATTTTCAGGGTCTGGTTATGTCTCTCTACGAGACCTGCTGCTTCAGGGTGGCGTACACAATGGAACTTCCACTGGTACCCTAACAAAAGGGAAACATGCTTCATTAACTCTGAGGAGAATGGCTGGCCGTTATCAGAATATACGACCCTAGGAAGTCCATAACGGGGGAAGAACTCACGAACCAACTGCTTGGCAGTGGTCGCGGCTGTGTAATCTGGGACTGGATATGCTTCTGTCCACCTGGACAAAGCGCATACAACTACAAGGACATACTTGAAACCTCGACATCGCTCCATCTGAATATAATCCATCTGGAGGACTTCAAAAGGGTGGTCAGGAGGTTGGAATCCCCCTTGTTCCACCGGGACACTTTTACCTGGATTAAACTGACAACATATCATACAGGTACGGACTTTCTGCTTGGCTGCAGCTCGTAAATGCTTGTTGAACCAAATGTTCTGGATACTGTCTAACATAGCTTTTTCTCCTAAATGTGCTGGACTATGTGCAGTATTGATAATGACTTGAACCATAGAGTCGGGGAGAAACCAAGTGGCTTTTCCCTTCGTCACCCATCCTTGATCTGTCTGGACCCCTCCTTGTTCGGACCATTTCTTGATTTCTTCGGGAGTAGCATGTAACTGGATATCTATGACATTCTGAGTAGGGTCCTTAACTGTCATACATGTAGTCGGATCTGGAGTGTGTGTCATGTTAGCTGGAATGTCTGGAGTCTGAGCTGTAAGCTTGGCTGTGCGATCTGCTAGATCGTTACCCTGGGAAATAATGTCAGTAACTTTCGTATGTGCTTTGCATTTCATGATAGCAATGGATGTCGGTAAATGTATTGCATCTAACAGAGCTTGAATAAGGAGACCATGCTGAATCTTGGTTCCATGAGAAGTCATGAAACCTCTCTCCTGCCAGAGCACTCCAAAGTCGTGTACGACTCCAAATGCGTAGCGTGAATCTGTGTAAACATTAACTTTCCGGTTCTTAGCGTGTATGCAGGCTTGTGTCAGAGCAACTAGCTCTGCTGCTTGAGCGGACAGGGTGTCAATACGGTGTGTCTTAATAACTTCGGTGTCGGTAGTCACTGCATACGCGGCGACTAGTTCTCCTGTACTTGTTCTCATACATGAACCATCCACATAAAGTGTCAGGTCGGGATCTGGTAACGGAATATCTGTCAGATCTTGTCTTGGCTTGGTCGTGATGTTGACTACTTCCACACAGTCATGTGTGGCAGGATTTAAAGTAACTGATGGTAACAGTGTAGCAGGGTTCAGGATGTTGCAGCGTCTGATTTCTATGTGTGGCTGGAACAGTGTCAATTCATAACCTGTTAAACGTGCAATTGTCAAGTGCTGAGTCTGTGTTCGGTTTAAAAGAACTTCCACGGAGTGTGGAACTTGTACTGTCAGGGAGTGTCCTAATACTATGGAATCACTTTGTCTGATAGCTAGTGCTGTGGCTGCAACTGACTTGAGGCACGCAGGCAGAGCCTGGGCTACAGGATCTAATGTGCTCGAAAAATAAGCACATGGCTTGTATTGTCCTGCTTGATCTTGTGTGAGAACAGATAATGCTGTACCTTCACGTTCTGTGACGAAAAGTGTAAAAGGCTTACTGTAGTTCGGTGTGGCTAGAACTGGAGCTTGGCATAAAGCTTTCTTTAACTCATTGAAACTGAGTGTATGTTCAGATGTCCAAGGGAGGACAGTCGATACGGCTGTCTCCTGTGTCGTTAACTGTATCAGTGGCTTGGCTAGAAATGCATACTGAGGAATCCATTGTCTACAATAAGAAGTAAGGCCGATAAAAGCACGTACCTCCTTCTGGGTCTTGGGCTGAGAAAGACTCGCTATTAACTGGATACGGTCTGGTGTCAACTGCCTACCCCTCTTGGACAGTAAGTGTCCTAAGTAGACCACTTGCTGGACACAGAATTGAAGCTTCGAAGGGGACACCTTGTGCCCCATCTCGGCTAGGAAATACAGAACCGTCAGTGACGCTCGCTCGCAGTCACGTTCAGAACGGGCTGTGATCAGTAGATCATCGACATACTGGAGCAGGGCAGTGTCAGTTGGCATGTGAACATTATCAAGCTGTCTCTTAAGTGCTTGACTGTAAATACTAGGACTTTCTGTGAAACCTTGAGGAGCTCGTGTGAACATATAGCTCCTTCCATTTAAACAAAATCCGAAAAGGAACTGGCTGTCTGGATGAATGGGGACACTGAAAAACGCGTTCTTGAGGTCTATGACTGTAAAAAATGAGGCTTCTGAATCAATGGCTGTCAATAGGGAAGAGATATCTGGGACAACTGGGTACTGGGGAATAATACATTTATTAAGCTCTCGTAGGTCAATCACTAATCGATATACTGGGGGTGCATTTGGATCAGTACGTTTCATGACTGGAATGATCGGAGAATTGCATACATTGGAGTCAGTTTCTACAACCACTCCTTGAGCGATGAGCTCGTCAATAATTTTGGATAAGGCTGCTACAGCCTCCGGTGGCAATCTATACTGTCTGATTCGTGGTAACACTACACCTGGCTTGAGAGTCACACGATGGGGTGTGATTTGCATGTACCCTACATCAGTTGGACCTTGCGCCCATAAATGCTGCGGAACATTAGACAATCTGGGATCAAAATCTCGTAATACATAGTGACCCTTAAAGTCACGTAGGAACAGACGTATTCCCTCTGGGGAACAGCATATAACTGCACCTAACTCTTTCAGTGTTTTAATACCTAATAGATTCTCTGGACATGACTTAGTAAGTAACAGATCAGTAGTACGGGACAATGGACCTACTTCTAGAGTAACTGGCTTTGATATTTCATTTACGATAGGTTTTCCTGAAAATCCAAGGGAAACATTTCTTGAGCCTGAGAGCGGAGCCCCTGGAACTTCGGCGTGGCTAATTGTGGTCCTACTTGCCCCTGTATCAATCAAAAACTTTCTGTCTTTCCCTAATACTTGACTGTGAACATAGGGACCTTCTTGATCTACAGGTATCTCGATGAGAGGCAAGCCTACCTCCCTCTCTAGGCTGTTTCATGAATACTGCTGGTACTCTGGATACTCGGACTGTGCATACTGATACATTTGCTGTGTAACATGCTGTGTTGCAGCGATGGGCTGCGATGCTGTAACTGTCTGTGGTGCATTCTGTGGCTGAGGAGTCTGTGAAACTTGTTCTTGTCTAGGTGTACGTGGTCTTTCTTTAGTCTTACCGGTAGCTATGTTGTGTTTCAGAACTGCACACTCGTTTATAAAATGACCTGGCTGTTTACAATAATTGCAGTTCCCTTTAACGGGAGCTGCAGGATGACTGGCTTGATTCGGACCCCTCTTCTGACTGTCTTGAGGAACAGATTGTGCAACTAGTACTTTCATTTTCGTGTCTTTCATACGCTTTCTCTCGTGTTCTTGTTCTTCCCTGATTCTATTCTGGTGGTATTGGAGCATCTGTAACATCTGGGACGGGGTATTAGCTTGCCAGGTACTTTCGACTTTCAAAACTCGATTTTTAATTTGTGGACTTGAATTCTCGACTAATTTAGTAACAAAAAGGTGAGGGTATGACTCACTACTTGTCTTGAGGCCACTGTTGATGCTAAAACATTTCTCAAATCTAGAATAAAAATCACTAATGTCTTCGTCTTGTTTCTGTTTACAGGCTGAGATTGCATCCCAGTCTTCCTTTTTCGTTGTTAACAATCTGGGTAAAACTTGAATCAATAATTCAGGTAATTCTTTACATTTCGCTCCAAGACCGGTACCTGGTACTCGTGCCTTATCTTCAGCTTCTAGAACTGCCCAATCGATCTTTTTCTCTCCCACCTCCCATTCTTTTTCCTTGAGCTTTTCATACACCCCTGCGGGCAGCAGAACCTTTAACATTTTAATTATATCTGGATACGTGTATTCTCCCATACGGAGCATGTCTTTTAATTCTCGATGGAACCCTGCTGGATCTTTATCATGACAGGGGATTAATTTTTTCATCTCTAAGAGTTCCATCTTTGTGATCGGGGTGTAAACAAACACTCGTTCTAGTTCGCCACCCGTTCCTCTAACTGGGTGGACTTCTCGTAACGGATTCTGTCTCTCCATGTAAAATGGTTTACTTTCTGGGGGTGAGACATGAACAAAATGCGGGTTCAAAAACGTTCTATATTTGTGACGTTGTTCTAGAATGACACTAATTAAATCGGTACCTAAACCTTTCCATCTATACTGGAGTAACTCGTTCAGGATATCATGTAACGGGCCTGGATCAGAGTGCTGACCCTCATACAATGTAATGAGGTGCTGAATCATATACATACCCGCCAGTCGTTGCTCGGCTGGGGGCATTTTCAGAAACATTTGTGCCACTATTTCGTCTGGAAAAGTGGTAGAATCAGTAGTCCATCGGACTGCTGATCGGGCTAGTCCTTGTTCATGCATAGTACTTAACTCACTGTAACCGATTCGTGATTTCAGAATGTGATCGGTAGCTTGAAACACTTGTTCTAGAGAACCTTGTTCTGGTGCTGGATGATGGAAAGTTGACTTGTGTTCTAGGCGTAAATGGCGATCTGGGAATCTAGATTTTCCTACATACGCTATTCTGGCGGGATTCTCGTCGTCTACCTCTTCAGTATCAGAGTTACTTTCTTTCTCGCTTACTTGTGCTGCTTTACGCTGCTCGTGTAACTTTATTATTTCTTTACGGATTTTCTTGTACATACTTTCCATAGCACTGATGGTCTTGTGCTTACCCTCGGCTATATTATCACTCCACTTTGTCAGGGTTCTCATTTCGGCTTGATCTTTGGACGGGTAATCTTGTTCTCTTATTAAACAATTAATCAAAAACTTTAGTATCATGAGCTGGATCTCGGCTTTCCTTTGAGACATGACTTCGCCAATGCTTTCTGGATCATCCCCTGTACGGATGAAACGATATATTCTGTCTAGATCTTCTTTCATATTCGGTAGGGTGACTAGATACTCGGCCACCTTTCTTACACGTAATGAATATAAAACCATATTATCCTCGCCTGGGACTGGATCATAGCCGCATTTATTAAGGGCTTTCCTTATTTCTGCAACAGACTGATATCTGGGCGTGCGCTGTGACGCTTGAGCATGTAATTCGACTAACGTTAAACGCTTGTGTGGCGGCGGGGTCTGAGGAGGACCTCCTCCTGCGGCCCCTAAACTAGAATCGTCTACTGATGCTCTTCGTCCTGGCAGAGTGGGAAATGGAAATGCAGACTGGACTTGTATGGCGGGCTGGACCTGGGGGACCGTAGCAGGTACTGCAAGGGGTACCCCGGTGTCTGGAGGAACGGGAAGTGCCTGATTTACAGGGACTGGCGGAGCGCGAACAGGATTTGCATATTCTGGGACTGTGTCGTCCAAATAGGACGAAATAAAAATATCAGCTGCGGTCGGTTTGTGACGTAGCTTGGTCGGAACTAATGGTGGCGGGAAATTACTGGATGCCTCTGGGGTCGCTTTTGGCAAGCCCTCGGCAAGAAGAGGATACATACCCCTAATAAGAGCATGCCTCTGTCTGTCTGACTGTTCGGTTTTAACTCGTTCACCAATCTCGATTAATTCCCTTTCTTGGGCTTGTTCCAAGGATTCTCTACTTAATTCTGACTTTCTGATTTCTTTTTCGGTTCTTTTATGAGATTCTTTGCGCCATAACTCGATGGCATCTTTCTGTGACTGTCTGGCTTTCTTTTTCCATAATGCCTCTTCTACTCTCATGATGCACTCGGCATCCCACGTACCTGATACGGGCCACCTATACTTTTCCTCTAACTCTTTGGTATACTCTACCCATAAATCTAGATATAATATGGCACTTATGCCATGCTTCTGATACATAAAATGACCTGGACTGTCCCTAGGCGGGACAGGAACTGCTGCTTCTAGCAGACCTTTTCTAGTTCTTAACTGACGCAGTTTTGAAAAGAGCGGCATGACTGAACTATAATCTGGACACAATACGATACACAATAAACACGATAACTACTTCACACTCATTCCACGACATCAAGATACATGAAGAACATTCAAAATAACAGTTCGAACAGAATACTACCTGGAATACGGAAAACAGAATACATGAATTTTCTCGAGAACAGAACTGACTAGAACAGAAACTAGATGCACTGCTGAAACAGTACGAAACTTACCGGTCTCATACAGAGACACGTCAGGACCCGCATCCACCGAAGTGGACACTTCGTTTGTGGGTCTATGTACCACCAACCCACGGACCAGAGTCAATTAAATTGACCCTGTCTAGATACTACCCCAGTAACGGTACTCACCGGGCAGCAAGAACGGAAGGCCTCGGACTGGACTGGACTGCTACGACGACGGACGACGAACTTCGGACTTCAGTTACGGGTGGACCTCCGGATACCTCGGACCTTGGACTCTCGGCTTGGGCTCTGGTCGGGACTCGCCGCGTTCCTCCACCGTCTCGTCTGGATGCTGGACCGCCTCCTCCGTCTCCTCCGTGGGCCTGAGGGATACTTGAAGCAGAAATATCTGCCGGTGCGCAGAAGAGTTCCGTCACGACTGCAGAGGGTCAGGGGGTCGGTGTGGCTTCACCGACGCGTGGGGAAAGGGCAAGTCCCTGTTCGGGCGCCATTATGTGGTAAATAAATAAATAATACCTCTCTTTTTGAATGCATAAATGAATAACAGATAGCTCAATAAATAAGAGTCAAGATTCGAGGTAGTAGGAGTTTTGCAGGTTTAATACAGCATAAAGGACAGGAACAGGACAACCTGCACGGGAACAGAATGGTAAGCCCTGGCAGCGCTGCCGGGGTCAGGATCTGGAATGGCTAGCGTGGATAACTTTTTAATAACAGTACATGAGCATATATACATAGCGCAAGCACATAGCATTACATTGCAATAGGCGTAGCAGTGGGTGGAGCAATAGGTGTGACGCGTAGCAGTCGCGAAAGATAAGGGTGAAAAGAGGTGTAACAGGGCGTATACATAGACATGTGATGCAAACGTAACAGAATATGTCATGAATGGGGCGGAAACCATGGAGGGGGCTACCTGAGGAGCCGGTACCTCTAACCTGATGGTGCGCGCAAACTGGCAATGACGTATCACTAGGAGAAGCTGGGGGCTATGAACTCTGTGCTAGGAGCAGAGACTGAAGTCTGGAGAGTCAGGGCGACATGTACCTAAACAGTATCTAGTATCTGATGTTTAGAGAACATGTTGATATAAACTATAAGTCAGGAGGGGAAAGGCTAACTTGATTCCAAGACTGGAGCATGCATTATTCTACATGTAGTACGTGATGAGGAATATTAAATGACCATTAAATGCAGTATTTCTCTTACATGGAGACGTAAAGGCTAGACAATGACGGAAACTATTGATGCGATTCAGTAGCTTTAGGAATGCAGAGGAGGAGGGCTGAACTGATAACTGGAATCATAACATACTCTTGGCAGACTCAGAGGCAGAGCCAGGCTGAACCGGGCACTGCGAGGCAGGAAGTAAGTGAAGGGTCGAGGATACAGGTGGGGGCTGTATCGCTCCTCAGCAAGGCTTCGGGAGACAGGAGCTGAATCTGGTGTCCGGGCCCTTTTGAGGCCTAGAAACGGGGACTTTACAATGGAATAACGTGCACACTGAGAAACGTGGCAACGTAGCTTTACATAGGCCTGATATTCGTAGTATTCACGAGAACCGGAAACTGGCATACTAGAGGTGGACACAACTGTAATTGCGTCTTTAATCGAACATGGGGAATAACATATGCATATTAATCATGCACAGATAACATATGATGGAGGACGCGTAGGGACACAGAACATGGCAAAATGTACTTTTCCACAGCTTCCCAGCTCACTTCACACATTCGAACACACAACCTCCTGGACAGGTTTCTGCCAAGGCCACAGTACAGAAACTGCGATCCTACAAATAGTAGACAACTTCCTTAGAATCCTTGACTCTGGGAACTCCTGCCTCTTGGTCCGCCTGGACCTGTCCGCTGCATTTGACACGGTCAACCATCTGGACCTCCTTCATACTCTTGAACAACGCATGGGCTGTGGAGGCACAGTGCTCAGTTGGTTCTCCTCTTACCTAACCACTGCTCCCAAATTGTGACTATGGGCAACGCGCTCTCAAGGCCAGTCAATGTACAGCAAGAGGTCCCCTCAAGGCTCAATCTTCTCCCCAACCCTCTTTAACCTGTACATAGAACCTCTATGTGTGATTCTCAGAAACACTGGGATTCTCTTCCACCTCTACACTGACAACACTCAAATATACTGGAACATCTCTTCTCCCAAAGACCTTGCCCTCCTTTCATTCACGCTCCATTAGATTAAAAATTGAATGTCTAACCGACATCTAAAACTCAACCCAACTAAAACAGAGTTTCTTCTGATCTCAGCACTGAAAGCAAAAACCCCAATTCAGGAATGGATGGCCAACTTTCCCATCCTGGGTGACTGCCTGCCCTACCGTTGTCCATATTGATAGATTCCTTTGAATCACCATCGACAATCATCAAAATCTCCGAAGCCACATCACAGCTATAGCCAGAAGCGCACAACTTGAACTCTGGCAGGTATGTGGCATCATACAACTGATCCTGGAACAAGACCTCAAAACACTGGTGCTTTAAATGCGTGACCTTCCATTTTAGTACGGTGATGCTGATCACCACACTGAAATGCGTTAGTCTAATGCTTGATGCGAGGTACTTGGCAGGGCTGTAACAGACACCATTATGCTCAGCCTACCTGTTAGTGTCTGTTAGCACCAGGAGGCCTCACTACCATAGAAACCAAGAGAGAAGCATCAATTCCAACAGTGTCTCAGCACAGACCTCCTGCGGCGCTGACCACAACAGCACAGACCTCCCCTGAGTTCATGCAGGCCCACTGCTGAATAAGTGTGTTGAAGTCGACCTGAATCATGTAAAGATGGAGTCGGAGATTATCAAATTTCAGAGATTTTGAAAGGAAGCTATGATTGTAATACAAGCCTCCACTGTGTGTGGGTCAGCTCATAACCTGTGCGCTTGTATACCCTATACAAGTAACTCTAAGCAGAGGCTGAAAGGCTAGGTGGAAATGAGCAGCCTCTATGAGATGAATCTGAAAGTCATGTCAGGAGGAGACTACATCAAACAATAACTGTCCTTTCAAAAGAATGTCAATAACAAATGCACTCATTTAATATAACCAACGGCCAATACCTAACAATATAGCCCTGGAAAGCTCAGTAGAGTGATAGCACAAAAATGTGTCCTCGCTCTCTGTGTGTTCAGCATTCCCTCACACCGGATCTGCTGGCTGCCCTGTCACTGCTCTCTCATAATTGTGGCCTAATAGTTTTGCTAGAAAACCGCCCATGTCTACCAGGACACAGAGATAGGAAGCCCCAGGCAGCTGACAAAAGGATTTCACTTCGAACAGAGGACGACAGTCTGCAAGCGTCTGTAAACAGAAATAAAGCATTAATGTTTATTCCTGTACAGAAAAAAGGTTTTCACGCATCTCTTAAACACACTGAAGTACCACAGCAGGCATTTGACAGGTGAAATGATGACATGTTGTTCCCCTCTGCTAATTCTAATTTAAACATTGTAGTTTATTAGGCAATGTAATACCCACAAAAGCATCGGTATACCGTAGGGCCCATTACCAATAAAATATAAAACATATTATTATTTAACTTATATTCATGATTAAAACATTCACTTTAATACATTTAATAACCAGAACCTTTTTAATTTTAATTATTTTATGACTATTAGTTTTCTCATGCCTGTGAAAAAAATCATAAAGTAATAAATAGAACAAACCAACCCGAGCCTATTCACAAAAAGAATTGAGCGCTGCAATCGTATAACTGGCTTAAGAGGGGGTGTCTACTATTTATTCTTAGGATATTGTAAATGAGGACAGTACAGAGAAGACAAATCTATGTGTGTCACAGAGGAAAACATGTGTGGTTCTGTAAGCGTTCACATGATGGCTGTGACAAGGGCGGTCAGAGTCCAACCCCTCGAGGACGCCTCATTTATTGTGCATTTTCTTTAATAGAAATCGGAGAGAAGTTGAACAGACTGATAACAAAGCGCACCACAGACTTCGATCTGTCAGGCTGACGACCCACACCGGGACCCTTCTGCATATTTTGTAGTTTTGTTTTTGAGCACGAACACCCGGCCAGGGAGTGGTGAAGTCTCTTGCCAGGACTTTGGTGCTTCCCGCTGGACCCTTCTCACTACTGGGGCAACCAATGAAGCCGCATCACTTGAGTAAAGTCGTAGTTACAGATGACTATCCAGAGTCTACTTGTAAACGTTTTACTCAGGAGTTTGTACAAATACAGAATTTGGGGGCATATTACCAAGGGCCTTATCGCCGCTTTAACGGGAATTTTTCCTGCTAAAACGGCGATAATTTTATCGCCCTATTACCTAGCTGTCGCTAACACCAGTTAGCGACAGCTAATAGGCGATAGCGGGCATTTAGGGGCCCACTATGTATGTCAGCGATAATTATTGCTAATGACATGCAAAGTGGGCGTGCCAAGATGTTAGCGACTGGAAACGGTCGCTAACATCGCTATCACCTATTACCAACTTTTGGAAATAATCGCGCTAAGCGCGATTATCTCCAAAAGCTAACGCCTGCCCAGAGCAGTTCTTAGCCATGTTATCCAATGGAAGGTGGATAACATGGCTAAGAGCATTGTCACGATAATGCATGAATATCGCTGATTTTACAGCGATATTCATGCATTTCCCACGATTTTTACCGCTTTTGAGATAAACCTTGATAATATCAAGGTATCTCAGCGGTAAAAATCGTCGGAGCGCGGCGATATTTTAATACCCGCTAACCAAGCTTAGCGATAAATATCGCTATAGCTTGGTAATATGCCCCTTGGTTCTGAGCAGTTCAAAGAACCATAGACAGTTCTCAATAAAATCGAGCATAGAATCGTCTTCATAGAATGGGGAAAGGGTCTCCTACGTTGCACGAGAAATTACACTCTTTTATAGCAAGTTAAACAAGGACTTCATACGGTTACTACATTAGTGCGAGGTTCTCATGGTCTAGTCTAATAGGGATTTCTTTGAAGGGCAAACATTGAGACTTTTATAAGTTTTGTCTAATGTCAGTACCTGAGACCACTCTGGAGCTCTAGCATTCAGTTAGCGTTAGTGCCCTACGGTTACTGGTGCTTTACATTTTTAAGATCCTCTTAGCGCTGCTTGATCCTCAGATGGGTGCAATTTCTGATATTTATATGTTTCTCACGTCTTCATTGCTTTAATTTTGTTCACGAGAAAGTGAGAAAGTTATGTCACTCATAATTGCACTGAAATTATGAAAATGTCACAAACTACAATCTAAAACCTTGGCGGCTATGAGAAACCGTATAGGATCCAAATCTGCTCAGCTAACACCATGGCTCCTGAGCTCAGCTGATACCGTCGAATTAATTCAGTATAGGTGAACTGGAGGGTCTATCAATAAAAAAGCTCTTTTCAGGATTATTAGCTGTGGGGTGTGACAAATCTGCAACCCAGAAACTTTCTCTAGTTAGTTTAAGGGTTTCTTTAAAGGAGACAATTAAATTGCTGTTTTCTTTAATGAACCTTATAGTTCAGTGGGAGTTGTTTGCAAACATTGGGCTACGAAATTACAACAAGCAATGGCAAACCAGCAGGTCTGACTTTAGCAAGCTCGTGCAATAACATATATATATTTTTTTGCAAGCACAAGCTACAAAAATAAATGGACAAAAAAGAAAACTGATCCATTTCACCATGTTGCATACTGGGTGTTAGACCCGGCCTCGTGGCGTGGTCCTCCCTGACCCTTCCCTTCCGAGCTGTACCCCACAACAGACCCCTGAGTCCCCCGGCCTAACCAACCCTTCCCTCCATGGTACCCACGCCCGTCCGTGCCTCCATCTTCCCGGCCCATAGGCCCTGTGTGCCCACTTCCCGACACCTAAGGTGGCCGCCCGATCCAGCGCGGCCTAGGACGAGAGGCGCCACCCTGGCTGGAGGACAGCGCGCTCCCCTTGAGTGAGAGAGGGAGGAGCAGTTCTCTCACACCTCCGACCTCCCCTCGAGAGATGGGTTTCGATCGCCCCTCCGGCCACCCTGAGGGCTGGCTCCACACCTGCTGTGTGTCTGGGACTCCTCCCGAACCTGACATGAATGAATCAAAGGGCCGCGTGGCAGGAAACCCCAACAAGCGGCCTACAGGTGTCAAGAACCCCGCATACCAGAGCCCCGGAGATCAAAGAGGAGCAGTCCTATATCTGGGGATGCTCCGGGACTATCTGGAACGACGAGAGCCCTGCTGACGTGGTCGCGGCTTGCCTGGCAGAGACGGACTTCTGCCGGAACCATCTGAGCCCTGCTGAGTGACTCGCGCCTCCCCTGCAACTTTGGAACATCTGAGCCCTGCTGAGTGACTCGCGGCTCCCCTGAAACTTTGGAACATCTGAGCCCTGCTGAGTGACTCGCGGCTCCCCTGTACTTTGGAACACCTGAGCCCAGCTGAGTGACTCACGGCTCCCCTGAAGATCGTAAGACCTCCGACATCTTGCTTGAGCCCTGCTGAGTGACTCGCGGCTCTCTGACTCTCCTGGTCCGGCTGGACTCCCAAAGATCGCATCGTATCCCCCGGCTCGAGGATTGAGAGCTGTGCGCCGGATACGCCCCGATATTGACACTGAGCCATAAGACTGTCCCGCTACCCCTACCCTTACCGAGACTTTATGGGCCCTTGCCCTGGTTTGTAAATACTTGCCTTGCCGATCATAAAGATCCTTTTGAATAACGAGATAAAGGAACGTTTTCAAGAAACCCCGGTGTGGTATCTCTTTGTTGTGTGGTGCCTATAGAGTGTGTACGATCCTAGATTCGAGACTCTCCCCCTGAGGAGTCTCCCGCCAGGGCTCGACTTTGTACTTAGGAAGGTGGGCCCCAGGGTGATCAGGTACAATTCCTGCTCGCCCCTGAGGTCGCTGTCTAACATTGGTGGCAAGCGACGGGATACGAGCCACAATCTAGAGATCGTACAGTACACGACTAACGCACTACCGAGCAAAGACGGCAGAAGAAAACATCATGAGCACCATTAAAGTCAACACGAGAACCGCATTCCATATAGAACAACTGGAGGAGTACACGCACAAAGAACTGAAGGAATTCTGCAAAGAACTGGGAATCGCTACCACTGGCCTCAACACAAAGGAGGACATGCAAAAAGCATTGAAAGCTTGGGTGGAGTCCGGAGTCCCCCGCACAGAAGGAGCAGCGGCGCAGCCGGACGAACCGGGACTCCCCCAGACAGAAAGCAGCAGCAGGCAGGTACGAAGCATCATACCAGACGGGGGCGTATCCCCGGAAACGCTCGCGGATCGAGAAAAGTCGCCACCACGAGTTGGAGATGGCAAAACTGAAGATCGAAGGCGAAATAAAGTTGGCAGAAAAGAAACTTGCGATTGAGCAAATGAAAGTGCAAGGAGAATTAGAAGAAAAGAAACTCCAGCGGGAGCATGAAGGGAAGAGACTTCAGCTGGAGCACGAGCGAAGCTTGAAGAAGCTCGAGCTCAAGGCAAGGACCGAAGTAAACCGGCCCCTGGGGAACCGAGAGGCCGGACCCCCGGCAGAGCCGAAGGTCCACATCCCCAAAGATGTGGTCAAAGAATACTACAAGAATGACGACATCCAACAATGGTTCAAGGCCTACGAAGTTGCCATGACCTCCCACCGAGTCCCACAGAGAGATTGGGGGGGCCGGATTGTGGGGTCGATTCCTGAGCGAAGGGAGAGACACCTTGCTCGATCTTCCGTCCTCCGTGCAGACGTCCTACTGCCACATGAGAGGCCCTCCTGACGCGATACGGCCTCACCCCAGAAATGTACCGCCAGTGGTTCCGGGACTGCAAAAAGATTCCTGGTACTACCTGGGTGGAGTATGTAAACTTTTTTAGCAGAGCATTCGAAGGATGGGTCAAGGGCAGCAAAGTGACCACCATGGAAGAACTAACTGACCTTATGCTGTGGGAACATATGTCCACGAATTGTTTTGTGGAACTACGCCAGCATCTGCTCGACAGCAAGCTCGCAGATCCGAGGAAGCTGGCCGTCGAGGCAGATCGCTGGGTGAACACCCGGGTCGCCCGGGGCCCCGTAGGTGACTACCCCCGCAACAATCAAGGACTAACCCGCCAGAGAGGGGGGGAAACCCGGGAGGACCCAGGGACGCCCAGTCCGGTCCCCAGCGTAGTCCCCCGAGAAACCCACCGCCAAGTTTCCCCGCACCCCCACCAGCTGCTGCTGTTCCCCCAGGTAGGCAGCACCGAGTGACCATCACATGTTGGAGATGTCAGAAACCTGGGCACTACGCCAGCGATCCCCAGTGCCCCATGAACCCACGTGTCCCGACCACAACTCCCCCAGCTAAGCAGATAGCGAATGTAGCCCTAGGGGAGGAATTTGAGGACACCGAGGGATGGGAACCTACTGCCATGACCCTAGTATCCCTGGGAGATAGAGAGATGGTCCCCGGGAGTGCCCTGCCTACCAACACCAAGAAGTACCGCCAGTTAGTAACAGTGAATGGCCACCGAGTGGAGGCCCTCCGTGACACCGGAGCCAGCATCACGGGTGTCCTTAGCCATTTAGTGCGAGAAGACCAGATCCTCCCCAATGTCCTGTGCCCCGTACTATCAGCAGATAACGTTGAGAGCTTGTGTAAGGTAGCCCTGATACCATTCGAGTGGGAAGGAGTAGCAGGTAAATTGAAAGTAGCAGTACGGACCTCCCAGCCGGTCGACTGCCTCCTGGGGAACGACCTGGAAAGTTCTCCATGGAAGCAGGTCGAGCGACGAACCCACCTCGGGATGATGGGTCTCCCCGAGTGGGTGTGCGCCACCACCCGATCCATGGCAGCCCGACTGACCCCTGCCGGGGAAGTCGAGGACGAAACTGCCAGCCTCCCCCCGGTGGATGACAACAGGGCCGAGCCAGCCGAGATCGCCGACCTCTCCCCACGAGGGGAAGATGTCGCTGACGACTAACACCTACCCCCGACCCCGCACAGATCACCGAGCTGGGTGATCTGCCCGAATTGGCGCAGTGGCGCCACGAGGGGGGCCCCTCCCGAGAGGAGTTCTGCCGGCTACCTGTCCTTCCCTGGTCGGACCCCGGCAACAGGCCCAAGCCCAGGCCGCGGGCGACCAATCCGGAACACATTGGCTGTACTGGGAGAATGACCTCCTCTACAGCGAACAGAAGTCGGCGGAGCTAGGGTCAACCCAAGTGCTGGTGGTACCCCTACGCTTCCGAGACTTCCTCCTGGGCTTGGCCCACGATGTCCCCTTAGCCGGCCACTTGGGCCAAGACAAGACGTATAGCCGCCTAGTCACGCACTTCTATTGGCCCAAGATGAAAGCGAACGTAGAGGCCCACTGCAAGGCCTGTCCCACGTGCCAAGCTAGTGGAAAAAGCGGAGGAAAGCGCAAGGCTCCCCTCCAATCATTCCCCGTCGTCAGTACCCCCTTTGAGCGGGTCGGAATTGACATTGTGGGGCCACTGGACCCCAAGACCTCTCAAGGTCACCGCTTCATCCTCGTCCTAGTGGCCCATGCCACTCGTTACCCTGAAGCCATCCCCCTACGCACCGTCACGGCCCCCGTGGTGGGCCGGGCGCTGATGGGAATCTTTTCCCGTGTAGGATTTCCCCGAGAAGTTGTGAGCGACTGCGGGACGAACTTTATCTCCCGGTACATGACCTCCCTTTGGCAGCAATGCGGGGTGTCCTATCGGTTCACCACTCCTTTTCCACCCCCAAGGAAATGGCCTAGTAGAGCGGTTTAACCGGACTCTGAAGGGGATGATCATGGGCCTAGAGGAGCCCCTCCGGCGTAAGTGGGACGTCTTGCTCCCCTGCCTCTTGTTCGCCTACCGGGAAGTTCCCCAGAAATCCTTGGGGTTCAGCCCGTTTGAATTACTGTATGGACACCCTGTCCAGGGGCCCCTCTGCTTGGTCAGAGAAGGTTGGGAGACGGCACCCCGAGACCCCCCTCAGGAGGTGTTCCGGTACATTTTGACCCTCCGAAACCAGACTCGGAAGTTCCGAGAGCTGGCTGAGGCCAACCTGGAGGCGAGCCAGGAGGAAATGAAGTGCTGGTACGACCAGAATGCCACTCTGGTCGAGTTCCAATCAGGCCAGCAGGTATGGGTCATGGCCCCAGTAAAACCTTGCACCCTCCAAGATAAGTGGACGGGGCCCTTCAAGGTGATCGAGCGGAAAAGCCAGGTCACGTACTTAGTGGACGTCCAGTCCCCCCGAAACCCCCTGCGGGTCCTACACGTGAACAGCCTCAAGCCTCACTTCGTGCGGACGGAGCTGAGTTTACTGTTGGCCACAGATGACGGGGCGGAAGAGGAAACGGAGCCTCTCCCTGACCTCCTGTGCACCAAAGAGAAAGATGGCTCCGTGGGCGGAGTGAACCTCTCTCCCTCCCTCACCCTCCAACAACAAGATGACTGCCGCCAGCTCTTGGGGCAGTTCTCTGACCTGTTTTCCCTCGTCCCCAAAGTCACTGACTGGTGTGTCCACGACGTGGACACCGGAGACAGCCAGCCGGTGCGACACCGAGCCTACCGAGTCCCCGATCGAGTCCGGTCCTGCATCCAGGCCGAGGTCTCGAAGATGTTGTCCTTGGGGGTGGTCGAACCCTCAGACAGCCCCTGGGCCAGCCCAGTGGTGCTGGTCCCGAAAGCCGCTGCCCTGGGTGTCGCCCCTGAACTGAGGTTCTGCGTGGACTACCGAGGGCTCAATGCCATCACCCGAGCCGACGCTCACCCTATCCCCCACGCCGATGAGCTCATTGACCGCCTCGGGTCTGCTCATTTTCTCAGCACCTTTGACCTGACCTGCGGATACTGGCAAATTGCGCTCACAGAGGGAGCCAAGGAGCGATCCGCCTTCTCCACCCCGGATGGGCACTATCGCTTTCGCGTGATGCCCTTCGGGATGAAAAATGCCCCGGCCACTTTTCAGAGACTGGTAAACAGAGTCCTGGCCGGGTTGGAAGAGTTCAGCGCCGCATATCTGGACGATATCGCGGTTTTCAGTTCAGAATGGAGTGAGCACCTCCAGCACCTCCGGAGGGTGCTGATGGCCCTGCGCCAGGCAGGCCTCACAGTGAAAGCGAGCAAATGCCATATTGGGCAGGGATCGGTGGTCTACCTGGGACACCAGGTCGGAAGCGGGCAGGTCGCCCCTCTATAGCCTAAGATCGACGCCATCTTAGCCTGGGAACCACCCACCACCCAAGCAGAGGTCCGAGCCTTCCTGGGCCTCACCGGCTACTACCGGAGGTTCATCAAGAGTTACGGCAGCCTCGTAGGCCCCCTCACAGAACTAACGTCCAAAAAGCAGCCCAAGAAGGTGCAGTGGACCCCAGCCTGCCAAGGGGCGTTCGACGCCCTCAAGAAAGCCATGTGCACTGCCCCCGTGCTTCGGGCCCCTGACTACTCCAAAGAGTTTGTGGTACAAACTGATGCTTCGGAACACGGCATTGGGGCCGTACTATCCCAACTGAATGAGGAAGGACTAGACCAGCCCGTAGCCTTCATTAGCCGGAGGCTACTCCCCAGAGAGCAGAGGTGGAGCACCATCGAACGAGAAGCATTCGCAGTAGTCTGGGCCCTAAAGAAGTTACGGCCCTACTTGTTCGGAACCCATTTCCGAGTCCAGACGGATCATCGACCATTGCGGTGGCTGATGCAGATGAGGGGCGAGAACCCCAAACTGTTGCGATGGTCGATCTCCCTCCAGGGAATGGATTTTACTGTAGAGCATCGCCCTGGTACCAACCACGCCAACGCTGACGGCCTCTCCAGGTTCTTCTGCCTCAGCGAAGAGAACCCCCAAGAGGATGGGTAGTTCTCCCCGAATTTCAGCTGGGGGAATGCATGTTAGACCCGGCCTCGTGGCGTGGTCCTCCCTGACCCTTCCCTTCCGAGCTGTACCCCACAACAGACCCCTGAGTCCCCCGGCCTAGCCAACCCTTCCCTCCATGGTACCCACGCCCGTCCCCGGACTGCCCGTCCGTGCCTCCATCTTCCCGGCCCGTAGGCCCTATGTGCCCACTTCCCGGCACCTAAGATGGCCTCCCGATCCAGCGCGGCCTAGGACGAGAGGCGCCACCCTGGCTGGAGGACAGCGCGCTCCCCTTGAGTGAGAGAGGGAGGAGCAGTTCTCTCACACCTCCGACCTCCCCTCGAGAGATGGGTTTTGATCGCCCCTCTGGCCACCCTGAGGGCTGGCTCCACGCCTGCTGTGTGTCTGGGACTCCTCCCGAACCTGACATGAATGAATCAAAGGGCCGCGTGGCAGGAAACCCCAACAAGCGGCCCCCAGGTGTCAAGACCCCCGCATACCAGAGCCCCGCAGATCAAAGAGGAGCAGTCCTATAACTGGGGATGCTCCGGGACTATCGGGCAGATCCGACTCTGGAACGACGAGAGCCCTGCTGACGTGGTCGCGGCTCGCCCGGCAGAGACGGACTTCTGCCGGAACCATCTGAGCCCTGCTGAGTGACTCGCGCCTCCCCTGCAACTTTGGAACATCTGAGCCCTGCTGAGTGACTCGCGGCTCCCCTTAAACTTTGGAACATCTGAGCCCTGCTGAGTGACTCGCGGCTCCCCTGTACTTTGGAACACCTGAGCCCAGCTGAGTGACTCACGGCTCCCCTGAAGATCGTAAGACCTCCGACATCTTGCTTGAGCCCTGCTGAGTGACTCGCGGCTCTCTGACTCTCCTGGTCCGGCTAGACTCCCAAAGATTGCATCGTATCCCCCAGCTCGAGGATTGAGAGCTGTGCGCCGGATACGCCCCGATATTGACACTGAGCCATAAGACTGACTTTATGGGCCCTTTCCCTGGTTTGTAAATACTTGCCTTGCCGATCATAAAGATCCTTTTGAATAACGAGATAAAGGAACGTTTTCAAGAAACCCCAGTGTGGTATCTTTGTTGTGTGGTGCCTACAGAGTGTGTACGATCCTAGATTCGAGACTCTCCCCCTGAGGAGTCTCCCGCCAGGGCTCGACTTTGTACTTAGGAAGGTGGGCCCCAGGGTGATCAGGTACAATTCCTGCTCGCCCCTGAGGTCGCCGTCTAACACTGGGCTTGAGGGAAGCAATATCGAACTAACACTTAAGCGCACCGTTTTGGAAAAAAATAGTTTGGGAGACAACTAAGGCTGTTTCAAAGAGCAACTCTAAAACGTTATTCAGTAAACAGAGAGTTTGGACATTTTAGACTCTGTTTGTTCAAGCAAGAGATGGCAAATTGACCGCTCATTCATTAGTGGCTCCATCGATCCCCAATTTAATTATCAGTTGCTAGTGAAACAGTCTGAGTGCTAGAACACACTATACTAGAGCGGAATAGCGACAGTGGCTTTTTTCCTTCTGTACATACCTTCACAAACCTCTCTTTATTGGATTGACTCAGATTCAGGATCAGATCTCCAAGTATTACGAGCAGTGCTTAACAACTCATCCAAATCTCTCTTTTGGGTCCTCGTGGGCATCCTCACATCATGTGCATCTACAGAAGATTCACACTTCAAAAGAAGCACGTTTCTCTCAATTTGTATTGCATCATATATGTAAACTGCCTGCCATGTGAGCAGCCAACACTTTTTATAGGGGCAGTCTCTACTTTTGTAGAAGGAATGGTCTGGACAAACACAGTAACCTGAAAATGACAAGAAGACTTGGAAAAGTTTGTGGTTTCTGTTGCACCAGTGCCTAATTACGTAAAAATGTGATGTTACTGGCCACTTTTTAGGTCTCGCTGAGCCAGCACGCTTGCGCTGCTAGCGAGACATTTAGTAAGGGGTAAAAAAAGTGCTACCAGATGCTGGCATGGCCAGCCTAATGCTTCAGTGCATGTGCTCGGGCGCGCGCTTTGCTTGCCTCTCTAGGCATTTCAATTCCCTCCCCCCCTTGCGTGCCTCCGTCTGTGCTTCCAATTCCACCACTGATGCTGGCCTCCACTTCCCCCCCCCCCTGCCTCTCCCCGCCCCCCACCGCTCTATACTGCAGCAGGCAGCGCGATCACATTAATTAGTTTCACTTTTGCACATTCATCAGTTTCACTTTCGCAGTTTTCTTGGGAAAGCATTCCAGGCTGGCTGTATACCCTTAACATGCTACTGAACTCGAATCCCAAAATAACAATACAAAAAACATTTTTTTAACACATTTTTAAATAAGATTATATAAAAACTGTGTCTTAGTGTCTCATATCATGTAGTATCACAGTAAATGGATAACAATTACTTGATTTAGGCAACGCCTCACTTCTCAATTCTGCAGTTCATAGACACCGCAATTAAGCATGGTTACCTTTACCCAATTTAATGATACTCGTATTATTGACAAAAGAAAGTTGAAAGGCTTTGTCTGGCTTTCTAGGATTGAACTTGTTGTGCGGATTGCATATGTTGCTAGTGGCATGCGTTAAACACACTGACGTATTATTACATCAGGAGTAAGTAGGTGAAAGTAGCCTATTTTAGTCTCAGACGCACAATACTAGTTCCGTATTAGGAATACAAAAGAATACTAGAAAAATTAATTTTACCAATGCGCATATTATAAAATATATTTCTCAGCAATGCGCATTATTATAAAATAGATATCTGTCGCATAATTCCCTGGCGTCGGAGCACCGCTTAAAGTGACACTCCATAATTCACCTTATCTGCCCTATAACCATTTTGAAAACATTTTGCATTTTGCCCTGACCCTTCATGTAAAATCGCATTCTGACTCAGAGTACATCACACACAGCAGAGCACAATTCACTCATGCCTGACACCACATAACACACAGCAGAGCACATCACACTCCTGCCTAATCAATCAATCAATCAATCAATCAACGAACTTGTAAAGAGCATTACTTACCCGTGAGGGTCTGAAGGCGCTGAGGGGGGGGCTTCTGAAGGTGAGCAGGTCTTGGGTCTGTCGCAGATGGAGCGGGTGGGTGTTCCAGGTCTTGGCTGCGAGGAAGGAGAAGGATCTGCCGCCGGATGTTGTTCGTTGGATGCGCGGGGCGGCGGCCAGGGCGAGGCTGGCGGAGCGGAGCTGGCGGGCAGGGGTGTGGAAGTTGAGTCTGTTGTTCAGGTAGGCTGGTCCAGTTTTGTGGAGGGCTTTGTGTGCGTGAGTGAGGAGTTTGAAGGTGATCCTCTTGTCGACGGATAGCCAGTGCAGGTCTCTCTGGTGGGGGGTGATGTGGCTGCGGCGGGGGACGTTGAGGATCAGTCGGGCGGAGGTGTTTTGGATGCGTTGTAGTCGTTGCAGGAGTTTAATCGGGGTTCCTGCGTAGAGTGCGTTGCCGTAGATGACACCACATCACACACAGCAGAGCGCATCACACTCATGCCTGACACCACATCACACACAGCAGAGCACATCACACTCATGCCTGACACCACATCACACACAGCAGAGCACATCACACTCAGGCCTGACACCACATCACACACAGCAGAGCACATCACACTCAGGTCTGACACCACATCACACACAGCAGAGCACATCACACTCATGCCCGACACCACATCACACACAGCAGAGCACATCACACTCATGCCCGACACCACATCACACACAGCAGAGCACATCACACTCATGCCTGACACCACATCACACACAGCAAAGCACATCACACTCAGGTCTACAGTAAATGGATAACAAGTACTTGTTTTATGTGACGCCTCACTTCCCAATTCTGCAGTTCATAGACACCGCAATTAAGCATGGTTACCTTTACCCAATTTAATGATACTCGTATTATTGACATAAGAAAGTTGAAAGGCTTTGTCTGGCTTTCTAGGATTGAACTTGTCGTGCGGATTGCATATGTTGCTAGTGGCATGCGTTAAACACACTGACGTATTATTACATCAGGAGTAAGTAGGTGAAAGTAGCCTATGTTAGGCTCAGACGCACAGTACTAGTTCCGTATTAGGAATACACAAGAATACTGGAAAAATTAATTTTACCAATGCCCATATTATAAAATATATATCTCAGCAATGCGCATTATTATAAAATATATATCTCTGTCGCATAATTCCCTGGTGTCAGAGCACCGCTTAAAGTGACACTCCATAATTCACCTTATCTGCCTATAACCGTTTTGAAAACATTTTGCATTTTGCCCTGACCCTTCATGTAAAATCGCATTCTGTCTCAGAGTACATCACACACAGCAGAGCACATCACACCCATGCCTGACACCACATCACACACAGCAGAGCACATCACACTCATGCCTGACACCACATCACACACAGCAGAGCACACTACACTCAGGTCTGACACCACATCACACACAGCAGAGCGCAATTCACTCATGCCTGACACCACATCATGCACAGCAGAGCACATCACACTCATGCCTGACACCACATCACATAGCAGAGCACATCACACTCATGCCTGACACCACATCACATACAGCAGAGCACATCACACTCGTGCCTGACGCCACATCACACACATCAGAGCACACCACACTCAGGTCTGACACCACATCACACACAGCAGAGCACAATTCACTCATGCCTGACACCACATCACACACAGCAGAGCACATCACACCCATGCCTGACAGCACATCACACACAGCAGAGCACATCACACTCATGCCTGACACCACATCACACACAGCAGAGCACATCACACTCATGACTGACACCACATCACACACAGCAGAGCACATCACACTCAGGTCTGACACCACATCACACACTGCAGAGCACATCACACTCATGCCTGACACCACATCACTCACAGCAAAGCATATCACACTCAGGTCTGACACGACATCACATCAGTCACACAACCACACACACACAACCACACACACAACCACACACACATACCTACACCCAACCACACACACATACCTACACCCAACCACACACACACACAACCACACCACACCACACACACACAACCACACCACACACACAACCACACCACACACACAACCATACACACACATACAACCACACACATACACATACAACCACACACACATATAATCACACACACAACCACACACACAACCACACACACAACCACACACACAACCACATATACAACCACACACACACACAACCACACACACACACAACCCCACCCAACCAAACACACAACCACACATACACAACCCCACCCAACCAAACACACAACCACACATACAACCACACACACACACAACCACACACACACACAACCACACACACACACAACCACACACACACACAACCACACACCCAACCACACACACAACCGCACACACAACCGCACACACAACCACACACACAACCACACACACAACCACACACAACTGCACACACAACCACACACAACTGCACATACAACCACACATACAACCACACACAACCACACCCAACCACACACACAACCGCGCACACACACAACCACACACAACTGTACTCACACAACCACACACACCACACACACACACAGCCACACACAACCACACACAACCACACACAACCACACACAACCACACACAACCACACACAACCACAACCACACACAACCACACACAACCACAACCACACACACAACCACAACCACACACAACCACACATAACTACACACACACACACACTCATACACACCATCACACAAAACCACACACAAACCACACACACAAAACCACACACAAAACCACACACACACAACCACACACACACAACCACACACACAACTACACACAACCACCACACACATCACCACACACATCACCACACACATCACCACACACATCACCACACACATCACCACACACATCACCACACGCACACAACCACACACATCACTACATGCACACACCCACACACAGCCACACATGCACACACCCACACACCCACACACACAAACACACACACAAACACACAAACACACACACAACCACACACACAACCACGCACACACATCCACACACACACACACATCCCCACACACACACATCCACACACACATCCACACACCCAACCACGCACACACAACCACACACACCCACACACACCCACACACACCCACACACCCACACACACACACCCACACACACACCCACACACACCCCCACACACACCCCCACCCACACACACACAACCACACACCCACACACACGACCACGCACATGACCACGCACACGACCACGCACACAACCACGCATACAACCACGCACACAACCACACACCAGCACACAAGCACACACACAACCACACACAACCACCACACACACGTCAGAATCACACACACCATCACACACACACCACACACACAACCACACACACACACCCACATACACACACCCACATACACACAACCACACACACACACAACCACACACACAACCACACACACAACCACACACACAACCACACACACAACCACACACACAACCACACACACAACCACACACACAACCACACACACAACCACACACACAACCACACACACACAACCACACAACCACACCACACCCACAACCACACACACACAACCACACAACCACACCACACCCAACCACACCCAACCACAGACACACAACCACACACACACAACCACACACACACACACACACACACCCACACAACCACACAACCACACACACACACACAACCACAAACACACACACAACCACAAACACACAACCACAACCACAAACACACAACCACAAACAAACAACCACACACAACCACACACAACCACACACAACCACACACAACCACACACAACCACACACATACACAACCATATCCACCCACACACACAACCACACACACATACACACAACCACACACACACACACACACAACCACACACACACTCACACACCCACACACACACAACCACAATAACCAGAATACTAAACTGCATTTGTGCCCCACTTAGTTTTAAACAGCAAACAGTTATTCTAATCGGTTTGTTTCATAGAGGTTGTGTCTTAGGAAAATGGTGGTGGCACTTGCATGGCACTATACACTAGTGTGTTCAAAAGAGTTGTTTTAAAAAATATATATATTAAAAATTGACTCTTTTACAAATTCTGATTCCACTAGAACCCAAGACCTCCACAACATCCTGTTTTTTTGGCTGCCAGCTGTGAAAAGGAGACCAATATTGCCCCCATTTTTATTTTTTTGTAACCTCAGTTCAATTCTGGGGTGCTTTTTCAACTTTTTGCTAGTTCATTGTTAATCTAACCGTTACTAATTCAAATTGTGTTACCTTTGGCTTATATGCAATGCAAACTTTATCTCAATAAGTTGCTGTAACAAGCTGCAAGTCCACTACGTAAGCCCATTCATTTGCTCATTATACATACTTCCCCTCCCTGGCACATATCCTTCACCTCCCTGACACTCACCCATGTCCCTCCTGGCATTCACTACTCGCCCCCTTGGCACTCACCCTTCACCTCCAAGGCACTAGCCCTTTAACCCCCCTGGCCTGGCAGCTACCCTTCACCCCTTGCACTCACCCTTCCCCTCCCTGGCACTCACCTTTGACCCCCCTGACTCTTACATCTCACCTCCATGGCACTCACCCTTCATCCCCCTGGCACTCACCCTTCATCCCCCTGACTTGGCACTCAACCTTCACCTCCGTGGCACTAGCCCTTCACCCCCCTGGCCTGGCAGGTACCCCTCACCCCTGGAACTCATACTTCCCCTTCTCGGCACTCACCCTTCCCCTCCCTGGCACTCACCCTTGATCCTCCTGACTCTTACATCTCATCTCCCTGGCACTCACTCCTCGCCTCTCTGGCACTCACCCTTCACCCCCATGGCCTGACAGTCACCCTTGTCCTTCCTGGCATTCACTCCTCACCTCGCTGCCACTCTCCCTTGACCCTCTTAGTTTCTATCTCTCTCCTGTCTCTCTCTTTCTGTCTGCCTCTACCCTCGATTGCCTTCTTCTCTCTGCTCCTTGCATCTCTCCCATTCTTTTTCTCACTCCGTACCTTTCCTTTGTCTCCCTTATTCTGGACGTCCCTCTCTGAACCTCGTTCTGTATCGCTTTCTACCTTTTTTTCAATTATATCACTCCCTGTTGACCTATTTATTCAGCCTCCCCGGTGCCAGTCTCCAGTGTCTACCCAGGTTCTTCCATTAATGCCCCCTCCCGAACCTGTGAATCTCCCCCTCTGCTGCTTCTCCTACTCACACTGCCATTTTTCCTCCCTACCCAGATTCTTTCATTTCCCTACTCAACCGTGATCTTATCCATCCTGTTTCTCTTACTCATCCCGATGTGTCATTTACTTTCTTATTTCCTATGCTCTTTAAAGAGGATCTTCCACCTGCCGGTTTCTCGTGCTTCCTCGCCCCATGTTTCTCTTAGCTCTTCTGCATCCAGATGGTTTGCTTATTCTCTAATTTTCTTTACTCAAAAGTGATTGTACCCCTACCCCCTGTTGTTTTCCTTATTATCCTTTAATACTTTGCCGCCTCTCGCTGCCCCCTCTACCAGCATCTTTCTAGTGCCTATTGCTGCCTTTTCGTTATTTTCATCTCTGTCTCAGTTGGCATTGCTAATAATAATGCAACACTAGCACCTGCCTGCCTCAAACTAACTACACAACATAAAACAGACCACAGTTCTTCAAATCAGCCACAATACCTGAATCTGATCACAGTACGTGAAACTAACTGCAGTACGAAATCTGAAACTGACCACAACCCTTGAAACAAGCATATGTGGTACTGAGTGGTATTATGTTGAGTGTAGTTATGTTGTATGGAGCAGAGTGTAAATATGTGTTGTAAATATGTGTTGTGTGTTAGAAGGGGTGATCCCAGAGGCTGGGTTATGTCTACCCAATTCTTCCGTGACCCACCTCTCCCACCAATAATGCCGAGCCTTGTGAGGGATCCCCACCGGGGAGGACCTCAAGTAGTGAATCGTACACACGAGGACTACACCACACTTGTGAATAGACACCACACCGAGGGGTTTAGTTCTCAATTTCTTTATATTCACGAAGAAAAGTAATATCACACGTATGTACAATGATCCGGGGATCGCAGAGAGTCTCAAGTCCTTAGGGAGGGGGTAGCGGGACAGTCTCAGTTTTCGTAGGCCAGTACGTAGTGTACCCTGCGCACAGCTCTCAATCCTCGAGCCGGGGGGATACGGAAGGTGGTAGTCGCACTGGAGGACCTACTCACTTGCAGAGGGTTCTCTCGGGTTGGTAGCTTCAATAGTCCAGCCGGACTAGAATATTCCAAGAGCCGCGACAGAGTCAGTAGGGCTCGCTCTGGAGGAGTTCAGGAGGAGCCGCGACCACGTCAGCCGGGCTCAGGGAGTTCGGTAGATGTCTTCAAGTTTCAAGCTCGAGACGCGACGAGGTCAGCAGGGCTCGGATGGTTCAGTTCCTAGAACGAGCCGCGACAGCGTTAGCAGGGCTCGCTCTGGAGGAGTTCAGGAGGAGCCGCGACCACGTCAGCAGGGCTCAGGTAGTTCGGTAGATGTCTTCTAGTTTCAAGCTCGAGCCGCGACAAGGTCAGCAGGGCTCCGATGGTTCAGTTCCTAGAACGAGCCGCGACAGCGTCAGCAGGGCTCAAAGAGTTCACGAGGTTCCGTTCAGCCGCGATCAGATCAGCCGGGCTTTCTGATCCAAGATACAACTGCCGCTAGTTCAGGGGTGGGCCTTGATATAGTCCAGTGGCCCTTTGATGTCCGGACCCTCACAGGCAGAGGTCCGAGGCTTGGGGGGCGGCCCGTGGGTGAGGTCCGGCGGTTGGTTCTTTGATCCCTTTGAGGATGCGTCCGGGAATTCCCAGACGCCCAGCAGGTCTGGAGCCGGCACTCGGGGAGGCCAGAGGTGCAATCGAAACCGGCCCCCAGGGGAAGGCCAGAGGTGTCACAGAAACCAGTCCCTCAGGGGAGGCCGGAGGTGTCACTGAACTCCTCGTCTTCGCTCACTAGGGGAGCCCTCACCCTCCCAACGGGGGCTGGCGCGTCTGGAGCCTACGCTGCGCTGGGGCTGGGGTCATGCTAGGCCCACGGAGTCAGGGATCTCGGGCAGGGAAGATGGCTGCCAGAGGGCTTATGGGGCCTTGTGGGTTCAGGGCGCGTGGGCTGGGAAAGTGGCCGGGGCCAAGCCAATGCGGGTCGTGGGCGGTCGGCCGGGCATAGCCAGGGCATCTAGGGGTTTCTGGGTACGGATCTGGGCTACCGGGGGGCCGTGTCGCGGGGGGGGGTGGGGAACCACGCCACGAGACCAGGTCCAACATTGTGTAATTATGTGGTATTGAATGTTATGATGTGGAGAGTATTTATGTTGCATTGATTAGTGTGTAAATATGTGATTTGTAATTGTATGGTACTGGGTGGTATGAGGGGTGTATTTATGTTGCATTGAGTAGAGTACATAACTACACTCAACATAATACCACTCAGTACCACATAATTACACTGTATTCAATACAACATAAATACTCTCCACATACCACTCAGTACTACATAGTTGCACGTCACATAATTACTCTACTTAATGCAAGATAAATACACTTCACAGAATACCACTCTGTGCCACATAACACAACACATAATTACACTGTACTCAATGCAACATAAATACACACCTTTCACTCAAGTTTGTGCTATATAAGAAATAAAACAATTGCAATACAATAGGTCTCACATTACTGAATCTTTGAGCTGCTAGTGTTGCATTATTATCAGCAATGCCAACAGGTCAAACTTTTATAATGCGAGACCTATTGCATTGCAAATGCTTGTTTTATATATCACTAAGGATTCCAGCTCTATCTCCTCCATGGCTAGATGCTCATCATGTGATTCTGTAGTGGGTGTTACGGTGCAAAAGTATTGCTACAGGTAAGAAACCAATTTCCTGTGAGCTACATCAAACACACACAAGGCAATCACTCGGGGAAGCATTGCAACCCATCGTTCTTTTTGCCTAACCTGCCATCTTAGATGCCGAGTATAGAGGACCTGGCCAAGTCACTACTTGTTTGAAGTGCCGACGGAAGCAAGAGGGCTGCAATGTGATTTGTGTTTTCTTTTCTAAAATAGATCAACTTAATGGAATGAGTCATCGCTCTGGACTGGAGTTAACAATAGCACTTTTCATTACAGTGATTTCCTCCATACAGCTCATATGTCAGAGTGTGCCAGTGGGTGCAGCTGTTCACCAGCTTTCTTTGTCCACTTTGTTCATTGCTGTCCTACATCCTGTTACGCAGCTTTTTGTGGGCTGGCATTTTCCAGTGACATGCGATGGTGTGAGAAAGATCACTCAGGCCTTTTTGTTTGGATTTAAAGTATTAAGGTTGAGTTTTAGGTTTGTGTTCGCTTATAAAACATTCCTTAGCTCTCTATCACAGACTCCAGAATGGAGCCTCACGTGCTGCTATTATTTCTACTGGATTTATTTTAACCTATTTGAATTGACACCACTAAGAAAGAGGGTGGAAAGCTGCTGTCGAGATGCTGTTAATTCATGAAATATAGGTGAGCTGCACTTTGAATATATGATTTCACCTCTCCTTGTGTTCCCTCTGCACCTGCTACATTTCCCTGTAGAACTACTGAACAGCGAGCGTCTCCTTCAATCCGCTCTGTAGCTGAAACTTGGTTTTGTAGCTGTAAGACTTTGCGAGTCTGGTCTGTTTTTATGGTCTGGCTTGACATCTCAGCTGTCGACAGAAAATTATGTGAGCATTACTAATGAGGGTCTTTTTACTCCGCCCACATGCTCAGAGTCAGGAGTACTTGTTTTGATTGGCAAGAAGAGGTGCGCTTCAACAAAAAAGTACTTGCCCTACACGCATCTGTAATCATTTTGTTTATTTATCCCGCTGCGAAAACTTGAACATTCAGGGGCACACACATGACATCGGAATGCTTTAAAGTGCCTTAAAAAACTACATCATTTGTAGTTCTTCTCAGATGGGTGGAGCTAAGTCATTAACCTACATGGATTTTTAGGTCTTTCTTGGCAGTGCAACTGCCACCTGGCCTTTTAACTACACCAATATAATTCTACAGTTCTTTGCTTCCATGTAAATACTTGTTCTCATGCTATCTACTTGTAATGCTTCATATTCACATACAGCATTCTTTTAAAGCAAGACCTATTGGCTTTGCCAATGTTTGTTTTCCTTGGGAGTGATTGTTGGCTGAAGTCCCTTCTCTCTGAGCGCAACCTATTGACAAAATATATTTTTGGTCTTTTCTTGATCTTTCTCCTTTAAAGCTTCTGTGGGTTGTGCAGCAGATCTGTTCCTTATGCATTGTGTTATGTGCAGTTTTGTGGTTGGTCAGGGAGTCATTCCCTCATGGCTATATGAGCTCGAGTACCAGGACCCAAATTCCTCTGTGACCGGTGCCCAGTCCAATTCTACGCCTAATTCAGTATCAATTCAAAGGTCCTTTATTCGGTTCTCATCATGTAGAAAAACCATAAAAGTACATACAGATCAGTTTGATAAAAATTTGACAGATACAAATTTTGATTTGAAATTTCAGTTGATTAAAAGAAAATTTTGTAAACAGACAGTTAAAGTGATTAAGTGCGAGATCTGATATGTGTGTATGTTCAAGGATTACCTATAAATTCGTCGACTATTCTAGGTTGGGCCTATGTCTTACACAAAGTTTTAAAAATTGTACAATGTTTTTAGCAGCACATGGTTCATCAAGAAGCTGCATAGCGAGATAGGCCGGTCGACAGCTAAGGAGGCCCATAATTTTTAAAATCTGAGTCAGCCAGCGCTTCTTAAAATCTTTATAAAATTTACAAAATAGCACCAAGTGAATTGTTGTTTGCGTAGAGACTTCATCGCACGGACATGGTGTTAATTGTTTTGACCAGTCATTCACTTTTGGGAAGGTCAATAGGCGATGACATATGTCCAGCCTAAAACGCGTTAGGATAAACCTTTCGTGGGTGCTTAAGTTAAAAATAAGATAGGGCTGAATAGTGTTATTGATAGGGCTGAATAGTGTTATTTCGAGTGCTATCGGGAAAATTGGAGACACAGGGTTTATATTTGTGTTATCCTTGTCAATAAGGGCATCCTTGTCCTGAGGTAGTGAGCCAAATATCTGGGCGAAGTGTTAGACCCATGCAGCCCCGTCTATAGCGACATCCACTTTGGAATTTACCCTGGCTTCAGTTAAAAAGGGCGACTTAATGGTTTTCCAGAAGGAGATGTTATCTTTAGTTGAGCAACTTTTATGTAGTTGTTCCCATAATTCATTTTTTAATTCCCTTTTCCTTACTTTAATAGCCCGATTGTACGCCTTTCTAAGGTAGGAGACTTCTAGCCTGTCTCGTTCTGTCTTATGGAGGGCTACTTTTAATTTGGAGTAGGCTTTTGTACAGGTTTTATCAAACCAACCTTCCTTTTTGCCCTTACTACCCTTCACTTCCCCATGAAGGGCTGTTCTGACTGTACTGGTTATAACTAAGAAACTTTCTAAAGTTTCCGTATGTGGGGTAGCGGGATCTAGACACTTATTTATGGAACTTAGGGAGTTGGTCACTACCTCCATAGTGATTGCAGCTGGGTCTATTTTGTCCCACTTTAAAGAATATCCATTTAGCCTATCTAACGATAATGAATCTTGCCCACATAATGCCTCTGACTTGTACTTTTCTTGCTTGTGTGGGAGAGATATTGTTATACTGATTGGAAAGTGATCATAGATAGCATTTTGGTGTGTTGTGAAGTCCAGAAGGCGAGATACAGCATTTCTGGAAATGAAGATAAAATCTATAATACTGCCAGCTCCTCTACCATTGAAGGTGGCAGTGAGTGAAACAGGGGGGTCACTAATTCATTTGCAAGACATAATTCTAGGTCGAATAAGGTTTCATTTATACATTCCCCTACTAAAGTATAGGGATGTGGGTTAAGATGTTCTCACTCTCGTCCTGGAGGCCGCAATTTAAGTTATTATATTTACAGAGGGTGAGATTAAAGTCACCTCCCCATATTATAAGAGTATTTTTGGTATAGTTGTTTTCTATTTTCTGAAGTGAATTTGAAATGTCTTTTAAAGTGGATATTAGTTTGGGGTAAGGAAGATTATTGTAAAAATTAACTAGTATATAAGAGTCATGTTTATTTAGGTCCAGGATTACTATTTGATAGTTCAGTTCCAGCTTAAATGGAATAATTTTCTTGAGTTCCAGGAGGTTTGAAATATATGTTATCAAGCCCCCCTTAGCTCCTCCAGACTTAGAAGGGAGTGCTTGGGAGAAATATGTTTTAAAGCCCTCAATGTGAATTGGTAATTTCGCCCATATCTCCTGGAAGCAGAGTACATTAAAGAGTCCAATAAAACCGAGCCAGATCTCATTCACCATTTTTTAGTGCAACCCTGCTATGTTCCTGAACGCTATCTTAGCTGTCTATTGTTCTGTACGTTTTAAACTCTGAGTGCTCCGGTTAGCGGGCCCTTCCCTTGTAGTGTTATCCATCTCTTGTCCATTTAGGGAATCCACCCCCTGTGTCAATAAGCCTATATTCGATTTTTTTGACTGATGGTTTAAGCTGTGAGAATGAGATTTAGTGTCGAAATTATCTCCATTTATGGGGCAGCTCGTGGTAGGAGGATAATTGTTTTTGTGACTAGATGGTCCGAATAGCACTGATCGCCTAATTTAGTAAAAAGAGCTACTGCTCCCTTTGAAGTCATTTTGTGGATACCAAAATTAACATGAAGTACAGATACTTGATGTTTAGTGTTTCCTTTCTTTTCTTCCTTCTCTATTTGCTGTTCCTTTAGCCTTAACCTTATACAATTTTAATGAAGAAATAACAATACAAAATGCAGTTTAAAACTTGTTTTAAAACTGTGGCTGGTTTCTCTTTCAGCCTTATTTTGATCTTCGAATACCGGTCAGTACTTTTAGGTCTTGTGACGTCCCATCTTGAGAAACATTGGTATTGCATTGCTTTACTGTAAGAGTGTTTCATTGGCTTCAAGTTTATTACTCATAATGCATCTGAGTACCAGGAGCCTCTGCGAGTTTGTGCTTCTGTGTCACTATGCAAAAGGACTAGATGATGGACGGAATGCTGAACAAATCAAACATTCACCCCCAGTCAAATATCTGGGTTAAATCAATAGTTTTTTTGCACGCCACACCATTCCAGTTTAGACACAGCCATATGCAAATCAGTCTTGACCACGTTCCCCATGGGAATAGTCCACCCCGAACTGCCAGGCCAGGTCCTCCCTGGACCAGAAACACGCATCCTGGGACCTGTTTTGGGGTATCACCCCTCATCACCCAGGCTAGCTTGAATCTGGTGACATAGTGAGCTAGTGACCCACGTCTGGGCAGACCCTTCTCACTTAGGGCAAGAAATGCAAAAGGAAGAGATGGCGGACGGAATGCTGAACAAATCAAACATTCACCCCGTCACAGATCCATTGTTTTTTTGCATTCACGCCATTCAAGTTTAGACCCAGCCATATGCAAATCAGTCTTGACCCTGCTCTCCATGGGAACAGTCCAGCCCTGCACCAGAAAAGAGCATCCTGGGACCAGTTTCGGGGTCAAGACTGATTTGCATATCGCTGGCTCTAAACTGGGGTGGCATGGTGAGCAACAGAATAATTTAACTCAGAACCTTTGACAGGGAGTAAATGTTTGATTTGTTCCACATTCCCTCCATCATTTGTGTGTCTACTGTATCACTATGAGCTTAGACCTTCATCCTAGTTCTTGGATTCTGACCATACCTTGCACATTTTCTATAGGTTTGACCATGATGTGTCTCTTTTCCCACTTAGCTGCTGTTATTCTAACTCTGGTTTAAACAACAAATACAGTTCTTGTTTAACTACATTTGCACACCTTAGGAGCCAGCCACAGCAACCAATAAATTTCTTGTTTAACTACATTTGCACACCTTAGGAGCCAGCCACAGCTGTATCACACACTGCTTCTGGAGTTCTTATTCTGAATCTCTTCCATGCTATGTTGTGGTTGATACTTCTATTTTTTAGCTGAAACAATATGCTGGGAGATAGCTGGGTCCACTGGCATTTCAAAACAATAGTCAACTAACAACCTTTAAGGCACCAGCGAGATACCTTGGCTTTTCCCAAAAATCAGTCAACAAGCTTTAACTCAAACTACTGTTTCTGAAATGGAAATATTCCTCATTGAGCTGTTTATTTTAACGCTGAAACTTCAGTACTTGAAAATCAGGTGGATAGGTGTTCTTAGCCTGCAATTCAGATCTGCTGTGTGCTTTTTTCCCCTCGAAAACTCAGCTCAGGTTTTCAGAGCAAGGAAGAAGTAATTTCAATGCATGTCCTAAGAAAACCCCTGCACGTTTCAATGAGATTTCGGTTTAAAAAATACTGCTTTTTAGTTGAGTAACATTGAAACCTTTATTTCTAATGTGTTTAACACATAGGATTGGTATACATATTGACTCGCTTCATTACCTCCTACCAACTGGAGACATTTCCATTTTGTCTGAAAGGCTGTCTGCCTGGTGACAAGATAGCTAACAGAAGGACTAGTGTATCCCATGCCCTGTTGATTTCTGAGCATCACCCTTATTTTAACATTATTGCCCACAAAAAACACACACACACACACACACACGCACACGCACACACAACCACACACAAGCACACACACAAACACACACACACCTCAAAAAATTAAAATTATACACAATCAACACTAGGCACGATATGCCCAAAGTAGGGATAACCATCTGTCTCAAAGCCAATAGGCGTCAAGATTTCAAACACAGATCCTCACAGGTCCCAGGGTAAGGCAAACCACTGTTGGGATGTGGCCCATGTTGACTTTCCGGTCAGCAGAGGAGTGTCAATGTCCGACTCGGAGGAGTTAGGCCCCTCTTCATTAGAAGAATTGAACTCTTCCAAACATCATACAGAATGGAGAAGAGCTGGTGGATGTGTTCATATTACACTTCTAAGAATTGGCCCCTGCAGCTACCTACTGACTCCATCAATGCTTTTATTTTGGCCATAGAGTCCTTAACATTCCCAACAGTGTTCCGTTGAATCTCTCAACCTGGGAATTCCGCTGGGAGTGGCATGACGACGTGCAAGTTGCCATGGTCCCCACAAGCTGAAGCATACACTTGACAAGCTTAGACTTGGTCTGCTGCCTTATCTAAATGAATCTGTGCTGCCCTTTTATAATGTACATGGGATTTCTCCCAAAGCACTTTGTCTTCTTTGTCATCATTCTGGTCTTTGGTGAACCCGACCTTAGCCTACCTAGTGAAATGATCAGGGATGCCTAGAATGTTCTGGATTCCTTTGCTGCCCATTTCCAAACATTAAAAAAAATAATCGCTTTGCAGATCTAATGGACCAATGGTGTTTTAGTTTCCCATTGAGGCTGCCAGCCTGGAGATGGTTTTGCTGGCAAAGCGAAGCGTACACTGCTTATATTAGTTCTTTACTACTCACCCCAGCCAATTAAATTTGTATCATCAGTTGAAGGGCTTTTTCTGTCCCTCAAATGCTCTTTACTGGCATGCAGGTCATATAGCATTTGCTTTCCGTATTTCTCCAGCAATACCAGACTTTGCTGCCTCAGAATGGGCTGATGACTCTTTATTCATAATGTCTCACTTAATGACTAGCTTCTTCTAGTATCCAAGAAGACTTATGATGTAAGGATACTCATACTTGTCTTGGTCAAGCATTTGTTATCGGTCTTGGTGCTCAGTGCTTCAGAAATTGCAAAGTTCAAACTGCTGTGCACCACATTCTATTTTTTAGTCTGAGCGACTCTGGCAGCTACAGATTCAGAGTGTTACAGCAGGAAAGAGGAAGGCTTGAGAAGGATTAAAAAAATCAATGGCGCCCAGATGGTTTGAGGTCTCAATGGTAGACCTGTTTCTAATGAGGTGACATACTTCTTTTCCCCCAGCCTTGATTCCCTGGTTACAGTTTGGAAGAGTATGATTGGCCCTTCTTGTCAGAGCATCTGCATCAATGTTGTCTTGTGAGTGCAATTCTGGGATTTGAAGTTACATAGTGAGAAGGGAGTGTACCATCTGTCATTAGTCATCTTTCCCTGAGCATGTAAGTCAATGAGGAGTTATTGTTTTATTGAGAGAACTTGACTACTTGTCTTTTAACTGTCCCAGGACTGCTCCATGGCCTTTCTTGCTGGCATCCGCATGTAAATCAAAGAGCTAACCGAGTGGGGGAGGGGGCAGTTTTGACTCTTATTATGCACCTCATGCATGAACAGTGTGGCCTTACCTTTTAATTATGGACAGCTCTGCTTCTCTCCTCGTTTATTTCCGCTTTCACCTGGAACTAATTTGTTTTCTTTGTGATTAGGAATTTCCACTCTGAAACTTACTGGAATTGAAACAATAGACTTCTGACTCTTATTTTCTTATCCCTCTCTGGCATAGCTGAGATGTGGACATTTCTTCTCGTGAATGATGATCCAACTGAACAGTGATTAGTAATTCATTTTTTTTTTTTTTTAAACAAAGTTTATTGAGGTTTGCAGGCCTGTACAAACACATACTGTATAACGTTTTGTATCTAGATACACACAAAAGGGGGAGCAATGATACAATCGTGGAAGACACAATGGTAATAATAAATCTGTGCATGGTATTAACCCTCCCTCCCGCCACCCAGGACAAGAATAACAAGCATTTACAATGCAACGGTTTCGCCTTTGGAGAAGTTAAAGCTATTGGCATTGTAAATGACAAAATTTGTATTGATGTGTTGGTTTTGAAAACAGATAAATAAATGGCATTGTTATTTACATTGCCAATAGCTTAATATCTCGCAAATGTGAGAACTATTGTACCCTACGGACAAGCTCAGCAGACAGCAATTACTACCACACACACACCCAGACCCACACACCCAGAGCCAGCCACACCCAGAGCCCCCCCCCCCACACACACACACTGGAGCAGTCACACACACACACACTGGAGCAGTCACACACACACACACACACTGGAGCAGTCACACACACACACACTGGAGCAGTCACACACACACACACTGGCGCAGTCACACACACACACACACTGGAGCAGTCACACACACACACACACTGGCGCAGTCACACACACACACACTGGAGCAGTCACACACACACACACACACACACTGGAGCAGTCACATACACACACACACTGGAGCAGTCACATACACACACACACACTGGAGCAGTCACATACACACACACACACTGGAGCAGTCACATATATACACAGAGAAGACAGAGTAGGGAATGTTGTCCTGTTGAGTGCACGGGTAATGTTGCCTAAACTGGCAGTCCTTGCTACACATTTTCTTTTTCTTCTTTAAAGATTAATAACATTACTGATGCTATACCAGGGTACCAGCCCCTTAAAGCCTGTACATGGGTGTATAAGAGGACAGATTACATTCAATTCCTCCCAGCATATGAAAAGCACCAGTACAAAATGCATTCCCCTTTGCCGTTTGAGTTGTAAAGCAAACACAAATTTACACAGGGATCATAATGTCCTTGGAATAAAAGCTAATTAACAATTTGTCCAGTTGCTACACGCCCCTCCTACACTAGAATTAGGTTGGAAGCTTAGCTTTTGGGAGGCCCTGGTTTCATGTCAGTGCCACAAACAGAGGATTAATACTGTTCCCTTGCACTTTTAACATATATTTTCTGTAGGCTCAAGAAGGTGCTCTAAGTGCTAGCTCACATCATGGTGAAAGCAGGACTCCGCACATTTTATCTTACCTTAAACACCAGGGCCAGTCCTAGAGGTCTGGAAGATATATTGTTGTTTGAGACCTTTCAAATGAAAGAGGAACACATTGTACAGCCCTATAGGGAGGCGAGCAAGCCCTCAACGAGCACACAAATGAGGACTAACGAACTGAAATTTGCACTGGGATAGCCTTATGACTGCAGCCACACTGGCCAGAAAAACAGGATTACAACTTTGCCGACTTTGCTCTGTCCTATTGCAACCCTATACAATGTAAAACTTTGGGGGAAAAGCTTAACAGTGACTTTCCAGTCTGAGAAGGACTAACAGGATCCTCCTCCTGAAACAAGGTCTTAAGAGTAGAGAACAAATTGCCCTTCCTAACCCCCACTGTACTGAGCATTGAATCTGAGACCAATAGGCATAGGTGCTGGTTTAGCGTGACAAGTGTCCTGTTCCCCTAACCACAGAGTACTGGATCACTAGTGCTGCTTAAACTCTAGTTTGGGGAACTAGCTACTGGGAGCCTGATAGAAAAAAAATAATCTTCTGATAAAGGTTAGATCTCGGTTAGATTCAAATGGCGAGTTATCGGATAATTAATTATTGGCACAATTTCTCAGATTCTCAGTGGGTCTCACAACCATTAATTTGCCTCCTTTAGCCCGCAAAAAAAGATTAGGAATTAAGGCACATGGCAGAGATCAAGGTTCATATATCGTTCTATCCTGTGCGACACCTTGTTGTATTGACAGAACATTGTAAACACAGTCCACAGCAATACAATTGAAACTAGGGAGTTAATGAAACCAGATCAAGACTACCAAACCTTTATAAAAGAAGCTGTACACATACTTGTAATCGGAATTACAGCGCTTTATCATATAAGCAGAACATTTTTTGTTTAGGAATATGTGATAATTAAATTATCCTCCTTTCCAAAATGTGCATTTAAAAATGTCTTCTTTTTGAAAGCCAGAGAGCTCCGCCAGGAAATTGTACCTATGTAATGTAAATACTATGGCATGCAATATCAGAGTTTCAAACCCTCTGCTGTGTACAGCCTTCTGGATGGAGTAAGTTAGCCTGCCTTCAGCACCGGTTATGAAATGTACAATGCAATAACACCAGAGGTTGTTGGGCACCGAGAACAGTTACCAAAGACCGCCCTATGTTTCAGTTAAAAAAAAGCACCACAGTGCCACTTAAAACGAGCCGCTTACAAATTACGTTTCTACAATCACTCTGCTTTGAATATTAAGCAGCACAATGTTTACTTGGAGGCTTGTAGCTGGCGTGCCAACAATCGCGTGATGGCGGCTTGTGGTAAGGGTCAGGGGGCGCCGTATCACGTACTTGATGCGAGGAAGCAGGCCGATCCGCAAGACGAGTACAACTTGGTTGCAGATGCGGTGGCTGAAACAAACAAGCCATTCTGCTTTAGAAGGCACTATGGTGACTCGAATTAAACCAAGCAGAATACCCGTTCCCTGTACAGAGTAATTCAACAAATACGTTATTGACCAGGAGACCAGTCTACCAGATTGGATTGAATAACAGAGATTGCGAGGTCTGCTAAAGTTCCAAGCACAACACGGACTCAGCCGAGTCTGTACTTGGAAGGGTGATCGAGATCTGTGCTCCAGTGTGAATTCAACAGGAGGCCGCAGGTGTACAAGAGCCCAAGTGTGGCTAAAGATATCATCGGGAACCGAAACAAGTCAGGTCCCGGGCCGGCAGCCAATCACAGCGCGGCCCGGGAATGACGTCAGGGGGGTGTCCCGGGCCGGCCAGCCAATCACAGCGCGGCCCGGGGATGACGTCACGGGGGTGTCCCGGGCCGGCAGCCAATGACAGCGCGGCCCGGGACAAAGTGGCGGGACTTAAAAAAAAGTCCCAGAAACGCCCCCGAATCGCGTTTTCTGGAGAAAGCGTGATTGGCAGCCTCTGTCTCCCAATGGCTAGCCTCCATTTATGGAGCTAGCCAATGGTAGACAGAGGCTGAACCAAAGTACATATGTAGAATCATGAGGTTTCGCCGTGGGCGGGGCAACTAGTTGCCAACGCCCAGGGCGAAACCTAAAAACACTGACTACGCCAACTGCTCACAAAGGCAGGAACTATTGGCTTTGCTGGTGTATGTTTCTCATGCTTTAAGTTTATAAGAACATTTGTGTGAGTGAGCAAAACAATAATGCTAGATAACTGCTAACACTAAGGGCTCCATTAGGAAGTCGAGCGGATCGCCACCGCCCGCATGGCGATCCGCCAGACATCCGCCCCCGCCCACCACCCATTTTCCCCCTGCCATATGACTATGGCGGGGGGACCACGGCGGATGGAAGACCGCCCGCCGCTTTTAGAGTTTAATATGGTGGTGGTGTCTGTTAACCAACGCCAACCATATTATGATGGGGTGGACACATGCCTTTCCGTTAAGGCATGCGGGAATCTCTTGCGGGCCCCCAGGGATGGTGGGGGGTGCACATGGGGGGTACCTATGATACCTTCTGCATTTTAATATACAAAGTGGCAGGCACCGCCCGGTGCCTGTCACATTGTACATTGAACTGCTTGAGCGTTAAAAATGAGGGATGTGCCCGCCACTGTGTCAGGCGCATCCTAATGGCCCAAACGGGACCCCCTCCCTTATGGCGGGCGGTCCCTTTTTGCGTCGGGATCTCCCCGCCATCCAAATGTGCCCCTAAGTATCTGCACCTACAGCAAGTTGCAATGTGTAATGACAGTTATCCAGGAGTTGGGAAAGACTATAGAAGCTGGCGGACAGATATATTAACTAAGGTCAGGCTCCATTTTCCCTTACTGGTTAATGGACAGAGACACTACTTTTCTGATGCTGGGCACCAAAAACACACAAGCATTGATAAAGCCAATAGGTCTTGCTTATGAGGACTATTGGCTTTGGCAAAATATGAGGGCAAGGATGTGGAATTCCTATAGGTCGATGCCCAGGACATATTGTTTGGGGTCAAGGGAAACAAGTTTTCATGTGTATTTTGTCCTTGGGACAAGTAGGCCCAACCCCCTGCAGCACAAACTCTTTGGCTGCCAGTTTGCAGTACCACATTAGGGATCCGGGAAGAGCACGGTCGTCAGTTAATGTAATATTTTTGTCTATTTGGGGAAACACTGTTCAAACTTGTATTCATGGTTCATTAACTAAAGTCCTTGATTATTAGAGAGAGCGCTCGAAGTAAATGTTGTAAGCTCTGACTGCTAAACGGACAGTGGTTCCAGTATAAAAATGTGTACACACGTTTTTAAAGTTTAGCAATATGAGGGTTTGTATGATACTCCCAGAATGCTCTCCGATTTGATGCAAATATTTGCAGAAGCTTGAAAGCAAGATTGAGGATTCTTTGCATTAAAAATAAAATGTTCATTAAAAAAATGAAAGCAGGGAAAAGCATTTTGCTAAACTACTTCAAAATGTCAGGTACCATTTCTTTGCAGTATCATTTAGTAACGTGTTGATGCATGCTAGTATTTCCCAAAAATATTCATAATGAAAAATCGGTGTAACCAGTTTCAATAAGATTATGGGAAACAAAAATAAACAAGCAATGGCAAAGCCAGCAGGTCTGAAATTGGTGGTCAGCATTTTAGTTTTGTCAATGTGTGAATTGTTTTGGCATGGGGTTTGTAAAACCTTATTGGTGTGGGTGCTACCGGGCCATCACAATTATTACAAACATTGGCAAAAGAATTTTTTTTTTGGTCTTAAATAGCACACACTGCCACAGTAGTTACTGGCACTGAACAAAACTACTTTGTGTGCCGATATGCTCCTAGTGAAAGAGCAGAACGCTGTCACTCACAGTGAAGCCAGCCAATAAAGAGACAGAATTTTAATAAACGCAAAAGGGCATGTCAACGCCAAATCAAATTAGAGGCTCAATTATTAAAGAAAGTCTCAAAAGTGCACCCATGGTATATGTCCTTGCACTAAGTGCAGCTATATGGCTTTTGTGAATTTCAAAGAATGTACAGAAAAAGGACAAGATATAGTACTACTAGAAAATATTTTTAAATTGCATTTTAGCATGAGAAAATATGTATGTGTAAATTTGCTCATGCGAAGAGTGTTCACAAGTGCAATTTCCCTCCAACCACTTTTTCCCCCAACTTTTTAAGAAGGTTTACGTCGGCCATTGTCAGGAGTAAATTTCCAACATTTCTCAGTATGGGAAAAGATTAGAGAAGTGCTGTTGAAAACCCTTTAAACATGCAAGTTAGAAGGTATGAAGAGACTCAAAGGGCTTTCTAACCTTGCAGACCGACTGGTGAGTAGGTATCCCAGTACATGCCACTAGGGCAAGTGTGACAGTGGCATTGAGTGTTATATTCTTAGAGTTAACCACATGGGTACTCACAGATATTTGCCATGGGGTCACAAAGTACAGTCTATGGTGTGACCAAGGGCCGCACTGATGCCAGCAGGGCAGAGGTAGGTGGTCTGGGATTGTGTAATTAGGTCTAAAAAAATTAAATAAACGGACAAGCATTTATTTGCAGGTTAATAAAAATGTGCCATGTTCTGAATATCAGGGCTCAGCAACAAAACAGAAGCTCATGCTGCTGTTCTCCAGGGGGGCCGCATGTAAAGGTAGAGGGCCGCAAGTGGCCCGCGGACGTTCTTAACGTGTACCAGAAACCCAGCTATCGGTATGGTCAATTCTATATTTTATGTACAGTTGGACTTTAAGTGGGCGGGTCCTGCCAGTGCTAAGCAGGTGCTGAGAAGGGTCCCTATCAGGCTCTCCATTTTTACCCTCAGGGTGGAAAAAAACCAAAAACCTTAACACTGCAATGGTACAACCTTTGATGTAACTTCAAAGAGACTTGTTTTTCAGTTTTATATAGCACAAACTTAAGAGTGCTTTACATGAGCACCGGTTACATTATAGAAAGGCATTCATTTTTTGAATCACAGGATGTTGATTGAGCCAACATGAGGCTTGAACCTGCTTTCTAAGCTCGCAGGTCAGCTCCTCTAGCCTTACGCCACAATGGTGCCCGCAAGTAGCATTTTCAAGATTATATACACAACAAAGTGATAGTTGTTGCTTATTTATATTATGCAACTTACATCCATTGACAAAGCCAATAGCCCTGGCTTGTTGTAGGTGTAATGATGCTTGTTGTGTGATATATCTGGATGAATGGACAGAAGCACCAAAATACCAATTGGGCGCCACACTTTTTGTTGCTTTTGTGTTTTAAGCCACGCCCTTAATTACAGCTCCCACGTCCCTATCAGAGACCCTCCAGTTTGTTCAGCCCACTTAAAGTCCTGAGCACAGGTATAGATTTCTCTGTTCTGCTTTTGATGAGGGGCTATCTAATCAGTTAACGAGCCAGCCGAGTACACAGCAACCTTTGGGACAGTCAAAGAAGCCAGTGATCTTGGACCATCGCCGCTTCAACCTCGTCTGCCGTTGCAGTACCTGGGCAGAGCTGCTCTATAACACTCAGCGCTTTTAAACGAGATAAATTAGTACAGGTACTCAGTTTCTTTCCTAATTTAGCGTACCTGCACCACTCCGCAATTGCGTTATACATTTAATCGAAACGCAGCAGGAAATGTAAGTAGCAAACAGGTACTCTACTAGGGTAACTCTAGGTCACTGATCTTGCTCCATTGGAAACCGTTATACATTTTTCAAGGCGCTCTGCTATGCCAGAAAAAATATTTAAGCATACTGTTCTCATCTCCTGTACAGACTGTACTGCAAACACGGCACATTAGCTGTAATAAATTATTCAGAGGGCCTCCGTAACGCTGTTCACTGTGCTCGAAGCAAATGAAAGGTCCACAAGGAACAAAACGAAAGTATACACAAGAATAATTAGAATACTGTCCATTTGAAAGAAAGGGAAGGCAGTGACAAGACTAAACTAGTCACCTGTTTTCGCATCCACGGGAAGGGTGCAAACAAATATGCGCCTTCCCTTTTAAGTACAGTTCCTTCGGTAATGGAGGGTGGGGGGGAGCACAGCAACCAACGGAGTTTGGGGCTAGGGTACTGAGGAACCTACCATTCCTTCCCGTCAACATTTTAATTACTCAAAATAAAAACAAGAGCCTATGATTCCTGGAAACCAGATACATTCTTCCCCGTGCCTTCCTACCTGGCTTAGAGTTAGCTGAGTCGAAGGAGGCCAAGAGCTCGAACGGCTCCACTGCAATTTTATCCGGTGCCCGTGACGTGCGCGATCACGTTCGCTCAAGAAGCATTCTTGAGAAGCAGTTGGCAGGATTTTCCCATCCAATCCAAAACTAGAGTACAGTCTCCGAGCCACTTCAACCAATGAATGACGCGACCAAAACAGTTGGCCAATCCTGCCACAAGCAATCTCCAGCCAATCCATGACGTCTACAGGTTCCAGCCACTAATAGAATATGTTTACTCGTACGTGATTGGTTGTAATCCTGGTGGGTGGCAAGAGAAGATTTGGGTTCGCTGTATGATTATGGTAAAATCTTTGTATACATCGAATATCACTGGCAGTGATCCCGACAGAAACAACACATTTCTGCTTCGTTTAACGAACTGCTTGGGAACATTTTACAGAGGTGTTACTCATCTGGTCCTTAGCATAGTATTTTCCTATCGTGAGGTGCGATCTTTCAAGGTGGATGATAAGCTTCCCTTTGGGGTACCTCCTCACATATCACACCAGCGCCATAACTCAATCCGTTAGTTTAAACAGGTCGTGCCACTCCTTTAATTTAAATGAACTCTTATTACCTGTTGGGTTTCACTTTCAGTGGTCCGTCTTTGGTATTCAGGAGTCACTGAAGAAAGAGCCGGGTAGTGACGCTATGGGCAGCGATGACTTTGGCTTTACTAAGTCAAGAGAACGGTAATTGGAATCGTGTGATATAGCGGCTAATTGGCCCATTTCCCAGTTGTAGCTTTCAAATGAACAGCAGTGGCCTCCAACATTGTAAGAGCTTAGTTAGGTATCCCACGATGCAAAGTGCTAGGGTGACCCGAGTAATATAAAAAACAAGTCAGGTCCCGGGCCGCGCTGTGATTGGCTGACGTCACGGGGGTGTCCCGGGCGGCAGCCAATCACAGCGCGGCCCGGGAATGACGTCACGGGGGTGTCCCGGGCCGGCAGCCAATCGCAGCGCGGCCCGGGACAAAGGGGCGGGGCTTAAAAAAAGCACCAGAAACGCCCCCGAATCGCGTTTTCGAGAGAAAGCGCGATTGACAGCCTCTGTCTCCCAATGGCTAGTCTCCATTTATGGAGCTAGCCAATTGGAAACAGAGGCGGTCCGAACCTCACTACTGAAAACAAAAGATTTCGATCTGGGAGGGGCTTTGCCCCTCGCCAAGTCGAAACCTAAAAAGTGAAAAGAACAAATCCCACATTGCGTTGCAATCGTACAGCACTCATTCCAGTCTTATGTCAAATCTTAACTCTATACCAACCCCCCAGAACTACCCCCCACCCAACCCTCCCTCCATGCATGTAACTCTCCTTATGGACTGCAGTGTAGGTCTATTTTGCTGTGATTTTATTGATATATTAAGGATAGTAATGCAAGGGTTAAGTCACAGCGGTTGCAGAATCCTGCTGCTTGTTGTTTCTAGGGTCTCCATGACATGACGAACTCGGGCAATCTACATAGTCCTCAACATCAGGCGCTGCAATCACGGAATCCTCGTCACTGTCATTGTCTGGGATCTTCAGGAGCACCACTAATGTTTTTCATGCCGTAGCCGCTTCTAGTGCCCTCTCACTTCCCGCCCTCTTTGCTAATTGCATCCTAACTATTCCCTCACACTCCGCCCATTTAATGAATTCCTTCTTCCAGCTGACTATATTGGGGCCCCTCTGTGTTTTCCAATTCATAGTGATTTCCCGTTTAGCCAATAAGAGACCCATGTCTAAAAATTAGCTAGTTATCTTATTTTGGTTGTGTGGGGAACCAATGCAATATACATGGCCCTATAGCCGGTTCCAATTCCCTGTCACTGATTTCGTTTAATAAAGTCCCTACTGCAGGCCAATAAGTATCTAATTGCAAGAACATGTGACGGAAGTCTGCTCCCTCCGTGCGGCAGCGCGGACACGCATCCGAGTTAGTGTCAAAGTATTTATTAATTTTCGCTGGGGTGAGATAGGCTCTATTTAATATGTAAAAGTGCATGGATTGAAAGCGGGCATTCCTGGAGCTCTTCCATGCCCTTTCCACAATATCAGACCAGGCTTTTTCCGGGATCTCCGCCCCCACATCTTCCTCCCATTTGAGTCGCAGTACATTCAGGAGCAACAACATCTCCTGTGTCATACGTCTATACAGGCATGTAACCGCTTTAAAGGTCCCTGCCGCTGTCACTATGTATTAACACCCCAGTGACGTTTTCGGTTCAGTAAGGCCCCCCCCCCTCCAATGTTTACGGATAGTCGCAGTAAGGGCAGTATGTAATAAAAAGTCCCCCCTTAGCAAGTCATACCGTTCCTGTAATTCGTTAAAGGGAAGCATAGTGCCATCATCATATAAATCTCCGATAGTGGTCAGGCCCTTCTCGTCCCAACTCGCCAGCCCCCTCCTGGTACCTCCATGCGGTAATACCTCACACATGGATAGTGGGATGTCAGGCGCATATGGAACCTCAATCCTCGCCCTATTCAAGATCCTATTTCAACACTGCCTTGCTGTTTTGAGGTTCCCTGGGAGGTCGTGGGTGCGGACAAGTAGCTTCAGCTCTATTTGGGAGAGTACTCTCAAGAGTACTCTCAACGCCGGGGCTCTGTCACTCATTTCTTCTGTCCCTCACATCCTAGCCAATATTTGTTGTGTGAGCCATAGTAATTGGGCTGCTAGGTAATAAGCCTCAAAATCAGGCACTGAACCCCCCCCTGACCGTGATCGCATTAAAACTGCCAACGTTACCCGTCGCCTACCAGAACCCCATAGGAATCCCATTACCATGGTCTTCAGTTGTCTAAAAAATAGTGTTGGGATCCAAACCGATAAGGTCGCGAAATAGTACAATAATCTTGGTAGGGCCACAATTTTAAGTAGGGCCACTCGTCCAGCCATTGACAGCGGGAGCGCCCCCTAAAAGTCAAAACTTCCCTTCAGTCCTCTGATTGCTCTACTGATATTGCCCTCCAACAGATTTACCTGTGCATGGTTTGTCCTCGTACCTTAATATGTCAGGCATCTATACTCCCATTTCACCCCGGCTGTGTCTTGTCGGCCATCTTGATCCCAAACGGTCGGAATTAAGCAGGACTTAGCCCAATTTACTCGAAGCCCAAAGCAATTCCTTCACCCCTCGAAGCTCTTATCTCGAATTCGCCAGGAACATTAACAAGTCGTCTGCATATAGGGCAATATGGTGAATCTGCCTATGCACATGTTGGCCTTGGTAATGCTGTCCTGTCCTGGCCTTGACCGCTAATGGTTCCACAGCCAACGCAAACAAGAGGAGGGACAGCGGGCATCCCTTTCTCGTACCCCGGGTTACGCCACAGATGTCAGATATCAATCCACCCGTATTAATCCTCGCCATGGAGTGCTTGAATAGTAAGGCCGTCCACTTTATAAATGTATCCCCAAGTCTAAATGTATACATTATGTTGAACAAGTAGGGCCACTCATGACTATCGAACGCTTTTTCGATGTCTACAGCAAAAACAGTGGCCATGTCCTTCGAGTATGAATCCGCTTCCAAAATCTGCAATAATCGTCGAACATTAATAGCCGTGTTTCTGGTCTGGATGAATCCGGATTGGTCCTTATGCACTAGTGTCGACATATAGGGGAGGAGTCGGGTGGCAAAAATATGGCTCAAGATCTTGTAATCCGTATTAAGCATGGATGGTGGGTGGTACGTAGACCTGTCCCAAGGTGGTTTCCCAGGTTTGAGGAGCGGGATGATAACGGCCTCTCGTGTCGTTGTGGGGAGTTGACCTATCCACTTCGCCTCATTATATATCATCACTAATCTAGGCGCCAATTGTTCAATGTATGTTAGGTAGAATTCAATCTGGAGCTCATCTGTCCCTGGTGTCTTGTTCCTCGCCATATGAAGAATAGCCCCCCTCACCTCTCCAATTTCGATATCCCACCCCAACGCATCCGCCTGCTCTCTATCCAAACTCGGTAGTCTAACTGCATGTGTAAACCTATCCAAATCATCCTCTGTCAGGGCCGATTTACTTTTGTTCAAGTCAGTATAATACTCTAGAAATTATTCGTTAATACCCTGTTGAGTGCAACAAGCCACCCCATGGGGATCCCTGAGCTCCAGAATCATTAAACCTCTTCGAATCTGGTTAGCTAGCCACGCTAAGAGAGCTCTGGATTTGTCCCTTTCTGCATGGGCTTGCGTTATATGTGTTTTATAATCAAAACAGCGTAGCCCCTCTACTTGCGCCACTACAGCCTCCTTTGCTTCCAAGAGCTCCCCTTGTTTATCTGGTCTCTCAGGGCTATCTCGCTCTACCTCTCGAAGGCACTGGTCTGCCTCCTGTACATCCCGTAAAAGCACTTTACGAACCCCCAATCCCTCTGAGATGCAGCGACCCCTAATGATTGTTTTAAAAGCATCCCATTCCACTGAGGGTGACGTGCTGTGCCAGCATTTTCTTGGAAGTATTGGGTTATGCCAGTGTTCACTGCTTCGCGAAAGACTTGGGGCCCGATGTAGGTAATTCCGATTTACCGACTCTTAAATACCGAATCATACCGATTCGGTATTTAAGAGTCGGTAAATCGGAAGCAGGCAGATGTAGGTAATAAATTACCGATTCTGTACGATTCGGTATTTACCGAATCGGTAAATACCGAATCGCTATTTCCCATTGATTCCTATGGGCCTTGAAGCCCATAGGAATCAATGGGAAATACCGAATCGGTATTTACTGATTCGGTAAATACCGAATCCTGCAAGGGTGAACGGGGTGTCGCTTTGACACCCTGTAGCACCCCAATTCCAGGCTTGTGTGTCATGTGGCACACATACATGCCCTAAGGGCATGTCTGTGTGTCACATGGCACAGGTGTACATGCACAGATGTGCATGTACACCTGAATTCGGTATTTTACCACCCAATTGTATTGGGTGATAAAATACCGAATTCTGAAGGCCTGTAGCACTGTAAACAGTGCTACCTACATCTGGGATTTACCGAATCGGTAAAATTACTGATTCGGTATTTTACAGAATCGGCAAATATACCGATTAGGTAAATTTACAGATTCTGTAAAATATTGGGCCCTACATCTCAATCACCAAATACCGGTCGGTAACGGCCGAATTCGGCCGTTACCGACCGGTATTTGGTGACCTACATCGGGCCCTTGGTCTTCTAAGGCTTGAGGACGCAGGTGCCATGTAGGTATCTTAGCCCGTGTGCGAGACCACTGCACTCGGATTAAGATAGGATTATGATCTGATAATGTTCTTGTGAGGTACTCACTACTCTGCACTCTGGCATGCACGCCCGGTGACCATAAAATCACATCTAGACGAACGTGTAGGTCATGCAGAGCAGAGAAAAAGGAATAGTCCTGGTCCCCTGGGTGCTGAACCCTCCAAGAGTCTACCAACCCCCATTGCTCCTGCCAGTTGCGCCTTGTCTCTTCTATTTTATGAATGGGTGCATTAGGAAGCGGGGGGTGCGAGCGATCTAGGACAACATCAGAGATGCAATTAAAATCCCCCCCAATCAGTAAGGATCCCGTGAGAATGGGCGCCAACATCCCAGATAGCTGTGAGAAAAAGGTGTGTTTTTCTGTGTTGGGAGCGTATATGTTCCCCAATACTATGTCTTTACCATCTAGCTTCCTAGTGACCACCACGTAACGACCTTTCGAGTCTATGATTTGGTTCGTGCATTGAAAGGGTACGCCCTCCCGCACCCAAATCAGCACTCCACTAGCGAACGCTGAGTAAGTAGTATAAAACACTTAGCCACGCCATCTGCATTGCAGAGCCGCTCCCTTCTGCACTTTCAAGTGGGTCTCCTGAAGTAGTGCAATCTGAACCCCTCTACGGATTAAGTATGCATGTATTTTATGACGCCTCCACATTGAATGCATTCCCCGCACATTCCATGAAATAAGTGTGAAGTAATTTGTGGTACCCATCGCGACAATTCGGACAGCTCACCTGGAAGGGCTTCTCTAGTGACATGCCTGGCCCTAACAAACCCCATAAGTAACCAAAACCCCCAACTCCCCCTCCCAGGACAGTTACTATCAAACTAGCACCCATCCAAACTATAGTAGTATACGCAAAAACCTCTGGTAGTTAGAGACACAAGGGAGCGCAGCTGACTCTAGGTACTTATTCTAAACATGGCGCATCAGCCTCTTATAAGTAAATATAGTCCGGAGCCTATAATAGTCACTGTGAGTCCAGTTTCCCTTTAGACATCCTAGCAGTTCTAGCTTATCACATCTTTTCAAATAATATCGTCTGCAGTATTAGGTGTCACCACTGGCATCTTCACACTATCGCTGTGGGACGGGACATGTCTGTTTCATTGTCCGCCGAGGCACTGGAAGATCCAGACTCTTCTTCTGGAGTAGGGCTCCGACCCTGCACCAGTGCTGCCATTGCCTGCAAAGCCTCGGTCCTTTCTTTCTCCGTCTGAGATAATGACGGCTTCTTCGGGGTCCTCCTGTGGGGTCGATGGTTCCGTGGGTCTCTGCCCGGCGACTACAAGTTTCCCATCTCGTAGCGTCTCACCCTTGTAAATCTCTAGCCAATCCCAGGCATCCCTGGGAGAATCAAAGTAATGAGTGTTCCCCTCCAGCATAATACGCAAGCAGGCCGGAAACATTAGGGGTATTGGAGGCCCTCGTCTCTCAGTGCTTTCTTGACCTCCACATAAGAGGCCTGCTTCCTCTGGACCTCCAATGTGTAATCCGGAAAAAAGGTAACCCTGCTGTTATCCATGGTTCAAGGACCCCCAGCTCTTGCTCTTTGCAGGAGTAAGTCTCTATCACGGAAGTGAAGCAGGCGGGCCACCACAGGTCTCAGTGGCCTACCCGGGGCCAACGGCATGGCAGGTACCCTATGGGCCCTCTCCAGAGTATAGAAAGCAGACAGGCCTCTGATCCCGTTGCACGTGCGATCTCCGCAGTGCAACCTCATGCAGCTGTACCCCTGCTCCCTCCTGCTTGTTATGGCCACCAAGGTACGCAGGCCCGCACCAGCAGCACACCACACTCCACAGGACCCAACTGCGCACCTTTCTCTGCCTCAGTCCTCAGCCCCAAATATATATGCTCCGCTATGCAGCCACCAGGTTTCTTTTTTCAACCTTGGGTGCCCCCCGGCTGCAGGCGAACTCTTCAAGACTGCTGCCCAACTTGATACCTCTCATATGCGCCGCATTGTGTTCCTGTGGCGTCACCTGCTCGAGAGGAGAGTAGGATTGACAAGATCCCGGCTTTCATCACTTGCAGTAAGCAAAGTTTTCCTGGGCACACTCCTCGAGCCTCCGATCTCCCAGAGGGTTCCGAATATGCCCAAAGCGGCGTCCGAAGAGAAATGACGGCTAGTGCAGAGCTCTCTGCTCACGCATCTGAAATTGTCCTAGGCCAAGCCACGCCCCCAACAGTGACTGGTAATTCATGCAATTGGAGCAGCCTTCTCTTTCTTTGTCATTCCTTCTTAGGTAGCATTTGAAAATATTCCTTGTTCAGTTCCCTGACACAAATTCAGCAGTCAAGCATAGCTTCACTGTAAAAGCTAGGGTATACCATCTGCAACGTCGGCATATGTTCTTTACTCAGATGCCAGAACTCTTTCGAAGGATTATGGTAATCTTCTTCATTATGGCTTAGGAGAAGCTGTCAAGCAGTTAAGGTTCTTTAAGCTCTTCATCCCCAGATACTATTCGGTCCCACTGCGATCTTGGTGCCTTCTTCCTCTTCTTTGGTCATGCTTCCATAATATCTCTCCCCTCGGCGGAACTAGCTGGTAGGTTCGTAGTACACAGTGAGTAGTAATTGTCAGACTTCTCTTTCTCTTGCCGCATGCTTCTCTCTAATTTGTTTCTCATGTAGGTGGTCCTTTGCATTTCTTTTCAGGTCAATTATTTTGAGCAGACAACAATGTTTTTTATTGAAGGTGGAATTGCATGGACAGAACAGACCTTAATACCCCTCTTCTGCCAGGAGGATCTTTCACTTCTCCACTTGAACATCAGAGTAATGCCATTCATAATCCCTAGAGTCTCTTTATTAGCTTTCTCTGTGGAGGTCTATGCAGCCTGATACAGGCACGGGGAGAGTGTTGTTTCATGTAACTCACCCCAAGTGACCATCATGCCCATTAGAGCACCACACTTCTCCTTGAAAGCCATTGTTATTGGTGGTGACAATACAGCCAGTAACTTCAATCTCTCCACTTATTCAGGAGTGAACAGGCCTGAAACACATTTGTTCTGGTCAAAGGATGGTGACAACTCCATTTCAGCAGTTTCGGCATACTGTGAAGATACTTGCGTTTTCATTTATTTTATTTATTTTTTAAGCACGCAATCACCCCAAAGAGTGCTCTGGGAATCACTATATTGCAAGCTAAAGAAAACTGTTCTAGTTCTCAAATACCTCTTAAGCAGTTTCCAAAAGAAGAAGTGATCAGAGATTGGACCGATATTTACAGAGAAAAAATTCCATGCTTTGTAAGATAGTAAAGGACCAGCTTCCATTACAAGAGCTGGGAATTCTGGGATGGTAAATAGCAATGCTGATAAATGTTGAATAATTACAGGGCAAAAGAATGCGAAAGTTGTTTGATGAACAGAGGCCTAGAAGCATATAATGCTTATTGATGAACACAAAGGGACTTGAACAAAATATGCTTAGTGGTGAGTAACCAATGTAGCTTATCACAGTTGTGAGATTGTTTTGGTAGGCCTAAAGAAAGGTTGGCAGAAGCAGTTTCAATGACCTAGAGATGCTAACGGTAGTACGTTGGAAGACCTAGATAGAAAGTGTTTCCATAATCTAATTAACTTCAAAAATTGTCATTGATGAAATTAAGATTGCCCGGTATGAAAGGGAGGAACTTCTTCAAACGTCTCAAGTAGAAGAAACAAACAAATGTCACCTTGGATATTTGAGAGCAGGCAGTTGCAAATAAAGCCTAAATTGTGATCTGCTGGAATTGGAGACCGATGTTATTCAAAGTCAGAAGGTTACAAACTTTTAAACCACTTACCAATGTGAATGCCAATAATCAAAACCTCAGTCTTGTCTGTTTCAAGATTTAAATAGTTGTTCATCCATTAGTCCCCGCCAATATACACTTAAAAAAGTTGGTTGTGGCAGGAGATTTCCCTGGTGGACCTCAGGAATTAGGTGGCCTGGCAGGTGAGACTCCAGACATAACTAGTGTCATCTCTGAGAGCTTTTTGCTGAAACATTGTTTACTTACTCCCAGATAAATTAACATCATCACCAGGGGCATGGTTAGCCTGTAACATCTCTCAGGTAGGTTGGGGTTGAGGTTCATGTCACTTGGCACAGTAGTAGAGATTGTTCTAAGGCAGCCTTTTCCATGGCATCAGGTTTTCCTCACTCATCAATCGCTGGTCCGTGATCGCGTTTGGAGTCTGCAGAACATGCTTCCTTCCCTTCAGTGGGCAATTTGTTACTTATGAGGGCTTGTGGATTTAGTGACTTGACTGCCTTTCTCTCTCTGAGAAAGCTTTTTCTTAGAGGTGGCATTTATGTACACTTGGTAAACAGTCATTAGTCCTTCGTGAACCCTCAAAGGGATTTCACAATACGCTGCCGGATTGGTAAAACAACATTTAGGTCCGTGCTTGCTATTTTACAATCAGTATTTCAATACCAAACATTCCCTCCAATTTACAGTCCCACATTGTAGTACACTACACAAAACTGCGATGTTTCCAAAAGGGGGCTATCTCTGCAGTGCCTCCATTTTATGAAAATCAGTCGTATATCACTTTCCCAATGAGATAGGGACCAAAAACCAGGATTTACAGAGGCAGGGCAGTTCCTAGATACTTGAGTAATGTCCTATCGGAAGTCTAGAGCAGGTGTTTGGTTTTGGTGCATTGGCATTGTGGTGCTCTTCATTACTTACAGTTAAACTATAAGAGTCTCCACTTTGTCAATATGAAATCATTAAAGAAAGGCACTCAGTAGTCACCTAAAAAACAATATCCACACTTTGGGTGCTATTTCACGCTTTTCTTCAGTTAAATCTTATTTACTGATGACCTGCAGCTTCAGTGTCTCTCATCTGCCACAAGTTTCAAAACCTTCTAGCCTTCTTTCATGCCACTTATTCTTTTGAAAGCTCTGGGTCGAAAGCCTGCCCTCTATTACCTTAAATATGTGAGTACCGAGACAAATAAAATAACCCACTAATTTGCATTATATGGCTACTGGTGAGTGAGCGAAGCAGGCAATCCTGACCCTTTGAAGGAAAGTCTGCATAAATGATTCCCAAAGGAAGCGCTCCCTTCTTTCCTTCTTCCTTTAATTCTCTCTTTCTTTCTTTCTTTCTTCCCAACCTTCTTTGTTCCTTACATTCTTCTTTCTTTCCTGTTTGTTTGTTCAATCGTTCTGTGCATTCTTCTTTCTTCCCTTCTGTCGCACTCTCATCTGATTTGCCTCTCACTTAAATTTTCTTTACACCCCCCACCTCACTTACCCTACCACTTCCATGCAGTCCCTAATTCATGTATGATACTAGAGCAACTTTTACTCATTGTAGCACAACATCAGCAATCTTGGGTCTGCACTAGATCAGTATAGTGGTTACCCTATACGGCCTCCCAAGAGTTTATTTTCTGTTCTATGTTCCTAGTGAGTTATGACCCATTTGCTTTTCCAAGCCCAGATGGCGGTTTCAAAAGTGAACTGATTTGTGTCTTAACACTTCTTACAATGGGACTATGACCCCTCTTTAAGCAGTCGTGGCTGGTACTGAACGAGGGTGGCGAGGCAGGATGGGGGTGCGGGGGGGTTTAAAAAATAAATAGCACTCACCTTGTAAGACAGACAACTCCTCCTCCATCGTTGTTTCGCATCCACTTGGTCCGGTGGAACAGGAAGCACAAACAGACTCCCCTAGCCAATCACAACCCTGCAATGCAGGTTTGTGATTGGTCTGAGCGCCATGGTTCGGCACTCCGACAGGCAGTGGGAGCCTGTGCATGTTCCCCACCAGGCTGTGCATTACCATCAGCAATAAAGCATCTAATTAAAAGCCATGGGTAAAGTGGAAGGGACAGAGGGGCACAGGGAGGCAGGGTGAACCCCGCCCCCACAAAAAAAGAAAACCACAATAACATTGGGGCCAAGGCCGGCGTCAAGAGTGACTCATTGTTTGACCCGCTGTGAAATGTCCGCAAATCTAATTATAGGACCCAGACCACTCATATACCAGTACTAACCTTGGGGTTAAATGAGAGCAAATCTCTTGCCACATTCAGCCTATATAAAAAAGCAGCAATAACCTTGGACCAAGACTGGCAATGAGCGTGAATTGTCTTCAAATCTACTTACAGGACCAAGATCACTCGTATATCAGTACTAACCTCGAGGTTAAATGAGAACAAGTCTCTTGACACATTCAGCCTTTATGCATTGTGTTAAACATGTTTCTGCCATTAATGCAGTGCCTGGAAGGCGTACAGTTATCTGTTTCGGACCTAATTGACAGAAGCAGAATTGGTCTGGAACCAATGTTTGCTTCTGTTTTGGTTTAGTGTGGGTATGTTTCTGCAGCTCGTTCCCGATTACTACGTTATTTTTGTAGTGTGACTGGGGTCTGTCTGCTTGAATGTGATGCGTGTGCTTTCACTCTGGGAGCATTATAGTGCTAGCTATAGCTGCAGTCTGTGATCTGATAGGTAATTGTGCCAATAAAAAACCTATTATGTGCCTTACAGCTAATGACTTCAAAGTGCACTCCTAAAATGTGATTCATAGAATGAAAAATGATGGGATCACAGAGCATGACACGTTGTGGTAACCAAAAACCTTGTTTCATTCTCCTGCAGATGACGAAAGCTGTCCTGCTGACATATATGCAGTAGGATTTGAAGAAATGGTGGAGCTCAGTGCTGGCAATATAGTGAATGCCAGGTTAGTAGAGACCTAAGCATGTTTTGCATGTTTATAAAAAAAATATATGTTTTATATGCTATCTTGTCTTTAGGTTAATATCGTTAAGTAAACAATTCTAATTATTTTTCTAATATTTTTATAATGTAAATATGCAGTTTATAGAGTAATACTTTTCATAAGCTGTTTTAATACCCTCTGTTTGACCTTCCCATTTTACCCACCAAGGAGTCCCTCTTGTTTAATTCTGTATTAATGATTGCATCTGGTGTCCAAGATCCTGCCATTTCCCTAATTTGTGTATATGTCGTGGCTTCTCTCTGCACCTCCTGCACCAACAATGATCTAATTGTCTGGTCTTGACACTTGGGCCTATTTAAACTTTTTACCATTGTGTCAAATTATCCCTAATACACCCCTCAACTTGTTGCATTTTGTCTTCCCTGTTTCCTTCTCTTTCCAACTTAACTTTAGGTCATTGAAAAGGAAAGTGCTGCTGGATATTACCAACATTCTTACCTCTCATATGAGGATTCATTTCCTGACCATCCATTTGTGCTACCTGCTTCTTCTGTTTTCCCATCTATAGTTTATTTATATTGGTATCTATATGTTCAAGGCACGTGTACTGTAGATACATATGCTTTGCATACTCCTGGCATCTAGTGTTTGGTCCGAATGTTTGCAAGTTGTTTTTCTTCAAAGAAGTCTTTTCCAGTTACTAGATAAGGTGACTCCTCCTTTTGGTGATAGTGTGCTTGGCATCGACTCCATTGTTAGATTGTTTTCTTTCCGCCATCAGGTTCGGACGTGGTTTGCGGCGCTCCAGTTTGAAACCGTTTTTCGGGATCCCCTCGGTGTGCAATCCACTGTACCCTCATTGGTATTGTTTCGTACAAGTTCATCATCCTCTGCATGACGAAAAATATCGGAAAACTATCTTCGATCCAGAATACATCACTGGGGACTTTGGGCCTAGCCATGTTGGTTTGCTTCCACTCCGTTACACATCTTAGAGTCTTCTGCCAATGGAACGTACTCTGATCCAATTCTGTCCTTGGTGCCACTCTAAATATCATCGCATGACCTGCATCAAGTCTGCAACTTGTGCCTTTCACTGTAGCACAAGGAAGAAGATTGCGACGCTTGTCGGTCGTTAAGTTCGAAACAGACTTAGCAGGACCGTCGGGCTCGATGAAGGAAGATTCTGCAGCAGAACATTGAACACACCCCGTATATCTTCAGAAAAGATACTGAGCAGGAAGAGATGGCAGCGTCAGCAGCAGAAGAGGAGCAGACAGTCTCCATCCAAGATTTGGATTCCAAACTAGAAATCAAGCTAGAGTCCGAAGATGTTCCAGCCGTACAGGGTGCAGTGAGTAACAAAGCCCCTTTGCTCACTAAACTTGCTTCCACCAAACAAAAGGCTTCTGGGCCACCATTGCCTTCTAGTCATGGTCTGCACCGAGATACTGCTTCAAAAGCCCCGCCCTTGGGCTGGGCACCGAAGCAGCCTTCCAGCTCGGGTCGAGCCGAGACAAAACACCTTCGGCACCAAAAACGTTTGATCCAAAAGATAAAAAAGACAGGTCCAGTTCGGCACCCAATATTCCAGAACCAAAACCAAAGGATGGACTTCAATCCTAGAAACTATGCAGGAAAAACTGGATCCTAAGCAAAAGGAAATTAACATTGATTCCAGACACTGGACATATATTGGCAACATCAGTTACATCTTCCAAAAGGAAAATTCCTTCAGAGAAAATAACACAAAAATCCCTCTAAAAAAGGAGGAAATTGCTTTCCACCCTATCCCTCAATCCCCTCCACCATCTTCATCATTACCGTGCAAAACCTTTTAAACATTACACCACAGAGTTCTCCACATACACAGCCTGATATAGAAGATGGGTATGGCAATAGTCCAGAACCAATAGATCCATGGAATCATTAAAATATTGATCCAGCTGTAGGTAATGATCCTGACGTATACCCTGCAAAACCATCACCTCCTGAGTACAACACATCATACCAGGAGTTAATTTCCAGGGCAGCTTCATACCATGGAGTTACATTAAACAAGGAACATTTAGAGGAGGATGTTTATTTGAAACTGTAGGAAATACACATAGAACAACTCAATCTTCACCCATTTTAAAGGGCATGATGCGCCATGCTCATGACATTTTTAAGGACCCTGTACAGGCACGTATATTAACAGACAGGGTTGACAAAAAATACAAACCTCCATCATCTGGCCCAATTTTTATTAGGGGGCAGTTACCTTTAGATTACTTAGTTGTATCAAATGCTTGGAAAAGAGCAAACACACACACTTCAGCAGATGCACCACCTCCACACAAGGAGTCTAAATGAATAGATGCATAAGGGAAAAGAGTTGCTGCACAATCCACTAACTATTGGCGAAATATAGGAATTGCTCCGATACCTCCCAGAAGAACCTAAGAAAAAAGGACAAGAGTTAGTGCAAGAGGGAAAATTTATCTCTAATTCATCTATTAGATGTACACTAGATGGTGCTGACACTGCAGCAATGGAAATGTATTCCAGCATTCTTCTTAGGAGACATGCGTGGCTGAGAATTTCTGGTTTTAAACCAGAAGCACAACAGACTATTCTCAATGCTCTCTTTGATAAACAACATTTTTCTGGACCTCAAGTAGATGATTTACTTGAGAAAATGAAAAAGGATACATAAGTGGCAAAGTCAATGGAAGCACTCCAGTCACCTTCCAATATAGACTCCTTTTGATTTTCATTCTAAAGAGGAGGATCCAAAAGTAATTCCTCAGATCATTATGTGTACTCACATGCTCACCCTTCAGCAAGTGCTTCTGCTTTTGCAACAAGGAGACTTTGTCAACACTAGACTTAAAGGACACATACTTCCACATTCCTGTTCACCCAGCACATCGCAAATATCTCATATTTGTGGTAGCAGGAAATCACTATCAATTCAAAGTACTCCCATTCAGGTTTACAAATCCACCCAGAGAGTTCACAAAATGTCTAGCAGTAGTAGCCGCTCATCTAAGAGAACAAATGAATGACTTTCCATATCTGGGCGACTGGCTGATCAAAGCCAACACACAGCAAAAGTGTTTACAACACACTCAAGCTACCATAGACCGCCATCAATTGGGTATACAGTCAATGCACAAAGTCCCATCTTCAACACTCACAATGGCAACCATATCTAGGAGCGACCCTAAACACTCACACTACTCTAGCCTCTCCCAATGCAGAGAAAATTCTAAACTTTCAAGCTTTATTACTACAGTTTCAAAACAACCAATACCTAACAGTCAAAACGTTCTTGCAACTATTAGGAATGACGGCATCATGCATTGCAGTAGTGGCTCACGCAAGATTACACATGCACCCTCTACAGGAATGCTTAGCACGTCAGTGGAATCAATTGCAGGGTAAATTAACAGATCTAGTGTTGGTAGACCGCCGCACACATCGCTCTCTAAGTGGTGGAACACATAAAACCAAAAGGGGGGCCCTTTATCAACCCAGTTCCACAAATTGTACTAACAGCAGATGCATCTCTCACAGTTTGGGGTGCCCATCTCCAGCATCTAACAATTCAGGGTCTATGGGGCACCAAACACAATAGTCGCCACTTCAACTACTTAGAGCTTCTAGCTGTCTATCTAGCAGTAAAAGCTTTTCAGCCTCACCTCATAAGGAAAGTTTTCCTAGTGCGTATGGATAATTTGACAGCTATGTACTATGTACAAAAACAGGGGGGGGCACACTCTCTTCAGCTGTCACACCTATCTCAGACCATTTGGCGTTGGGCAATACATCACAAAATTAATCTTCTGGCAGAACACCTTCCAGGGATGCACAACTAATTTGCCGAAGTCCTCAGCAGGATTCCTCAGCAGAATTCAGCAAAAAGTACACAAATGGGAACTTCATCCCCAGGTTCTCATTCCATACTACCTAAAATGCACATGCTTTGCATACTCCTGGCATCTAGTGTTTGGTCAGAATTTTTGCAAGGTATTTTTCTTCAAAGAAGTCTTTTACAGTCACAAGGTAAGGTGACTCCTCCTTATGGTGATAGTGCGCATGGCATCGACTCCATCGTTAGAATGTTTTCTTTCCGCCATCAGCTTTGGACGTGGTTTGCGACGCTCCAGTTCAAAACCGTTCTTCGGGATCCCCTCGGTGCGCAATCCACTGTACCCTCGTCGGTATTGTTTCGTACACATTCATTTCCACAGTTCGACTTCTTTGCCACAGCAGAGAACTCAAAGTGCCCAAACTTCGTCTCCAGATTACCACACCATCTGTCCAAAGGCTATGCCCTATCGATCAACTGGTCAGGGATATTTGCTTATGCTTTTCCACCTCTCCCTTCCCTTCGATTTCTGGTTTGGAAACTTAGGCAGGGCATCACTCACATTGATTCTAGTGGCTCCCACATAGGCTCTTCAACCATGGTTCACCACTCTACTAGAACAGTTTGTGGTTTCACACTAAAAGCTGCACCTTAATTTCAACATTTTCACACAGAACTGTGGAGAAATCTGACATCCAAACCCTGAGGAGCTCAACCTAGGGATCTGGCTCCTGAATCCATAGAGTTTGGATACCTAAACCTACCGTCAGATTGTATGACAATTCTTAAAGAATCAAGGAAACTTACCACTAGAGCATGTTATGGTGCAAAGTGGAAAAGGTTTGTGATATATTGTAATAATAACAACATTGATACTCTAGATGCATCTATACAAAATATTATTTGTTACCTTTTACATCTACAGTGAGTTGGTTTAGCCTACACATCCATTTGACTACACCTTGCGGCAGTTGCTGCATATCTTCAAAACAGACAACATTTATCCTTATTTAAAGTTCAAGTAATAAACGCTTTTATGGAAGGCCTTAAAAGAATAATACCACCCAGGGTACCACCTGCACCTGTCTGGAACCTTAACTTTGTTTTCACAAGGCTGATAGGTCCACCTTTTGAGCCACTGCACAATTAATCTTTACAATTCTTTTGTGGGGGTTGCCTTTCTAATTGCTATCACTTCATTAAGACATGTTGGTGAGCTACAGGCATTAACCTTAGAAGAACCTTTCTTTCAACTTCATAAAGACAGAGTTCTTCGTACAAACCCAAGATTTCTTCCAAAAGTAGTATTTGGTTTTCATATTAACCAATCAGTTGAGTTACCTGTGTTCTTCCCTCAACCTGAATCAGTAGCAGGAATGGCTCTGCACACACTTGATGTCAAAAGAGCATTATTAACCTATATTGATAGGACAAAAGATTTTGACAAATCAAAACAACTTTTTCTTGCATTTTCTCCACCTCATAAATTAAATCCTATCTCTAAGTCTGGTATTTCTAGATGGATTGTTAAATGTATTCAAACTTGCTATGTTAAAGCTAAAATAACTTTAACTATACTTCCTAGAGCAAAGTCTACTTGCAAAATAGGAGCATCTATGACCTTTTTAGGCAACATTCCTATAGATGACATTTTTTTAAGGCAGCTACATGGTCTACACCACATACATTTACCAAACATTATTGTGTGGGTGTATTAGCACATAAATAAGCTAATGGAGGACAAGCAGTGCTAAAAAAAATCTTTTTCAAACAACTGCAACACCCACTGGTTAGCCACCACTTTGGGAGAATACTGCTATACAATTTATGCAAAGCATGTGTATCTACAGCAAACATGACTCTAACAGATGATGTTACTTACCCTGCAAGCAACTGATCTTGGCATAGAGCTGTAGATTCACATGCGCCCTCCCCGGACACTTGTGGTTGTTGCAGTTCTTATTATTCACTTTACATTTGCATGGCATCTCTGTACCACACTTATGTACTCCATTCTCACCCTCTTGTGGGAAAGCAATAGAACAATGGAGTCGATGCCCCTATGGACTATCACCAAAAAGATGAGTCACCTTACCTCATGAATGCAAAGACTTCTTAAAAGAAAAACAACTTGCAAACATCCGGATCCAACACTAGATGGCAGGAGTATACAAAGCATGTGAATCTACAGCTATACATGCCAAGAACAGATGCTTACAGGTTAAGTGACATCATCCTTCCAAGGGCCCACTATAACTTGAGGTTTGGGGTACATTCCCAAGCACCAGGAAGAGCCAAGGATACTTAGTAGTGTCTTTCCGGGTCCCACTCAATTAGAACTCCACTAGAACCAAATGTCCCCATTCCCTTCGATCTTAGACCTCTTTTTCTGAGTGCTGGATGAGTTTTACCTCTCTCCCATCCCTCACGTATGCCAGTGAAGTTGGCATTGTGTCCCTGCTTCCCCACTGCCTGGTGAGCCCACTCTATAACCCATTGTTCCTCTTCCCAGAGTCGATGTGGCCTTTGGATAGATGGATGCTTCTTTTGGCATGCTGAGATTTACCCACTCACCAGGATCTTGTTCATGGGTTGAGGTCCCATGCAGATTGTGAAAAGCGGACATAGAGGGAGGTGAGGTCTTGATTGGCCTCTCTGACACCTCTCATATTCCATAGTGTCTTTGCCATGTTTCGGGTCCATGCTCTCATCTGAACTACATCTGTTGTCCCACAGAAGATGCTCTGTGAGCCATCTTAGCATCTCACTTAAACCTTCAGCAAAAGCAAGGATTTGGAACACTGATTTAGGTGAACAGAGTTGAGCAATGCAAAATTCATTTTAACGAAAGTATGATTTCTAGGTAGATAATTGGATATTTTAGGAGCTGATTTTTGGAATGCTAGATGCTTGAATTGTTCAGGTATGGGTATTGTCCTGTTCTACAGGTTTTATCACCAGGGCAGTTATCCTGTTTTAGTGGTCTTATGGGATTGCTGGTTGTCCTGTTCCAGTGGTCTTAATTAAAAATGTGGCTCTGGACTGGAAGCACCAGTGAATTAAATCAGAATTTCTTTCTTATTTTTTTCATCTGCATGTCATAATAAGGATTTTTCTTTCCCTCAATTGAGATAAAGGCCTTCCTACTTTCATCAATCATTTTTTGGCAAACCATACAAATGTATTCAAAGGAATTCATTAACTTGGTCTGCCAAGAAATTTAAAGTGGCAATACCAAAGGGGATGATGGACGGAGTATTGAACAATGCAAGCACTCACCCCCAGTCAACTGATCTGGGTTTAATCCATCATCATTCTTTAGCTCACTCCGCCACCCTGGTTCAGACATGGCCATATGCAAATCAGTCAGACCCTGTGCCTCATGAGAACAGTCCAACCCGAACTGCCAAGCCATGTCTTCCCTGGACCGGAAACAAGCATCCTGGGACCTGTTTTTGGCTAATCAGCCATCATCAGCCAGGCTAGCTTGAATCCAGTGGCAAAGTGAGCAAGGGACCCACGTCTGGGCATACCCTGCCAACTTAGGGCGAACAAAGCAATACCAAAGGGGATGATGCAACTGGATTCAAGCTAGCCTGGCATTTTGAAGCAACATCTGTGAGCCCCCCCAGGAAGAGTCAATGTCAGTGAATAAAGGATCGAGGCCAAAAATTGAGTGACATTTAATATAATTCACTGTAGCCATGTTGGTAATGAATAAGAGAGAAACAATTGCTGAATAGTAAGAAATGTAAACAACTAATGTATAATTTCTTAGTACACGTATATGTATCATTAAACTTTAATAGTATATAATGAAAACTCACAGTTACAAAATACTAATACAGATGTTTTTTTAAAAACACCCAATATAAAGCAAGCAAATGTAAGTTACAAACCGCAAAACCAGTGGTAAGCAATGGGCAGAATGCATTCCCAGGGAAGCTTCCAGAATGTGCCCAAGAAGTCTTTTCATAACCATACAGCTGTGCTATCTGATAGGCCTAGTCTGAATAACTTGGATTATTTTGTCACTGATTCTGGATCAGTGTAATATAACACCAAGAAATCATTTAGTGGTATACGTATACATATTAACCTCATGAGGCACTCGCAATTCTTATTATGAAATTCATTCAGAGTATACAAGCGTGTCTGGAGCCGACTCGCCTGGACTCACCACATAAACGCTGCCATCAAGGGAGTGCACTCCCATGGAGCTTTAGATCTACTCAAATAGAGAGGCGGCGATAATATCTTTATAAGAAGCAGTACGAGACACGTTACTGTGGATTTTTCAGCGATTCTTATTAGAGAGAATGCTCAATCACGTACTGCAACTATGCATCGTTTCATTAGAGGATACCATCCTTTGGCATCTCTGCCTCTTACAGGCACAATGAACTGACCACTTCCGGTGCGGATTTTCACACCGCGAATGAGGACTGACTCCAGAGGACATTTGGACATACTAGCCTTGATGAAGTTGTGGGGATACTTCCCCCTAGACAACGAAACACGTATTGACTAAAGGAGGTCTAATGAAAAAGCAGAAGCCAGGAAATTAACCCACAAGTCAAGACAAGAAGCTCTCTTTGTTCATTACACTGTATACTCTGAATTAATTTGATGATCAGAATTGCGTGTGCCTCATGAGGTTAACCATTGGTGTTCAATCCAAGGATTGTAATTAGGGGAGTAGGGTGTATCTTCCCATCATTTGAGGGCACCGTGGGCAAAAACCCTGCGTGTGTGTGTGTATATATATATATATATATATATCCAACACAAGTTTTCAAAATTGATGGCACTCCACTCAGAGGTTGCTTTTCAAATTATTTAATGACAACAATTGAGATCGCCTACGCGTTTCGAACTGAAGCGTTCTTGATCACGGCATAATTTTAGACAGTCAGTCCTTCTTTGCTTTCGCATTAAATACACATGTAAGCAGCTGTGCATTATGGGCCTTGTAGTGCAGCTTTTTTACATGTGTGCATTTGAACAATTTAATTCATTGGACAAATGAGTGCATTAGCAATTATTTCATTCAAATACACTTTTATCTTAAGAAATAGGTTCTTGGGCTTAGTGCCCTTTATATATTTTTCTATTTACAAGTGTATTATAGCAGATGAACAGATCTGAGTATTTCTCCCTTTGCCTATGTGGCCTTGCGGCGAAATGCTTCCCATGCGTTAATATCAGTAGTTAGCGCATTATTCTCTGATATGCCCTTGTGTGTTTAATCAGGGGTTATATTATCTGTGGACAGCTGTATATATGTGCATATACAAATGTGATTGGGAGCATTTGAGGTTCACGGGCTGAGTGCCCTGGTCACCGCAATTACTGGCCATAGGTATATGGGAGTAGGCTGTAATGTGTTTGTCATAGGATGCAACGATTTACAGTTTTAGCAAACAGTGTTTTTCAGCAGTTCTATTTTGCAATAATGTCAATAATTACAGATGTACATGTAGTTCAGCGTCTCCATTCAGTCCATGTGGTTGCATCGTTTTAAATCTCATGATGAGTCTCGATTCGAGTCGTCTCAAGTCCAATTTTCTATCCCCGCCACGTTCGTTTTGGGGTGTCACCGCCAGGCCAGAGTATGTCATGTACTGCCATGATTTTCCAGGGTGGGTGGCCATGTGTTTTGCCATGGCATACGAGAAATCTTTATTTTGGATCGCACGAGTATGCTCCAGGATTCGCTTTTTCAATGGACACGTGGTACTCCCTATATATTCTTTCCCGCATTTGCATTGTAATATGTATACCACAAAGGATGTTTCACATGTTATCACATCTCTTACTTCAAAGTTTTTCCCAGATGGATCACAAATATTTTTAAGATTTTTGCCAATCTGACATGCTTTACATACTAAGCATCTTGTAAATCCTCTTTGTTTGATTTCCAACCAGGATGGTTTTTTGCGTATTTCAAAATGGCTATGTACCAGGTGATCCGATAAGTTTGGTGCTCTTTTATAGCTCACTAGCGGATTCTCTCCTATGTCCCTGCCAATGTCACCATCCTTTTTTAGGACATGCCAGTATTTGGTTAATATTCTTTGTATTTTGTGACTCTCCTTTGTGTACCTCATTATTAATCTTGGTTGATCTTCTGGTGTTGTTTCTTCCATGCGGGATGGTTGTTCATCTGTATTTATTGTTTCCGGTTGATTTCTTTTCCTTTTCTTTGATAATGACCTTTTCATCTTTTCGCCAGATATCAGCATCTCGTCTCTGTGCATTTCCCTTGCTGCGTTTTCTCCTCTGACAACGTCCTTCATTTTATACCCCCTCTGCATGAAGCGGGTCTTTGTCTCCTTAAACTTCTGTTCCATTTCGTTTGCTTCGGAACAATTTCTTTTCATGCGGAGCAGCTCTCCATATGGTATGCTCCTTTTTAGACTTTCGGGGTGGAAGCTCTGTCCATGGAGAATACTATTGGTGGCAGTTTTCTTGCGATGTACGGTTGTCTCCAGTTTGTTATTCCTCACATATACTTTTGTATCCAGGAACTCTATCTCGCTGGAACTTAGGTTAAATGTGAATTTCAGGCCAACTTTGTTGTTATTCAAGGCCTCGAAGAACACAAGAAATTCCTGCTTTGTTCCCCTCCATAGCAGGAACAAGTCGTCTATGAAGCGCAGCCACAACGCTACGTTGGCCATATGTTGGTCGTTTTCTTCTCCCCAAGCCACGCACCTCTCCCACCACCCCATCATGAGATTAGCGTAGCTTGGGGAGAAGGAAACTCCCATGGCCGTCCCGCAGCGCTGCATGTACACCTTCTTGTTAAAGAGGAAGACGTTATTGTATAGGCACAGTCTTATCATTTCTATTAGCATTTTTGAATGCTCGTATTGGCCAATTGGAAGTTGTTGAAAGAAATATTTGATTGCTTGGAGGCCAATTTCATGGTCAATTGAGGTGTATAACGAGATTACATCAATCGTTATGAGTAGATAATAGGGTTGCCAGTCAGTATTGGAAATAATTCGGAGGAAATCCCCAGTGTCCTTTATGTACGACGTGAGTGTGGGGACAATCGGTGCTATGAAGTTGTCCACATAGTTTGAGATATTTTCATACAGGCTCCCACAACTCGATATTATTGGTCTCCCCGGTGGTTTGTTGAGTGTCTTATGCACTTTCGGGAGAAAGTATATGGTCGGTGTTCTGGGGTTATCCGTCATTAAGAATTTCCTCTCTTGTTCGGAGATCAGACCTTCATTTTTCCATTTCTCCAATTTGTTCCTTAAATCCATTGTTAGTTCTTTTGTAGGATTTTTTGCAAGTTCAGTGTATTTCGTGGTGTCCTCCAGTTGTCTCATCGCCTCCCTCAC